>NW_022900951.1:58569260-58579961 GCF_012274545.1 Fukomys damarensis | reverse complement strand
GAAAAAATGAGAACCAAGACCTGTCATGTAGAGGTACAAGATCCCAGTAATGAATGTAACTGTACTGTATACCTAAAATGTAACAATAAATTCAATTTTTTTAAAAAAATTGATGGGGAAATAAGACACTTCCATGACAAAGAACACCTAAGAAATTTCATGAACACCAAACCAGCACTCCAAACACTTCTAAACAATATCCTGAGGAAATAATGAAGGCCACAAATCTATAAGGGTCAAGAGAGCAAATATACCAAGCAAGACGAGAAATTAAACGCAAGAGAGGGAAAACTAAAAATCAGAAATAAAAAATGACAATGAAAAGCCAATATAAAACATTTGCAAACATCAATGTTAATGGGCTCAATTCACCAATCAAAAGAAACAGGCAGGCAGAATGTATTAAGAAGCAAAATCCAACAATATGCTGATTACAAGAAACCCACTTTAAAAAAAAGAAACCCACTTAATTCACAAAGAAATTCATAGACTGAGAGTAAAAGGATGCAAAACTGCTCTCCATGTGAAAAGAGCCCTGAAAAAAGTGGGGGTAGTTATCTTATTTTCAGAGAGAATAGATTTCAAACCAAACTAATTAAGAGAGACAAAGAAGGGAACCACATCCTTGAAATGGGAAAAATACAAAAGTAAGAAATGACAATCATAAATATATGTACACCAGATATTAATGCCCCTAACTATACAATACAGAACAAATATCAATGGCTATGAAAAATGAAATAAGCACTAAAACAATTGTAGTGGGGGACCTTGATACTTCACTGACACAAATAGACAGATCATCTAGATAAAAAATCAAGGAAAGCAGCAGAACTGAACCAAGTCTAAGAACAAACAGACTCAGTAGATGTCTACAGAGTGTTCCACCCTGCAAAATTAGAATATACATTCTTTTCAGCTGTGCATGGGTCTTTCTCCAAAATAGATCACATGCTAGCTCATAGAACATTCTTAAGTAAATGCAAAGGAATTGAAGTTGTCCCCTGCATATTATCAAACCATAGTGCAATTAAACTAAAGATCAGTAGCCTAAGAAATCACACATGGAAATTAAATAATCCCCTACTGAACAACCACTGGCTCACAGAGGATATTAAAGAAGAATTTAGACAGTTTTTACAATTAAATGATAATGCCAATACAACGTACAGGAATCTATAGGACACAATGAAAGCAGTTCTATGAGGGAAACTCATAGCAGTAAATGCCCATACTAGAAAAACAGAGCAAATTCAAATAAACAACCTAATGCTTAAACTTAAGATCTTAGAAAGAGAAGATCAAGAAAAACCAAAAGCTGGTACAAGGGAGGAAATTATAAAGATCAAAGTAGAAATTAATGCAGTGGAGACTAACAGAATGATATGAAAAACTCAATGAATCAAAGAATAGGTTTTATGAAACAATAAATAAAACTGATAAACCCTTAGCCAACCTTATCAAAAAGAAAAAGCTCAGGATTTAGAACAGTAGTTCTGCTGCCTGCCTTGCAAGCTCAAGGACCCAAGTTTGATCCCTGGTACAAAAAATAAAAGGGCTCAAATTCATGCAATTAGGAATGAAAAAGGTGAAATCACAACAGATACACCAGAAATCCAGAGGATCACCAATACATACTTCAGAAAACTACACTACAATAAAATTCAAAATACAGAATGAACAGATTCCTAGACACCTATGAACTTCCAAAGTTGAATAAAGAAGATATAAATAGTCTAAACACCCCAATTACGTTCAGTGAAATTGAAAATGTAATTAAAACATTACCAACAAAGAAAAGCCCAGGCCCTGATGGCTTCTCTGATAAGTTCTACAAGACATTTGGAGAAGAACTACTGCCACTACTCTTTAAACTTTTCAATGAAATTGAAAGGGAAGCAATACTTCCAAATTCATTACTGGAAGCAAGTGTCACTTTGATCCCAAAACCAGGGAAGACCCAACTAAAAAAGAGAACTATAGGCCAATCTCCCTAATGAACATAGATGCAAAAATCCTCAATAAGATACTGGCAAAGAGAATACAGGAGATTATCAATATCATACACCCTGATCATGTCACATTTATCCCAGTGATGCAAGGATGGTTCTCAACATATGTAAATAAATAAATGTAATACAGTATATTAACAGAATTAAGGACAAAAAACATATGAACATCTCAGATGTAGAAAAAGCATTTGACAAAATTCAGCACAAATTCATGGAAAAAACCTACAGAAAATTGGAATAGATGGTCTTTATCTCAACCTGATAAATACTATTTATGAAAAACCTACAGCCAATATCATTCTAAATGGAAAAATTAAAAACCTTCATGCTAAAATCAGAGACAAGATGAGTTTGTCCACTGTCACTACTCCTATTCAATATAGTACTGGAAACATTGGCCGCAGCAATTAGGAAAGAGAAAGAAATAAAAGGAATAAATATAGGAAAGGAAGAAGTTAAACTGTCACTATTTGCTGATAATATAATACTCTACATAGAAGATCCAAAAAAAAAAACACCACCAAAATACAGGTAGACTTAATTGACATATTCAGTAGAGTAGCAGGATACAAAGTTAGCACTCAAAAACCAATAGCCTTCTTGTATACAAACAACAGACTCACTTAGAGAGAAATTAAGGAAACAATTCCTTTCTCAATAACTTCCAAAAAATGAAAAATCTAGGAATCAATCTAACAAAGGAGACAAAAGACATCTACACTGAAAATTACAGCATTCTGAAAAAAGACATCAAAGATGACATAAGAAAATGGAAAGAAAGCCCCTGCACCTGGGTAGGAAGAATCAACATAGTAAAAATGGCCATACTTCCAAAACTTCTATACAGATTCAATGCAATCCCAACTGAAATCTCAACAATATATTTCACAGAACTTGAGAAAATGATCCCAAAATTCATTTGGAATCAGAAGAGACCTAGAATAGCCAAAGCCATTCTAGGCAACCAAGACATGGCAGAGGGTATCACAATTCCCAACTTCAAATGATACTACAAAGCCACTGTGATAAAAACAGCATAGTACTGGCAAAGAAACAGACCTGAGGATCAATAAAATAGATTATAAGATACAGAAGCAACACCAGACATACTCAGCTGCCTCATCTTTGACAAAGGAGCCAACCATCCTCACTGGAGGAAAGATAGCCTCTTTTAAAAATGGTGTTGGAGAAACTGGCTTTCAACTTGATTTCTATCTTTCACCATACACTAAACTAAAATCCAAGTGGATTAATGACCTAAATATCAAAACAGGAACACTAAACTTCCTGAAAAGTAAATTAGGTAAATCTCTCAAAGATGTTGGCATAGGAGAAGACTTTATGAACAAATTATCAGCAGCACAAGAACTGGCACAAAAAATCAACAACTGGGATCTCATTGTATTAAAAAGTGTTTGCAGTGCAAGAAAAATCACCAATAGAGCTAAGAGACAACCTACAATGTGGGGAAAAAAATTGACAAGCTACTCCTCAGACAAAGGACTACTATGTAGAATATATAGAGAACTCAAAAAAATCATCTCTCCCAAATACAAAGATCCAATTTAAAAATGGGCATCTGAAATGAGCACACATTTCTTAAAGAAGTAAAATCAGCAAATAAATATATGAAAAAATATTCAACATTCATTAGAGAGATGCATATGAAAACAACACTGAGATTCCACATTACACCAGAAAAAATGGCTGCTAGCAAGAAACCAACCAATAACAAATGCTGTCAGGGCTGTGGGGAGAAAGGAACCCCTCTCCATTGTTGGTGGGAGTGAAGACTGGTGTAACCACTGTGGAAATCAATATGGAGATACCTCAAAGAACTAGGATGAGAGGTTCCATTTGACTCAGCTATCACTCTGCTGAGCGTCTTTCCAAAAGAATTAAAAGAATCATACCAGAGTGATATATATGCACCCACGTTTGTAATGGTACAGTTCATAATAGCTAAAACTTGGAAACAACCCAAATGCCCATCAACCGGAGACTGGATAAAGAAGATGCGGTTTTTCTATAAAGTGGAGTACTACTCAGCCATAAAGAATGAGAAACTAGAAACATTTGTAGCTAAATGGATGCACATTGAGGCTATATTCTTAAGTGAAATAAATAAGACACATTTGAGTAAATACCAAATAGTTGCTCTGGTGTGAAAAACCAAAAGTGTAAATGAGGTTCAAATGGTATAAATGGGAGTATGAAATAGGAAGAAAATGGCTAAAGGTGAAGTGTAGGAAGGGCAGGGGAAAGGAAATAATAAAAAAGAAAATATGAAAAAATGGGCACAAATTCTTTGTAAATAGTGAGGGGTGAAGGGGGTGAAGAGAGGGCAGGGGTATGGGGAAAAAAACAAGAACCAAGATATATCATGTAAAGGTACAAAATCCCAATGATAAATGTAACTGTATTGTTTGTTTTAAATGTCTTTACCAGTAAACTTTATGGAAAAAAAATAAATAAATTCATATGTAGAGCTTAGGATTTAGCTCAATGATGCCTCACCTGCCTCACAAGCACAAGGTCCTGAGTTTGATCCCTGATATAGAAATAAATAAATTCATACACTGAAAGTCAAAGGATGGAAAACAATACTCCATGTGACAGAAATCCAGAAAAAAGCAGAGATAGCTACTCTATTTATAGACAAAATGTATTTCAAAGGAAGACTGATGAGAAGAGACAAAGGTCACTACATTTTCATAAAGGGAACAAGAAGAGATAACAATCATAAATATATATGTACCAGATACCAGTGTACCCAACTATATAAAACAAATATTAATGGATATGAAAAATCAAATAAGCACTAATACAACTGCACAAAAACCCTCTGTCACAAGTGGTTGGGAAAACTAGACAAAAAAGCAACAAAGAAATAATAAACCTTAAATATACCTTTGAACAAATGGATCTAGTAGCTATTTACAGTTTCCAACCCACAACAGAATACACATTCTTCTGAGCTACACATGGGACTTTTTCCAAAAGAGACCACAGACTAGCTCACAGAACATGCTTAAGTAAATATAAAGGAAGTGAAAATATCCCATGCATATAATCAGATTATAGTGCAATGCAATTTGAAATCAATTACAAAAGAAACCACAAAAAACTTCATGAAAGCATAAAAATTAAATAATAACCTATTGAACAACCAATAGGTCACAGATGAAAGAAATTGGACAGTTTCTACAATTAAATAATGCCTATACAATATACCAGAATTTATGGGCTTCAGTGAAAGTAGACGTACAAGGGAAATATATTGTGGTGAATTCCCACATCAGAACAACAGAGCAAGCTCAAATAAAAACCTAATATTCAACTTCAAGCTTTGAGAAAGGAAAGAGCAAATTACACCCAACGTGCATATAAGAAAATAAATTACAAATATAAGAGCATATATTAATGCAATTCAGACTAAGAAAATAATACAATCAGTGAATCAAAGAGTTGGTTCTTTAAAGATTAAAATAGACAAATCTTTAGCCAACCTTATCCCAAAGAGGAGAGAAAAATCTCAAAGCCATACAATTAGGAATGCAAATGGTGAAATCAGAGTAGATCCTGCAGAAGATTAGATTATCAGTACCTATTTCAAGAATCTATACTCTAATAAGATGGAAAATGCAGAAGAAATGAACAGATTTCTAGATCTGTATGAATTACCAAAGTTGAATCAAGAATATATAAAATTCTAAATAAGCCAATATCAGTCAATGCAATTGAAGAATTTTAAAACTACCAACAAAGAAAATCCCAGGCCCTGATGGATTCATTGCTGAATTCTACAAGAAATTTAGATATCTAATGCCACTCTTCCTCAAGCTCTTTAATGAAATTGAAAGGGAGGCAATCCTCGCAAACTCATTCCTGGAAGCAAGTATTATTTACCTGGTATCAAAACCAGAGAAGGATCCAACCAAAAAGAAGAACTACAGGCCAATCTCTTTAATGCATATAGAAGTAAAAAACCATAATAAGATACTGACAAACAGAATGAAGCCAATCATCAAGAAGATTATACACCATGACCAAGTAAAATTTATGCCAGGGATGCAGGGATGGTTCAACATATGCAAACCAAGAAATGTAACACACTACATTCTCAGAAGTAAGAACAAAAGTCACACAATCATCTCTTTTTTTTTTTTTTTCTTTGTACCGGGGATTGAACTCAGGTCCTTGTGCTTGCGAGGCAGGCGCTGGCACCACTGAGCTATATCCCTGCCCCTGATCATCTCAATCGATGCAGAAAAAGCATTTGATGAAGTCCAACACACAATCGTGATAAAAATCCTACAGAAAATTAGAATAGAAGTTCTTTATCTCAATTTGATAAAAAGCCATTTATAACAAAACAAAGACCATGTACATAATAAATGGAGAGCAGCTAAAAGCTTTCCCTCAAAATCAGGAAAAGATAAGGATTTTAATTGTCACTACTTTTTTTTGGCATCAGGGATCAAACTCAGGTCCTTGTGCTTGCAAGGCAGGTGCCAGAACCACTGAGCTAAGTCCATGGCCCATCATTACTTCTCTTTAATATAATTCTCTAAACATTACCTCAAGCAATTAGGTAAGAGAAAGAAATAAAAGGAATAAAGATAGAAGAGGAAGAAATCAAATTATCATTTGTGAATGTCATGATGCTCTACATAGAAGACCCCCAATACTCCACCAAAATATCCTTAGATTTAATAACAAAATTCAACAGCATAGCAAGGTGTAAAGTCAATAGTCAAAAATAAATAGCATTTCTTTACACAAATAACAAACTCACAGAGAGAGAAATTAGGGACAACATGTTTAATACCATCAAGAAAAATGAAATACTTAGAAATTAATATAATGAAGGAAGTAAAAGACTTTTACATTAAAATCTCCTACAATCTGAAAAAGGAGGTTGAAGAGGATATCTGAAAATAGAAAGATATCCCTTGTTCTTTTTTTAATATACACTGGGGGTCAAACTCAGGACCTTTTGCTTGCCAGACAGGTGTGGCACCACTGAGCTAAATCCCCAGCTCCCTTGTTCTTGAGTAGACAGAAACAATATAGTGAAAATGGCCATACTTCCAAATCTATTATACAAATTCAATGCAATCTCAATCAAAATACCAGTAGCATACCCCAGAGAAGTAGACAAAACAATACCAAAATTTATTTGGAGGCAGAAGAAATGGAGAATAGCAAAAGCAATTATAGACAACAAAGACAAGTCAGGGGGAATCACAATCCTGAACTTGAAATAACAGAACAAAACTACTGCGATTAAAAATGCATGGTACTGGCAAAAAACAAACAAAAAAGCAGAGTTGTGGATCAATGGAACAGAATAGAAGATGCAGAAATAAGCTACCTTATCTTTGAAAAGGGTTCAAGCACCTTCACTGGAATATAACCTCTCTAATAAATGATCCTGGGAAAAGAGGCATTCTACACATCAAAGATTAAACCTAGACCTATATCTTTCGCTAAACTAAACTAAAATTGAAATGGATCAAATATCTAAATATGAAAGCAGCAGAAAAATTAATCTGCTGAAAGATAAAACAGGTAAAACTCTTTTTTTACTTTTTTTTTTTTTTGTACTTGGGATTGAACTCATACCTTGCACTTGTGAGGCAGGTGGTGAAACCACTGAGCTAAATCCCCGGCACAGGTAGAATTCTTGAAGACATAGGTGTAGACAATGACTTTATAAACAAACCCCCAATTGCACAGGAAATATTACAAAGAACCAACAAGGTGGATTTCATCATATTACCAAGCTTTTGTACAGAAAAAAAAAAAAAACCACCAACAGTGAAGAGACAACCTAAGGAATAGGAAAAATTGTCAGCTACTCTGCAGACAAAGAACTAATATCTAGAATATATAAAGACCTCAATAATGTCAGATCACCCAAAATTAAACACACAATCCTAAACCTGGCGTGGTGGCTCATGCCTGTAATCCCAATATTCAAGAGCCTGAGGTGGGAGGATCGCTGTGAGTTCAAGACCAGCCTGAGCTACATAGAGAGTTTCAGGTCAGTCTCAACTACATAGTGAGACCCTGTCTCAAAAAAGCAAAAAAAAAAAACAGACAGTCCAGAAATGAAAACCTGAAATGAATAAATATTTCTCAGATGAATAAGGAAAAACAGAAAATCAATACATGAAAAAATATTTAACATCACTCTTGATTTGAGAAATGCAAATTAAAATAACACAGATTACATCTCACTCCAGAAAAAATGGTTATGATCAAAAAGTCAACCAATAACAAAGACTGGCAGTGTTCAAGGAGAAAATGAACCCTTCTCTGTTGTTGTTGGGAGTGTGAATTGGTACAACCAATATGGAAGTCTGTATGGAAATTCTTCAAAAAATTAAAAATAGGGGTCTATTTGACCCAGACATTACATTCCTTGGTATCTTCTCTAAAGAATTAAAAACATCTTATCACAGCAATATAAGCACACCCATGTTTATAGCAGCACAATTTGTAACAACTCAATCTTGAAAGGTAATGGTGGGAAAAAAAGAAAAATCAAAATATATTTTGTACAGGTGCAAACTCCCTATATTAAATGTGATCACTGTGTAGAACAAAGGTGTATTGATACAACTGATTTTTAAAATGAGAGCAAAGAGGATATCAGGAAATGAAACTATATTCCCTGTTCCTAGATAGGAAATATTAGTGTAGTCAAAATGACCATACTTTCAAAACTGCTATATATATTTAATACAACATCAATCAAAATACTAATGGTATTCCATGTAGTACTAGAGAAAGCAATCCTAAAATTTATATAAAACCAGAAGTGACCTAAAAGAGCAAAACTGTTCTAAGTAATTAGGGCAAGGTAGGGGCATCACAATCCTGGACTTCAATTTATACTACAATGCTACAGTGATTGAACAAAAACATGGTATCAGCAAAGAAACAGAATTGTGGCTCAACAGAACAGAATCAAAGATGCACAAACAACTCCAGGAATACTCAGCTATGTTATCTTTGACAAAGAGGCCAAATCCTCTTGTTGGAGGACAGATATCCTCTTTAACAAATGGTGCTGAAAAACTGTCTATTCACTTGCCAAAGACTCAACCTAGACCCATATCTTTCAGCATAAACTTAATTAAAATAAAAATGGATCAAAGTTCTAAACATTAGAACAGAAACAATGTACTGTAAGATAAAATAGGTAAAACTCTTGAAGATATAGGTTTAAGGCAAAAATTTACTGAACAAAACCCCATTTGCACAAGAAATAATAACAAGAATCAACAAATTGGGTCACATCAAATTAAATATCTTCTGCATAGCAAAAGAAACCACCAATAGAGAGAAGAGAACCTACAGAATGGGGGAAAATTTGCCAGCTACTCCCCAAAGTTTCTTATATATAAAGAATTTCTTAAAGTTAGACCCCCCAATTTTAAATATTCAGTCCAAAAATGGGCATCTAAAATGAAGACACTTCTCAGATGAAATACAAAAAGCCAATAAATACATTAAAAATGTTCCACATCATTGTCCATTCAAGAAATGCAAATTAAAATAACACTAAGATTTCATCTCACTTCAGAAAGAACAACCATGATCAAGAAATCAACAAAGGCTGGCGAGACTGTGGGGGAAAAGAAACACTTCATTGTTGGTGAGAGTGTAAACTGATACAACCACTGTGGAAATCGGTATGGTGTTTTCTCAACAAGTAACACTAGGCATTTCATTTAACCCAGCTATTTCCCTTCTAGGTATCTTCCCAAAAGTGTTAAAGACATCATATTGCAGTAATGTATAGATACCCATATTTATACCAACACAATTCATAATAGCTAAATCTTAGAAACAGCCTATATGTATATGAATGAACGGATAAAGAAAATGTAGTGCTTATGCACTATGGAGTGCTACTCTGCTCTTAATAAATACAAATTTGAATTATTTTTAGGAAAATGAATGTGCCTTGAGACTGTAATGTTAAGTGAAATAAATAAGACACACAAAATTATATATAACATGGTTTCTTTATTATGAAGAACTCAATATATAAAGTGAAATAAAAGACAGATGATAGGAAAAAAAGAGAGAAATAAAGTTATTGTTATCCACCAGGGACAATGTATTTAAAAGTGTACCTTAATTTATTATAATTGTCTTATGTGTTTTATATGTTTTTTGGCCTATTAGGATTATTAGTAATTTACATATAGGATAATTAACTTTATAGTGACTTATAAAATAAATAATTGAACCTGATGCTGGCAAAATAAGGGAGGCAGGGAAGAGGAAAAAATAATTGAGATGTATTGTGTACATGTACCAATTCCCTACAATGAGTGAAATCATTATGTACTGCCAAAATGTATCAATAAAAATTTTAAAGGGCTGGGGATTTAGCTCAGCAGTTCGGTGGCCTGCCTCGCAAGCACAAGGACCCAAGTTTGATCCCCGGTACCAAAAAAAAAATTTTTTTAAAGAGAATAGGAAAGAAAGTTTTAAAAAGAGAAAAAAGAAGAAAGCCAAAGGAAAAGCAGAATAAAGAAGAAACTCTTAAACATTTAAAAAGTAGAAAACTATTAAACAATAGTATTAGCCAGGCATGGTGACTCACGCCTGTAATCTCAGCACTTGGGAGGATGAGGCAGGAGGCTCACTGTGAGTGAGACCAGCC
>NW_022900951.1:58557787-58569190 GCF_012274545.1 Fukomys damarensis | reverse complement strand
AAAAAAAAAAAAAAAACCCCAATCGTATTGACCCAAAGAAGTTTTGAAAAAATGAAATGAGGAAAACAAAAAATAGAGAAATCTGACATGGACAGATAGAGAAGGAGTTATATCTGAGAGGCTCAGAAAGGATCAACTAAAAGCATAGTTACTTAATTCTTTCCATGATTCTGGTTGCAACTGAATTGCAAGTGTAGTACAGGAATTGAGTTCATGAACCTAGGTACCATAGTAACTGGAAGAAGGAGCAGGACATACACCTTGATACAAAAAAAAATCAATTTGAAAAAAGAGACCTGTAGATCAAGCAAAACAGGAATTTAAAAGGTTCTACAGGGCCTCTGCCCTTGTACACCACAGAAACTGTCATTTTGAGAGCTTCCCAAATATCTGGGGGGAACCAAGAAGTACAGCAGAGTCTAGCCTCACAGAACAGACTTGGCATTTACAAGCCCCTTCATCCCATCATCTCCTCTTCAAACACTGAGGGGGCTGCAGCCTGGCAGCATTTTCACTGGCACACACCAGGGGCTAGTGATCAGTGGTAGGAAAGGCTCCCTCCCCATTCACCTGATCTCAGAATACAAAAGGGTAAACAAGCAATCACTGCTTGTTCCAGTAGTCTTCATTTTTGGACCTCAGGCATGTCCAAATCTCTGCCTGGAGCCTGGAGTTTATCCCAAGCCAACTGGTACATACATCTGGCACACAGAGCTAACACTGCTCTGGTTTGAGTCTGTACCCAGCACCCCAGACTTCCTAGACTGACAGCCAGCTCCAGTCCTGGGCAACCTGGGTCTCCATGGAGAGCTCCAATCCTGTGAAAATCTCTGCTTGGTACACTTGGACTGTGCAAGAATCCATTCAGCACCAAGAGCACTGCCTCCACTAGGGACATAATGGAGTCTACACCCTGCATTTTGCTGAAATCCTGGGAAAAGTCCCTACCTGGCACAATAGACCAGTCCTCTGCCTGGTTAGCAGCAAGGATTAAGGGTCTGCCTGTTTTACCTCATGCTCTGGACACTCATAAGACACCACTCAGTTTCTGGTACCTTCACTGAGCCTGCCTGAATCTCCCAATACCAGTCCCAGGAGCACTATCATCTCATCTGGGCACTCCAAGGTGACATGAGCCTCCACTTGATGTCTGGAGTAGGTCCCAAGGATACCAGAATATACAGTATTGGCCCCCAACCATCAGGAATCTGTGCCAGGAGCCTTGGAATTCAATGCCCCACACCCTTCCTGGACTGGTGTGACAGTGTGGAAAATTGCCACAAACAGTCGTTTACAGATGGGGACCCACATCGCTGAGAAATCTCCACACAAACTCATAAACTATAAAAAAAGGCAAAGAGTAATGTGAGTTGTAAGACTAAAGACTGCAGATTATGGAAGAATACACTCTTCTGGAAATATATAGGAAGTTTTTTCTTTTGCTTTTCTTTTTCTCTTCTCACTTAATTTACCCATTATTTTCTTTTCTCCTCAATTGGTATTTATCATCATCATCATCATAGTCATCATCATCATCATCATCACAGTGGTGCCTCAGTTCATGAATTTAATTAGTTCCATGATTCTGGAAAAGATGACCACTCTTGTGTTCATGCATGATAGATGGTCACCCAATGCAGAGTCGGCAAATAAAATTTTGCCAAATGCTTCTGTTTTACAAACCAAATTATTCACAAAAGAAAGCTTTCATGAATGCAGATATCACTGTATCATTACTATCATGGATTTGGAGTTGTATCACCCATTTTCTTATTCCTCCTTTTTTGAATAGTAAATTTGTTTGAATAGGTTCTCCCTTTTCTCTTTCTCTTCTTTTCTTGGTCAACTTATTTTCTAAGTGTTAGTTCTTATTCTCTTTTCCTCAGGTTTAATCTCCATTCCTTTTTATTTATCCTTATCCTAGTTGAGTTTTTCTTTCTGTTATGGTTATCTAATGCTACTAATTTTACTTTAGTCTTTAAAAGAAACTTTTACATCAGTCTTACCACTTTTCTTTCATCTTCCATTGTGTAATGTTTTGTAATCCATTTCTTTTTTTCTTCAGGACCCCCATAGCAACAACATTTATATTTACAAAGCTGTAAGTGTTTAACTATCTCTTACTATGGCTGAATACTGTTATATTTTGAAAGGAGATAATAAGATTGCTCTATTGAGTAGATATGTACTTTACATAAATACCTGACTTGTCTTAGAGTTTCTTTTACAATGACAGATCTTGTTGCTAGGGTTAAAGATAGTACAGTGCTAATTATTAGAGTTTGTCATTATCTAGTTTGTGCATGATGCTCTTATTTTTATTGTAATCCTTTTACCAAGGGAACATATTTATTGAGATAAATTGATGTTCCATGTATGCCAATATCCAGATTGGCTGGTGGGTCATAAATATTACTACATAAATATTACCAAAGAACTGGGTACTAGACCAAACAGGCCATAATCTTTCCTTCCTAACAACAAAGGTAGTAGGATCCTGGCACAGACCTAAATTCTAATAGCTAGCTAAACTTACGGGACATCTCTGGTATGTCAATTCTGTTGTAACTAGAAATAATTCTCTATGCTAAGCATAGGGACAGAGACCAAATTGCTTAAAGTAAATAAAAGAAAGGATAAATACTATTACTGGATTTTTTGTTTGTTTTTTGTTTGCTTTTGTTTTTGTTTTGAGACAATGTCTCACTATGTAGTTGAGACTGACCTGGAATTCACTATGTAGCCCAGGCTGCTCTCAAACTCTCAGCGATCCTCCTCCCTCAGTCTCCCTAATGCTGGCATTACAGGCATGCGCCACCACACCCAGCTTATTACTGGATATCTAAAACTAAAAAGAATTCATAGAGAGGCAACATCTTACTAAAACCCTTCCTATAAACCACCACACTGTACTAGATCTCAACCTGAAATACCCCCAAAAAAGTAAAAAAGAGGAATATATATGAATATAGAGATATTTATTTATATCTATAGATGTAGCTATAGATATAGATAGGAACATGGGAGAGCAAGGCAACATAAGACTCCTGAGGTCTCCTAACACTCCCAAGGCATAGAAAGCAGTCATAAATGGAGAGAAAAGCAAATACCAGATAACAGAACTCTACAAGAAGTTTATAGAAGGGATGAAGAAACTATACTACAAAGCCAGTGTGATAAAAACAGCATGGTACTGGCAAAGAAACAGACCTGAGGATCAGTGATAGATTGGAAGACACAGAAACAACTCCAGATGTACTCAGCCACCTCATCTTTGACAAAGGAGCCAACCATCCTCACTGGAGGAAAGATAGCCTCTTTCATAAATGGTGTTAGAAAAACTGGATTTCAACCTGAGAAAGATTAAAACTAGACCCTTTTCTTTCACCATGCACTAAACTAAAATCCAAGTGGATTAAAGATCTAAATATTAAAACAGAAACACTAAACTTGCTGGAAGATAAGTTAGGCAGAACTCTTGAAGACACTGGAATAGGAAAAGACTTTTTGAACAAATCCTCAGTAGCACAGAAACTAGCAGAAAGAATAGCAAAAGTCATCCTAGGCAACAGAGACATGGCAGAGGGTATAAAAATTCCCAATTTGAAACTATATTACAAAGCCACTGTGATAAAAGCAACATGGTACTGGCAAAGAAACAGACCTGAGGATCAGTGGAATAGATTGGAAGAAAAATAACTCCAGATATATATATCAATATAGATAGATGATAGATAGATAGATAGATAGATAGATAGATAGATAGATAGATAGATAGATAGGTTTGGTGAAATAAACTTTAGTTAGGAAAAAAGCTGACATCAGCTTTCTTCAGTGCAAATTGACACTGATGTATCATAATATTCTGTTTTGGGAAATTAGTGTATTTTATAAATTTCAGAAGGCAAAAAGACTACTACTGGCTAAGATTATCTTTACCTATCATTTCTCCATATTTTAAGACATACAATTGAAACACCTCTGCTAAGAGTTTCCTGGTATAACAGTGATATATGCACACCCATGTTTATAGTGGCACAGTTTGAAATAGCTAAACTTGGAATCAGCCCTGCACATCAGTTGGAGACTGGATAAATAAGATGCTGTTTTCTATAAAATAGAGTACTGTTCAGCAATAAAAAATGAGAAACTAGAGTCATTTATAGGAAAGTGGATGCATATTGAGGCCATACACTTAAGTGAAATAAATAAGACACACGTGTAAATACTAGTTTCTCTGGTGTGAAAAACTATAATGGTATATAAGATCCAAATTGTATAATTGACAATGTGAAATCAGAAGAAAGGGGCTAAAGGTGTAGGGGAAGTGGAAGGGTAGAGGAAACAAAATAAGGGTAAAGAAAAAATATGAGAAAAGGAAAAAATAGAAACAAAGTCTTTGTAAATGGGGAGGGGGGAGGGGTAAATGCAAGGCAGGGATGGGGGGAAAAATGAGAACCAAGACCTGTCATGTAAAGGTACAAGACCCCAATGATGAATGTAACTGAGCTGTATACTTAAAAAGTACCAATAAACTCAGTGATAAAAAAAATAATAATTTTTAAAAAGACTTTCCTGGTATAAAGTTGATTAAAATTTCATGTGTTAAGGCCAGTGATTTAGCTCAGTGATGCTGCTGCCTGCCTTGCAGGCACAAGAACCTGAGTTCAATCCCGAGTACTAAAAAAATGTTTTTTCATGTGTTAATACATCATTATATAATATAATGCATGACCTTTTTTTTTTCTTTTTTGAGGCAGTAGGTTGATTTTGAAAGAGGCATTTTTTACACAATCACTTTTCACATTAATTTCACACTTTTCACTTTCATTCCTTTTCACATTAATAATTTGAGGACTGGATAAAAGGTTTTCAACTTAAAATTTTGTGTTTGATCTCTTAAAAATGATGTTAGAATAACTCAATGTTCACATGCAAAAGAAGTCGCCACCTTACTTTACAACGTCCATAAAAATTAGCTTGGAGCCGGGCACGGTATCTGTCTTAGCTATGTTTCTCTCATTGCTGAGATAAAATACCCAACACTCAAAGCTAAAGGAGGAAAGATTTATTTAGCTCATGGTCTGTAGAGGTTTCAGTCCACAGTTGGCTGGCTCCAAGGCAGGGTGCCATGGCAGTCAAGCATTACAGAGGAGAAAAAGTTCATGACAAGTGGAAGGTAGCAAAGCAAGCAAGCAAGGAACAAGAAAAGCCTCTTTTGGTCCCTTACATTGTATCCAGGCTACCAGGATTAGAGTGGTGCTGAATCAATGAGTGGACTGATTTGGTAATCACACACCCTTAATCACATCATTGTACCATAAATCAATCACACACTTTACATCTAGACACCTCTGAAAAATCCCCACCTATGACCACATGAGGCTTTGGGGGAATCTGAACACAAGCCAAAACAGTAGCACACACTTATAATCCTTGATACTTGGGAGGCTGGGGGAAAAAGAATCACCAGTTCAGGTGAGCCTGACCCTATATCAGAAATGAAAATTTAAAAGGCTGGGGATATAGCTCAGTTGTAGATTGTTTACCTAGTTTTGATCCCCTAGTTTCAATCCTTCATACTATTAAAAAATTAACTTGAAATAGTTCAAATACAACAAAACAAACAAAAAAGAAGTAGTTCAAAGATCTAAATGTAAGACCTAAAATAATAAAACCGTTAGAAAAAAACAAAGCAAAGTTTCATGTCATGATTTGACAGTGGTTTATTGGACAGTTTCATCAAAGGCACAGGTATAAAAATAAAAAATTGAACTTCATAAATATTTTAAAATTGTGTTTGTCAAAAGATAATATTGGACTGAGAATAGAACACTTGCGTGATATGCTTGAGGCCCTGGGCTACATCCCCATCACCTCAAACCAAAAAATTATCAACAGAGTAAAAGGTGATAGGGTTCAGGATGAGATACCCTAAAATATGCTCCTTGTCATATTGAAATATGTTAAGCTGAAGAACTTAAGAAATTTTGGTAAAAGGAGTTCTCAATCTTTCTCTGAAGCATTAGAACATCGTGTGAGATGTGTCTTCCATATACATGGAAATAAAGGAACATTTCTGTCTCTGAAGATGAAAGAACATAGAGACTGATCTGAACAAACAGACATTGCTGTTTCCACCAATTTCCTACACTTAGCTTATAATGTACTCTTACTTAGCACTCTCACATTTCTTTAATTATCCACACTTCACCAAACTCAACATAAAAACACTCAGGCTTAATTGTTTCTTCAGGTCTTCATTTTCTTATGAAGGCTACTGTGTCACATAAAACTTAAATAAATGCTTGTTTTTGTTTTGTCAATCTGTCTTTTGTTACAGGTGCCTCAGCCAATGAATCCAAAATGGGTAGAAGAAAGATATATTTTTCTCCCTTATAGTTTCTGGTGATGACAGAATGATGTCTTAGTTACCCAACTTTCTCTGGATACTGCAGATGGGATCTTGAGAAAACTTACAAAAGCCAGTAAAAAGTAAAATTTATTAGCAAAATCAGTTCTCCCAGATCTCTCTATATAGTGCCTGGTTGAGAGAGAAAGGTAAAATCTTTCCCTTTCCATTCCACATTTAGATTAATTCAAAAAATATTTGTGAAGGGCTGGGGATTTAACTCAGTGGTTCTGCCACCTGCTTCACAAGCACAAGGACCTAAGTTCAATCCCCGGTACCCCCCCAAAAAATGTGAAAATTAGTTTTTTTTTATTGTGACACTGGTTAAATTTGGGTTTGGGGAACCTATTGGTTATTGAAACTTTTCCCACCCATAAATAGCTATTACTTTTGTATTTGCCTCATCTTGTGTTCTGAAAGACTGACTTAGGTTTCTGCTTGTCAGGGAAAGTTGCTGGTTCCTGTGCTAGTGGAAATCAATCATTAGAAGACAGGAGAGAAAGATGGGTTGCTCTCAATTTTCAATTACAGTCATATCCCACTGACCATTGACAGCTGTCAGGGTGATTATCTGTCTTTCTTTAATTTGGCTGGTCTTTGGGAGTGTTTGTTAATCTTAAGAGGCTTACATCTTTTGCATACTCTTTAAGGATACCTCTTGTGTCTGTGGTCAAATCATAAAATGCTTATTGGTTTGGATTCTTTGGGTTTTTATTTGTTTTGTTTTCAGACAGTCTTGTTATATTCACCTACATTGCCAAGGCTGGAAATGAACCTGTAATTCTTTTGCCTCATCCTTCTGAGTAGCTGGAATTACAAGTACATGCCACCATGACTGGCCTTTTGGGTTCGGTTTTGAGTCATTTGATAGGTACCACTGACTTAAAAGAAAAAGAGAAATGTAATATTTTAAATGTACATAATCCTAGTAATATTTATTGTTTATAGCAGCTGAAATCTGATAAGATGTTTAAGCATGTATAGTCATAAATTAGTCCAATTGGAAGCTGATGAAGTTTGATAGCTTTTGTTTTTTAAAGCCTTGATAATTCTCCCATGGGAACTTCTTATTGGATGAAACCTCCCTCCTGAACTTGGACTGACTCAACCAACTCTGTATACTTGACATTCTTTTTGTTACAATATTCCTGAAGATAATTTGGAACTCCCTTGGCTTCTTTGAGAAACCTGAAATTTCCACACACACACACACACACACACACACACACACACACACACACACAATCTTTTTATGACCTTTTCCTTCCCATTATTTCTGCTCCTGCATTCTCTTTTTGCCACCTTTAAACTTTTCTTCCATTCCTTTAAATAATTTGATATGTCCCTCATCTAGACACTACCTACTGTTTCCCTATGTTTACCTGTTCTAGAAGTTCTTTCACTCCAGTCTCTCAATCACTTGAATTTTAGGAATTCCTACTATCAGTGGGCCCAGGATTCCCCCAAAACAGCTGCCTGAGTAGTGCTCTGTTGTGTATATATGCCATATTTTTCTTAAACATTCATCTGTTGATGAGCCTATGGTTCATTTACAAGATTTAGATATTATGAGTTGTGCTGCTATAAACACAGGTATGCATGTATCATTGCAATGGGATGCTGCATTTCTTTGAGGAAAATACCAGAAGAAATTTAGCTGGATCAAATGAAATTTCTGTGTTTAGTCTTTTAGAGAATCTCCATTCTGATTTCTATAGTGTTTGTACTAGTTTATATTGCCAGCAACAATGTAGAAAGTTTCCTTTTTCTACACAGCCTTGCCAGCACTTGGTTGTTTTATTTTGTTTTTAATTGTTTTCTGTTTTGTTTTTTGTTTGTTTGTTTGTTTTTGGTACCAGAGATCGAACTCTGGATCTTGTGCTTGTGAGGCAGGCAATGGAAACACTGAGCTAAATCCCTGACCCCTGCTTTTTTAATTCTTGATGATAGCTATTCTTTATGAAGAAAGATGTAATCTCAGTTCTGTTTTGGTTTGCATTTCTCTAATGGCCAAAGATGCTAAACATTTTTTCATGTACTTATTGACCATTTGTAATCTTTCTTTTTAGAAGTATACATTTCAATTGCCCATTTTTGATTGGGTCTTTTATTTGGAGGGGATCAAATTATTTTAAGTTCTATACATATTCTATATATTAATGCTTTCTTTGAGAACTGGATGGAAAAAAATTCTCATCCTGTAAGTAGTCTCTTCACTCTGTTGGCTTATTTCTTCTACTGAGCAGAATTTTATTTTATGTAATTCTGTTTTGTTGACTGTTCTTATTTCTTGTGCAATTGAGGTTCTGTTCAGAAAGTCCTTGCTTATGCCTGTGTCTTCAAGAGTTTTACCTTTTACTTTCCAGTAGATTGTTTCTATTTTAATATCTATGTTTTTAGTTGTTTGATTTTATTTTAGAACATGGCAAAAGATATGAGTTTAAACTCATTACTCTGCAAGTGGATAACCAGTTTTCCCAGCATCGTTTCTTAAAGAGGCTCTCTTTTCCCTACCTTGTATTTTTTTATCCTCTGTCAAAAATCAGATGACTGAATGCACCTAAGTTTCTGCAACATCTATTCTGTTCCATTGATGTGCATTATTTGTGTTTGTGTCAGTACTATGCTATCTTTTGTCATTGTAGCTTTGTAATCTAACTTGAAATCCAGGATTTTGATGCTTTCTACATGTTTTTGTTCTTATTGCTCAGAATTGCTTTGCTATCTGTGTCTCTTCTAGTTCTATATATAAATTTTAGGATTTTTTTTCTAATTCTGAGAAAAATACTATCAGTATTTTATTTAAAATTGCATTAAATCTATTTAGGTATAAGTTTCAGTTAAATGGCAGTTTTGACAATATGGTTTCTACCTTTCCAAGAACATGGGATTGTCTTTGCACTTTCTAATGTCCTCAGCCTTTTTTTACAGCAATTTAATTTTCTCTATAGAGGTCCTTTACTTCCTTGGTTAGGTGATTTCCAGGTATTTAGTTTCTTTCACACTACTGTGAATGTAATTGTTTTCCTAATTTAATCCTTGGTAGGTCCATTGCTGGTGCACAGGAATGCTACTGATCACTGTGTGTTTATTTTGTATCCTACTATTTTGATTAATTTTTTAGTCCCAGGAATCTTTTGATGGAATTTTTGGGGTCTTCTATGTAAATAATCATGTCATCTGCAAATGCAGTTTAAATTTTTTACATTCCTACAAATATCCCTTTAATCTCTTTTTTCCTGACTGTTCTGGCTAAGGTTTCAAGTACTGTATTGAATGACAGTGATGAGGGTGAACACTTTTGTGTCTAATTTTAAAGGAAATGCTTTAAATTTTTCCCTATTTATTATGATGTTGGCAATAGATTTGCCATAAATGATTTTCATTAGTTTTATGTAAGATCCTTCTATACCTATTTTTTTCAGGGTTTTTATTATGAATGGATGTTGGATTTGGTCACAGGCTTTTCCATCTATTGAAATGATTATGTGATTTTTTTCTTCCCCTCTGTACACATAATGTATTATATTTATTTATTTATTTATGCTGAATTATTCTTGTACCCCTAGGATAAAGCCAATTTGACAATGATATAAAATATTTTTAATGATTTATTTTAATCTGGCAGCACCTTCTTGAGGATTTTTGCAACTATCTTCATTAAGGAGACTGGCCTGAAGTTTTCTGTTTTTGCTTAGTCCATGTCTGGTTTTGGTACCACAGTAATACTAGTTTTAAAATATAAATTTAGCAATACTCCTTTCCTTTCAATTTCATTGAAGAGTTTGTGGTGTATTGATATTTAATCTTTCTTGCAATTCTATGGAAATTCTGGAGTAGATGAATTTACTTTCTGTAGTAGATGAATTTAGTGAATTCATAGAGTTCTGGGCTTTTCTTATTTGGTACAGTTGTATTATCTATTTCAAGGCATGTTGTTAAACTATTCAAGGTTTTTATATCTTCTTAGTGCAATTTTGGAAATCATATGTGTCTAGGAATTTCTCCATTTCTTCTAGTTTCTACAATTTGTTGGAATATAAATTTTTGAAATAGTTCCTTATAATCCTCTGGATTTCAATGGTGTCCATTGTGACTTGGCTTTTTCTCTTCTTACTGCATTGATATTCTTTCTTACCTTCTTTTAGTAGGCTTGGCTAAGGGTTTACCTGTCTGGTTTATCCTTTCAAAGAACCAACTCCTTGATTTGTTGATCCTTTGTATTTTTTTAATCTCAAATTCATTAATTCTTCCTCTGATCTTTATTTTTTATTTTCTTCTATTAATTTCAGTTGTGGGTTGCTCTTGTTCTTCTAAGATCCTAAGATTTCTTGTTAGGTTATTTTGAGCCAACCTATTCTTTTATTTTATTTTATTGGTGCCAGTGATCAAATGTGGGATCTCGCACTTGCAAGGGAGGCAGTGGAACCACTGACCTAAACTCCCAGCCCCAATCTACTCTTTTAATGTGTATATTCACAGCTATACATTTCCCCCTTGGAACTGCTTTCTTTGCTTCCTATAGGCTTTTGTATGTTGTACTTCCATTGTCATTTGATTCTAGGAAATTTTTATTTCTTGTTTGATTTTTTCAGTGATCCATAGATTGCCTGAGAATTTTTTATTTAGTCTCCATGTGCTTGCATAGTTTATGTGGTTTCTTTTGCTATTGATTTCTAGCTTTATTCCCCAATGGTCCAATAGTACCAGAGGATTACTTCTATTTTGTATTTATTTAAGCATTATTTATGGTCTAAGATCTTATCTATTTTGAGAAAAGTTAAGTGAGCTGCTGAGAATATTGTACATTCTATGTTGGATGATACATTTTGTAGATATATGTTAAGTCCCTTTATTCAATGCTGTGATTTAACTGATATTTCTTTGTCATTTTTTTGTCTGGTTGACTTGTCTAATTGTGAGAGTGGGATATTGGGGTCCTCCATGATGATCATAATATTGTCTGTACTTTTTTTTTTTTTTTTTTTTTT
>NW_022900951.1:58554781-58557572 GCF_012274545.1 Fukomys damarensis | reverse complement strand
TTTTTTTTTTTTTTTTTTTTTTTTTTTTTTTTTTTGGTACCGGGGATTGAACTTGGGACATTGCACTTGCAAGGCAAGCAGCAGAACCACTAAGGTATATCCCCAGCCCTATCTGTCCTGTTTTGACCAGTGGCTTTATTCTATGAAGCTAGATGTGCCAACATTTGTTGCACAAATAATTACAATTGCTATCTCTTTCTATTGAATTGTTTCCTTTACCAGTACATAGTAGACATCTTTGTCTCCTCTGATCAACTTTGGCTTTCAGTCTGTTGTTTCTGAAAATAAAGCTACTTCTACTTGCTTTCAGGATCTGGTTGTATGCAGTATCATTTTCCATTCTTTCACCTTTAGTTTATGTACTACCTTGTTTTTGTTTGGTTTTTGGTTGTTGGTTTTGATTTTGGTTTTGGTTTTGGTTTTGGTTTTGGTTTTTGCAGTATCGGGGATTGATATGTACTTTCTTTTGGATGAGGCATGTCTCTGATAGGCAATATATGGTAGCATTTTGCCTTTTGATCCAATCTAGCAGTCTTTGCCTTTTGATTGGGAAGTTAAGATGAGTGACACTGAGTTATTATTGTAAGGTGTTTACTGAATTCTGTCATTGCATTATTTTTCCACTGTTCATTCTTTTATTCTTTTTCTTTAGTTTAACTACTATTCCAATTAGATACATACTTTCCTTGGGGCTCTTTGTTGTTGCTGATTACCTTGTCCAGGATTTCTTTTTTCCCATTAAAGTTTATTGGTACAATTAAAGCAAACAATACAGTTACATTTTTCATTGGGATCTTGTACCTTTACATGATACATCTTGGTGCTTATTTTTCCCCATACACCTGCACTCCCTTCATCCCCTTCACCCTTCCATATTTACAAAGATTTGTTTCCATTTTTTCTTTTTCACATTTTTCATTGCCTTTATTTCCTTTCCCTTGCCCTTCCCATTTTGCCTTTAGTCATTTTCTTCCTATTTCACACTATCAATTATACCATTGGAACCTTATTTACAATTGTAGTTTTTCACACCAAAGAAACTCTTTGGTATTTACTCAAGTGTGTCCTATTTATTTCACTTAAGAGTATGGCCTCAGGCCGGGGATTTAGCTCAGCAGTTCCCTGGCCTGCCTTGCAAGCGCAAGGACTGGAGTTCAATCCCTGGTACAAAAAAAAAGAGTATGGCCTCAATGTGCATCCATTTAGCTATAAATGTTTCTAGTTTCTCATTCTCTATGGCTGAGTAGTACTCCATTTTATAGAAAAAAACACATCTTTAATCAGTCTCCAGTTGATGGGCATTGGTATTGTTTCCAAATTTTAGCTACTACAAATTGTGCTACTATAAACATGGGTGCACATATATCACAGTGGTATGATTTTTTCTTAATGCTTTTGGAAAGATAGCCACCAATGTTAGCTGGGTCAACTGGGACCTCTAATTCTAGTTCTTTTAGGTATCTCCATATTGATTTCGACAGTGGTTGCACCAGCCTGCACTCCCACCAACAATGGAGAAGGGTTCCTTTCTCTCCTCAACCCTGGCAGCATTTGTTATTCATTGATTTTATTGTCAGTGTTGTTATCAGGTATTGAACTCAGGTCCTTGTGCTTGCAAGGTAGGCAGTGGCACCACTGAGCTAAATCCCTGGCCCATTGGTTGATATCTTGATAGCAGCTATCCTTTCTGGAGTAAAGTAGAATCTCGGTGGTTTTTTCATCTGCATCTCTCAAATAATCTGGGATGTTGAACATTTTTTCATATATTTAATGTGTTTCTTTTACTTGTCTGAGAAATGTCTGTTCATTTCAAATGCCCATTTTTTGATCAGGTCTTTATATTTGGGAGGTATGTTTTTTTTAGTTCTATATATATTCTAGATAGTATTTCTTTGAAGAGTAGCTGGTAAAATTTTTTTCCCACATTGTAAGTTGTCTCTTAGCTCTGTTGGTGCTTTTTCTTGCACTGCAAAAACTTTTTAACACAATGAGACCCCAGTTGTTGATTCTTTGTGCAAGTTCTCATACTGCTGAGGATTTCTTCATAAAGTCTTCTCCTACACCAATGTCATCAACAATTCTACCTAATTTACTTTCCAGTAAATTTAGTGTTTCTGTTTTGATATTTAGGTCTTTAATCCACTTGGATTTTAGTTTAGTTTATGGTGAAAGATAGCAATCTAATTTTAATCTTTGTCAAGTTGAAAGCCAGTTTCTCCAACACTATTTATTAAAGAGGCTATCTCCTCCTGTGAGGATGGTTGGCTCCTATGTCAAGGGTGAAGTAGATGAGTATTTCTGGTGTTGCCTCTGCATCTTCTAATCTATTCCATTGACTTTTGGGTCTGTTTCTTTGCCAGTACTATGCTGTTTTTATCACAGTGGCTTTAGTATATTTAGTATACTTTCAAGTTGGGAATTGTGATACGCCGTGACATGTCTCTGTTGCCTAGGATGGCTTTTGCTATTCTAGGTCTCTTCTGGTTCCAAATGAATTTTTTGATTGTTTTCTCAAGTTCTGTGAAATATACTGTTGGGATTTCAATCGGGATTGCATTGAATGTGCATAGAAGTTTTGGAAGTATGGCCATTTTCACTACATTGATCCTTCCTACCCAGGAGCAAGGGATGTCTTACCATCTTGTTATATCCTCTACTGTCTCTTTTTTCAGAGTGCTGTAATTTTCAGTGTAGAGGTCTTTTGTATCCTTCATCAGATTGATTCCTAGATATTTCATTGTTTTGCATGTTACTGTGAAAGGAATTGTTTCCCTAATTTCTCTCAGTGAGT
>NW_022900951.1:58540862-58554759 GCF_012274545.1 Fukomys damarensis | reverse complement strand
TTTTTTTTTTTTTTTTTTTTTTTTTTTTGTGCCAGGGATTGAACTCAGGTCCTTGTGCTTGCAAGACAGGCCACCGAACCATTGAGCTCAATACCCAGCCGGCTACTGATTTTTTAGTGTTGACTTTCATCCAGCTACTCTACTGAATCTGTCATTTAAGTCTAGAAGTATTTTGGCAGAGTTTTTTGGGGTCTTCTATGTAGAATATCATACCGTCGGCAAATATTGACAGTTTAACTTCTTCCTTTCCTATCTTTATAGTTTTTATTTCTTTCTCTGGTCTAACAACTATGGCTACTGTTTCCAGAACTATATTGAACAGGAGTGTTGATAGTGGATATTCTTGTCTTGTTCCTGATTTTAGCATGGTTTTCAGTTTTTGACCATTTAGTGTAATATTGACTATTAGTTTTTTCATAGATAGCCTTTATCAGGTTTAGATAAAGAACATCTATTCCAATTTTCTGTATGGTTTTTATCATGAATATGTGTTCAATTTTGTCAAATGCTTTATCTGCATCTATTGAGATGATCATGTTTTTTGTCCTTAATTCTGTTAATATACTGTATTACATTTACTGATTTACATATGTTGAACCATTCTTGCATCCCTGGGATAAATGTAACTTGGTCAGGATGTATGATTTTCTTGATGTTCTGCATTCTGTTTGCCAGTATCTAATTGAGAATTTTTGCATCTATGTTCATTAGGTAGATTAGCCTGTAGTTCTCTTTTTCAGTTGGGTCTTTCCCTAGTTTTGGAATCAAACTAACACTTGCTTCCAGGAATGAATTTGGAAGTATTGCTTCCCTTTCAATTTCACTGAAGAGTTTAAAGAGAAGTCACAATAATTCTTCTCTAAATATCTTGTAGAATTTGGCAGTGAAGCCATCAGGGCCTGGGCTTTTTTTGTTGGTAATGTTTTAATTACATTTTCAATTTCACTGAATGTAATGGGTGTGTTTATATATTTTATATCTTCTTTGTTCAACTTTGGAAGTTCATAGATGTCTAGGAATCTGTCCATTTCTTCTGTATTTTCCATTTTAATAGAATATAGTTTCTCAAAGTAGATATTGATGATCCTCTGGATTTCTGGTGGATCTGTTGTGACTTCACCTTTTTCATTCCTAACTGCATGAATTTGATCCTTTTCTTTCCTTTTTTTTTTTGTTTTGTTTTTTTATTTTGTTTTTGATTTTTGAGACAGGGTCTCACTATGTAGTTGAGACTGACCTGGAACTCACTATGTAGACCAGATTGGTCTCAAACTCACAGTGATCCTCCTGCCTCAGCCTCTGGAGTGCTGGGATTACAGGCATGCATCACCATGCCCAGCCATCCTTTTTTTTTTTTTTATAAGGTTGGCTAAAGGCTTATCAATTTTTTTTATTCTTTCAAAAACCAACTCTTTGAATCATTGATTTTTTGTATCATTCTTAGTTTCCACTACATTAATTTCTACTCTGAAATTTATAATTTCCTCCATTGTATGACCTTTCAGTTTGTCTTGCTCTTCTTTCTCTAAAAGCTTAAGGTTAAGCATTAGATGATTGTTTATTTGTGGTCACTCTGTTTTCCTAGTATGGGCATTGACTGCTGTGAATTTCCCTCATAGAACTGCTTTCTGTGTTTCCCACAGATTCTTGTATGTTGTATTGGCATTAGCATTTAATTGTGGAAGCTGAATAATTTTTTCTTTAATTTCCTCAGTGACACAATGGTTGTTCAGGAGGGTGTTATTCAATTTCCATGTTTGTAAAGTTCTTGTGGTTTCTTAGGCTATTTTTCTACAGTTTAATTGCACTATGGTATGATAATATACAAGGGAAAAATTCAATGCCTTTGCATTTACTTAAGAATGTTCTATGAGCTAGCATGTGGTCTATTTTGGAGAACATCTGAAAAGAATATATATTCTTATTTTGTGGTGTGAAACACACTGTAGACATCTACAAAGTCTGTTTGTTCTAAGACGTGGTTCAGTTCTGTTATTTCACTTTTGGTTTTTGTTGTTGTTGGTGGTGGTGGTGGTGGTGGTACCGGGGATTGAACTCCTGACCTTGTGCTTGTGAGACAGGTGTCAGAACCACTGTGCTAAATCTCTGGCCCTCATTTTTTATTTTTTGTCTAGATTCTCTATTCATGTCAGTGGAGTACTGAGGTACCCCATTACAATTGTATTAGTGCTTATTTTGTTTTTCATATCCATTAGTATTTGTTTTGTATAATTGGAGGCATTAGTATTTGGTGCATATACATTTATCATTGTCATTTCTTCTTGTATTGTTACCTTTACAAGGATATAGTGGCCTTCTTTGTCTCTCTTAATTAGTTTTGCTTTGAAATCTACTCTTTCTGCAAATGAGATAGCTATCCCTGCTTTTTTCAGGGCTCCTGTTACATAGAGAATTGTTTTCCATCCTTTTACTCTCAGTCTACTTATTTATTTGTGGATTAAATGGATTTCTTGTATACAGCATATTGTTGGATTTTGCTTCTTAATCCATTCTGCCAGCCTATTTCTATTCATTGGTGAATTGAGGCCATTAACATTGATGGTTATAACTGTTATGTATTTTCCTGTTGTTGATTCTTTTATTTTTTATTTTTCCCTCTCTGCCTTTAATTTCTTGCCTTGCCTGGTATATTTGCTCTGTTGACCCTTATAGAGTTGTGGTCTTCATTTTATTTTTCCAGGATATTGTTTAGAAGTGTTTGGGGTGCTGGTTTGGTGTTCATGAAATTTCTTAGGTGTTCTTTGTCATGGAAGTGTCTTATTTCCCCATCAATTTTGAAAGATCATTTAGGATACATCAGTCTAGGTTGGAGATTGTTTTATTTTAGGACTTGAAATACCTCATTCCAGGATCTCCTTGACTTGAGTGTTTGTGCTGAAAAGTCTGCTGTGATTCTAATGGGTTTTCTTTTGCATGTGGGTGATTTGTTTCTTTTCTCTAACTGCTTGTAGTATTTTGTTCTGTTGGATTTCTAAGATTTTGATTATTTGTCTATGTGTAGACTTTTTTTAATCCTGGCTAGTTGGAGACCTATATGCCTCACTTATCTGTATGTCAAATTCTTCCCCTCTGTTTGGAAAGTTTTCTGTCATTAATTCTGTGAACAGTTTTCTTTATGTCATTTCAACTTTCTCCTGCTGCTTCATGGATTCCTATCAAACTTATATTATTATTTTTTGCATCATCTAAAAGTTGTTGGATTGATTTCTCATAATCTCTTACTGTTTTTAAGAGGTCTCACTTTTCATGGTCTCTGACAGCAATCCTATTTTCTATATCTGAAAATGCTATCTTCACATTCGTTCATCCTGCTGCAAATACTTTCAATACTTTTTAATCTCCTGGATATCTGTTTGAATCTGTTTCATGGATTCTGTTTCTTTCCTATGTTGGGCATTCAAGGTTTCCATGTCTTTCCTATGCTGGGCATTGATGCTTTCCATCATGGCCCTGAGTTTGCCTTTTCTTTCTTTTTTTTGAACCAGGTATTGTACTTGGGTCCTTGTGCTTGCAATGCAGGCGGCAGAACCACTGAGCTAAATCCTTGGCCCTCATCTATTTTTTTATCTGTTTCTGTTCTAAAGTCTCTAATCATGTCTCATTCTTCTCATCATCTCTGTGGTTATCTGGGAAATTATTTCTGTTTTGAATTTTTCTAGAGCCTTGGTTATCTGTTTTTTTACTTCCTGTGCTATCGGTTCAGGTTGTCCAGATGGTTGACTGTCAGACATTTCCACCTCATTTTCCCCAGAGTTTACCTTTGATGAGGTGGAAATCTACATTTGTGCCTTGTTTAAATGTCTTCACATTTCTACTTTTGTTGTTGGTACCATCCTTGGTTTAATTTCTGGATGAATACTTTAATTTTCCAGATATAGCTTGTCTTTAGGTTTTGAGTCTCTAATGATCCTGAAGCAGTCTCATTTTCATTATACCAGGGACAACTGATTAGATCAATCACACCTTAGCCCAAGTGATATAATCAGCAGCACAATAGCATCAAGCACAGCTTAGAAAATGACAATTTGTGGTAGTTATTAATCTATCACCTTTAACAGTGTGAATTAAATCAAAATGGAGGACCAGCCCAAAATATGTTTATAGTGAATAAACTCTTCAACATAACAACTTTACCCTTCAGGATGGGGATTTAGGAGAAGTTGGGGAAGGAGCACAGATGGATAGGATAGAGAAAGTTTAGAAGTAAGGTCAGAGGAAACAAGAAGATCACACAAACACTAGGAAGCTGTTGGAGAGTATAGGAGAAAACAGAACAAAATATGCATAAGAACAGAACAAACTAACATCAATAGGGAGGCTAGAGACTGTAATCACTTTCTTTTAAAACTAATGGTAGTTGAGAAAAGGAAAAAGAGAAAAAAAAGGAAAAGAAAGAAAGTAAATTTGAATTAGGATAGGAACAGGAACAAAAAGGGAGAGAAATGAAGATGAAAGTGGGAGAGAGAGTGTGAGATAGAGGGAGAGAAAAGAAGACAAGAAAAAGATTTAAATTGGAAAAAATTTGAGAGGAGACAAAGATAATTTTTTTTTACTTATTAAAGAGAAGATAAAAATATTACTTTGAAAATAAAAATGCAAATAGAAATAGTGCTTCCTGCAGGGTATTCCTCTGTTCACACAATAGACAGTGTGGTCAGGAGTGTACAGATCTAAATTGATTAGTCTCAGCAAGCCAGCAGCTGTCCCTTGAGGTTTAGGCTGATTTCTGTCTGCAAGGCCCAAGTTGAGATCTCTGATGTCCTGCTGGGTTGAACTCTGCAAGGTTCTACTGCAGATTCCAGGTGTCTTTCCCCTGAAGTTAGACCAGGTTCCAATGTGACTTGCTGGTCCTTCCAACTTACCAACTGTGGTGGTATGGTATGCATTTATTGCAGATATTTTCTTCACCTTTCCAGTAGGCTTAAATTTTCATCTAGGAGCCTCAGAGAGGCTCTCCTTCTCTTGTTCCGGGGGTGGGGAGGAATGGACACTGCTGTGTTGCTGCCTGTGTATCTGGAATCCTCTGCCACACTGGGCTGAAGGGGCAGGCCTACCAGAGGGTCTCACACTGCTTCCATGCTCCTCTGTTGCTCCCCACAGAAGAGCTTCTCCAGGATTTCTTAAGTATTTTCTGCAATGCTGGTTTAGTGTTCATGTATTTCTCAGGATTTCTCAGGATTTCTTTGACATAGAAAGTCCTTGCTTCTCCACCAATTTTGGTCAATTTTGTAGGACGTAGAAACTTGGGTTGACAGTTGTTTTGTCAGACATTGACAAACTTTGCTCCAAGTTCACTTGGCCTTTAAGCTTTGTGCTCAGAAATTAACTGTTATTCTGAAAGCCTATCTTTATTGGTTACTTTCTGTTTGTCTCTAACAACTTTCTTTTTTTTTGGTACGAGGGATCAAACTTGGATCTTTGTGCTTGCAAGGCAGGCAGCAGAACCACTGAGCTAAATCCCCGGACCTGTCTCTAACAACTTTTACACTTAATCAAAGTGTAAAAGCCCAAGAAACAATGTCTGACAACTTTTAGTGTTCTCTCTCTTTTTGAATTTCTAGAATTTTGATTATGATGTATCATGAAAAGTATCTTTTCTGGTCATGGTTATGTGATTCTTGATATTCCACTTGTATTGAATCATTAATTTTTTCCTTAGTTTTAGAAAGTTGTTCTATGATTTAACTGAATAAACAGATTAAATAAACCAGGCATGGTGGCACACACCTGTAATCTCATCACTCAAGAGGCTGAGACAGGAGGATTGTCATAAGTTTGAGGACAACTTGGAATACATAGTGAGTTCAAGGAAAACTTGAACTACATAGTAAGACACCATCTCCAAAAGAAAAGGGTTAAAGAGGAAGGGAATAGAGGGAGAGGAATGGTGTAAGGGTACATGGGAGAATGGACATGATTAAAATATGTTGTAAGCAGTGAGGATGGTAGGTTGAGGGAGTTCTATGCATTACGAATCTGTCAAAATGAAATTCATTAATCGAGACAACAAATATGAGCTAATAAAAAAAGTTGTAAATAAATAGAATAAAATTTTCTCATTTGCAAGAAAATGGATGGACCTTATGTTAATAAGGGAAATAAGCCAGACTCAGAAAAAAAAATCACATGTTTGACCTGATATATGTAATCTAAAAAATATTGCATGAAAGAGGGATAATGTTATTATACAAGAGTAAGGCAATAAGGGAATGTGGTCTGTGAGGGAAAATGATGAGGGGATGGATTTGATAAAAATATTTTATAAAGTACAGTGAACACAAAAGTTGTGCCCAGCCTGATATGAACCACTTGGGTTAATTAGGTTAATGGATGATTCATCTGCCTCTTGCTATCTATATCATGTATCCAAGTAAACATTCAGACCCAGGCTGTATTCACTTAAAACCAACCTGGGTAGCTTGGAAACTGATGGGAATCTGTAATTCAAGCTCCACTGTTGATCAAAAGTATGGATAATATTTAAATTTTAAATACTTAAAGACACATTGCCATTAATACCCTCAATTTTGACCATATTTATCTCACTGATCTTGCCACTTTTTGAAGCAGATCTGGAAGTCCTCTTTTGTGAATGTCTTCGGTCATGTTGTGGCTGCCCCTATGTCCTGAACTAATTCAAAATATTTACCTTTCATGGCCATTTTGGCTATGTGGGTAGAACCAGAAGTCATATGGCACCAGATCCCATGAGTAAGATGGATGAGGACATTCTGTACTGTTTATATGAGCCTGCTTTTCAGTGGGTTACAGAAGCATTTACTATATTTTTTAATTACATTTCCTAAAGACATAAAAAAAGACTTTTAGAGCTGTTTCAGGATGTGGCAAGAATGATAAAATAAAAGTTGTTTGAAACAATAGGGGAGCATTTTTAAAGAGATTAATGGCAATATATCTTTTTTGTGATAATTTTTAATTTTAATATTCACAGTATATTTTGATCATACCTAATTTATGAAAATACCACATCAAAACCCAGTGCTTCATAAAATTAATAAGCACTAATAAGAAAAGGAACAATTTTTAAAGGAAAGATAATAAGGGGGAGATTACTTTTATTAAAGAAAAAAAAAAACCTGTCTGAAAACAGAAGGGATATTTTACCCACTTAGAAGAGCTTTGGTGACAACCTTTACAGCCACTAGTTGCCTCCTTAGTCAAGCACCTAAATTTTAGTTCAAAGCCTCTAAGATTACTTTTCAGGGCAAATGAAAACCTGCGTCAATGTTAATAAACAGGTAATATTAATTTGTTTTATTGTAATTTTAACTTCTCATTTGACAAAAACACAGTTCACACAAAAATAAAAAGTAGAAAATATGAGAACTATTTTATATAAATCAGTGAGTTGTAGGCTTGGGGATTTAGCTCAGTGGTTCTGCCACCTGCCTCTCAAGTGCAAGGTCCTGAGTTTGATCCCCAGTACCAAAAAATAAACAAAACCAGTGATTTGTATTACTGCACTTTATTGACTCAGAGCTAAAATTAAAACCATAATATCTTCGTGTCTATATATATATGATTTTGAGTGTCTATAGATGTATGTTATATGTGTGTGATTTTTTATTGCCATATGACATAAAATAAAATATTGACATAAAATAACACAAAGGAATTTTCTTCAAGTTAGCACAGAGATAATATAAGATGATACTATATACTGCATCATATAAATTATGGATTTCTAAAACTCTTAAATGCAGAAACTAATCCAGTTTTTTGGTTATATGTTCTGGGATAATTTTTGGTAAATAAAGCTAGATTTAAGATAGTTTTTAACTGGGGATGGTGGTACAGGCCTGAAATCCCAGCACTCAGGAGGCTGAGGCAGGAGGATGGCCATGAGTTCAGTCTGGGATATTTAGTGAGTTCAAGGCCAGCCTAAATTACATAACAAGACTCTGTCTCCAAAAGTTTTTTTAAAAGATTGCTTTTAAAATAAAAACATGACTATCTTTAGAGTTGTCAGTATTGAATATCATGAAGAAATGTAAGTTTTTCCATGAAGGTTTACTAGTCAAATAGCTTATTTTACTTCTACTAGATGTTCTAGATGTTAGAGATTACAAGATTATAAATCCAATTTAAGAAAAACATGTACAACCAATAAAATTAATTTTAAAAATTTTTAACATTTGCAAAAGAAAAAGATGTACAATAAAAACGAATTACTTGATAAATGTCAACCATGGAAGCTAAAAAGAAAAACTAGGCAGAATTATATGTTTAACTTTTTAGGTTCATTTTTCTTTTCTTTTTTTTTTTTTTTTTTTTTTTTTTTTTTTTTTTTTTTTTTTTTTTCCATTACTGAGGATTGAATCCAGAGTGTCTTTCTTCCTATATTCCAGGCTCCCTCCCTTTTTAAAAATGATATTGGTGATTGAACCCAAGGATTTTACATTAAGCTATATCCCAATCCCTTTTTTACTTCTTATTGGGAGACAAGGTCTCATGAAGTTTCTCAGACTAGATAGACTTGTGCTCATGATTTACCTACTTCAGCCTCAAGACTAGCTGGGATTACAGATATGCACCATTTTACCCAGTTCAATGGCATTTTAATACTTGCCAGATTTTTCAACAACAAAAAAAGATAAGAGGATAGCTAGCTTTGTTTGATGTCTCAGAATCTTCACATGTTATTGGAGGTTTATCTGTAGAGGGCATTCTACTTAATCTGGGGGAAAATCATTGTATAATTAAATTATGACTATAGCTGTTGAAGGCCCATGGTCACCTTGCCTATGAGCTGGCTAAGGTGTGTAGAAACATAACCCCATGTACGTCCAGTCACAAACTGAGGCCTCAATGGTCCCACAACATTGTGGTGCTCAAGGGCAAGAATACATCAGCTGAAGACATCCTAGTTCTTTGAGAACCAAGCAGTAATAAAAAAGAGAAAGGTTTCACTTGGGCAAAGCACAAATTATATATTATTCTGCTATCTCATCCCACTTACTATTGTAATTATACTCTCCTTATTACCTTCATCAATGTAAGATTGATATAGGGGGAATAGATGTAACTCCCCAACCTGCTAGATATCCAAAATGTGAATTCATGTTCTCTAAAATCAAAGAATGAATTCTAGGAACAACAGAAGTTAAGAGTAGAAAATCTTTTGTTTATTTTTTTCTTTTTTTAAATTTTATTTTATCCCATTCCCCCCACACCCCTCCCTATGTACAAAATCTTTGCGTTTTTCCTTCTATTTTCACATGTTTTCTTGTCCCTTGTTTTCTCCCTCCTTCCTCCCTTGCTCCCCTTCCTATTTGAACATTTTCTTTCCAAGGAAAATTTTACTGAAAGTTGTCTGTCAAAGAGAGACAAAAGGGAATCAGAAAGTCGGTTTCCCACAAAACCTCTTCTCAAAGGTGTTTTATAGAACAAAAAAATCTATGAGGTAAGGTGGGTTCTAGGTGGGACAAAACTATAGTCAACTAATAAGATTGCAACTGTAGCCCCTTAGGTAATATTGGTCCAATGAGAAATCACAAAGTGGACATGAGGTGTGACAAAACTATGAGCAACCAATAAGATTACAACAACTATAGTTGCCTAGGTAATACTGATTAAATGGGATCCAATGTGGAAACAAGTCACATAGCGAGAGTTCAAGAATTTTCAGTAAGGGATGAGTCAGGAATCATTCAAGAGAGTGATGAGTTAAGATCTTGGTCCTCCACCCAGGTGATTGATGCCTATTTAGAATATCAATCACTGCTGTTCATCCTTAGGAGATGCATGCCTGCCCCGGCCAGCTGGGTTCGTTATTAGTAGGGCTCGAGGAGGGGGGACCACCTGGAACGGGAACGGGAACAACGCAGGAAGACAGGAACCAGATAGAGCTCTTTTAGTGGTCAAAATTTCACAATTTTTATTTCTCACACAGCAGCTTTTATGCAGGCAGGGATGAGCAGGGACTTTCCCGGTTGCTAGGTTACCTAACCTAGGCTGGTCTAACTAGATAAGGTAGGGCATGGCCAGAATGTTCCCGGGAGGGGTCAGAATGTCCCCAGGAGGGTGTAAAGTTCCTATCAGGGGCACACACGCACACACACAGGGTGGAGGGGCACACACGGAGGTTGGAGACGCACAGGGGTCTTGATCCCCAACACATGCCCCACAGCAGTTTCTCTTCTTTTTATAATGCTGGCCTTCAGGGAATGTGTCTCTATTGCCCACCATGATGGCTCCTCAATTGTCCTCCTCATTACCTCCACAAGGGCCATCCTGGTCTAACTTTCTTATAATAATTTCTAACTAACTTAGATTATTTGCAATAAGATTACCACCACCCTCTGAGTCCTAAGTCAGCTGATACTCCCTCCAATTATTGTGTGTACCCAATAAATAATGGCTAGTTTAGGATTGTCTTTGTCTTCACTAACTCTAAGGCAATGACCTCCCAGCCCCCCATGTATTATGAAATGTATGTCTCTATTGTCTTTCCTTCCTTAGCCCTTGCCATCTCCTTTCCTAAGCAGGCTGGAGGAAGGTAATAACTCTTAACATCCTTGGAATTTCCACTAATTCTAATCTGGGAGATAATGAGGCTGAACTGGGTCCTTGACCAAGATGTGAAAGGGGTAATCACTGGGATAAAACTTGTCAGTCTAAATATAAAAGATGAAACTCCCCTGATGGAAAATGGGAAGAAGGATCAACTCTGGGCTCCCCAAATACTAAAGGTGACCCCCAAAGAGAAATCAGGCCTTCAATCAGACTTCCAGAGAAAAGTTCAGTCAATTTTATCCAATCCACACCTGACAACAGGTTTAGATTCCCAGAGGAACATTGCCTCCCTCACTTGAGGAATGTCTGAAGCACAGGATTATATCTACTACCTGCTCAAAGGGTAAATCTCACTAGGGGTGACAAGCTAGTTGCTGTTCCCAATAGGATTTGAGGATCTCCACCTAAAAATATTATTGGACTAAATATGGGAAAAGCCTCCTTAAATTTAAAAAGTCTTACTGTTGAACAGAGGATCTAGCTCAAAGATTAAAACTAGACTGTTATCTTTCACCGTGCACTAAACTAAAATCTAAGTGAATTATAGATGTAAATGTTAAAACAGAAACACTAAACTTCTTGGAAGATAAGTTAGACAGAACTCTCAAAGACATTGGCATAGGAAAAGACTTTATGAACAAATCATCAGTAGCATGGGAACTAGCACAAAGAATCAATAACTGGGATTCCTTCTTATTAAAAAGCTTCCATACTGCTAAAGAAACTACTAAAAGAGTCAAGAGACAACCTACAATGTGGGAACAAATTTTTACCAGCTGCTCCTGAGACAAAGGACTATTATCTAGAATATATTAAAAACTCAAAAAAAAGCCCGGCATGGTGGTGCATGCCTGTAATCCCAGCACTCGCGTGGCTGAGGCAGGAGGATTGCTGTGAGTTCAAGACCAGCCTGGGCTACATAGTGAGTTCCAGATGAGTCTCAACTATATAGTGAGACCCTGTCTCAAAAAACCAAAAAACTCAAAAAAATCAGGTCCCCCAAATATAAAGACCCAATATCAAAATGGGCATCTGCAATGAACAGACATTTCTCAGACAAAGAAGTAAAAGTGGCTCATAAATATATGAAAAAATGTTCAACATCACTTGTCATTCAAGGGATGCAGATGTAAATAACACTGAGATTCCACCTCACCCCAGAAAGAATGGCTGCTATCAAGAAATCAACCAATAACACATGTTGGTGGGGTTGTGGGAAGAAAGGAACCCTTCTCCACTGTTGGTGGGAGTGCAGACAGGGGCAACCACTGTGGAAATCAATATGGAGATACTTCAAAAACTAAGACTAGAGGTTCCATTTGACCCAGCCATCCCTCCTCTGGGTGTCTTTCCAAAAGAATAAAAAGTATCATACCACAGTGATATATCTGCAACTGTGTTTAAAGTGGCACAGTTTGTAATAGTTAAAACTTGCAAACAGTGCAATTGCCCATCAGTAGGAGACTGGTTAAAGATGTGGTTTTTCTATGAAATGGAGTACTACTCAGCCATAAAGGATGAGAAACTAGAATCATTTGTAGGAAAATGGATGCATAGAGAGGCCATACTCTTAAGTGAAATTATTAAGACACACATGTGTAAATACTGAATAGTTTCTATGATGTGAAATACTAAAAGTGTGAATAAGATCCAAATTGTATAGCTGATAATGTGAAATAGGAAGAAAGGGACTAAAGGTGTAGGGGAAGTGGGAAGGGTAGGGGAAAGAAAATAAGGGAAAAGAAAAATTATGAGAAAAGGTAAAAAAATGGAAACAAAGACTTTGTAAATAGGGGAGAGAGGGGGAGTGAAGAAAGGGCAGGAGTATCTGGAAAAAGTGAGAACCAAGATCTGTCATGTAAGGTACAAGATCCCAATGATAAATGTAACTGTACTGTATACTTGAAAAGTATCAATAAACTCAATGAAAAAAAATCAATAGAAAAACCTTTCAAGGCCTATTAGAGTCAATGTTTAGGTAATCTTGGCCAGTCAATGGACTGACCCCTGGGTAACTAAGCCAGCTTCTAAGTCACTGGTGGGACTCAGGACATCCCAATAAGTTTTACTAAGTCTCCCTTAACATATCATGGGCCTGAGAGTCAAACTGGTTCATTTCTTGCCTGTGTAGTTTCTATTCTGGTAAACTTGTAGGGAAGAGATTTATTAGAAGAATGGAAAATGAAATTAACTACTGAATTCCCCAAGTTGCATAAAAAATTATGAGTAATATGAGATATACAAGGTATAGGACTGGGAAAAAATGCTCAAGGGAACTCCTACCCCATAGATGTCAAAATTAAGTTAGACTGTGCTAGAATCAGGTATTAAACCCCTTTCAGTGGGGGACAGTGATGTTCCTCCCTGCAAAACTGCATTACCTTTACAATGGAAACTGGAAAATTTTATTTGGGTTGATCAATGGCTCCTTCAATGGGAGAAGTTTATTCACTTACAAAGGCTCATAAAAGAACAAATAAAATTATAACATCTAGAGCTTTCTTTGAGCCCTTGGAATACTCCTATATTTGTGATTTCAAAGAAGTCTGGAAAGCAGAAGTTAATTCAAGACTTGAGAGTTTTTAATGCAAATTTACAACCAAAGAGTGCCCTCCAGCCAGGGCTACCATCCCCCATTACTATCCCTCAGGATTGGCACTTGATTGTGATTGGTCTTAAAGATTTTTTTACAATTCTGCTACACCCATTAGATAGACAAAATTTTGCTTTTTTAACACCTAGTATTTAATTTCAAAGTACCTATGCGGAGATATAAGTGGAGAGTCTTACCACCAAATATGAGGAATAGTACAACTTTGTGTCAATATTTTGTAAGACAAGCATTACCGAATGCCAGAGACACATATACAATGTCTTGTAATCCATACATGGATGATATACTTTTGGCTGGCAGCTCTAAGACTCATTTATGTGATTTGTTTGTTCTAACGAAAAGGAATCTTAAACAGTTTGGCTTGTGTATAGCTCCAGACAAGTTTCAGCTTCCTAGGCCTTATTATTATTTGGGAACCTTATTAACTAAAAGAACCACTAAGGCTCAAAAATTCAAGATCAGAAGGGAACAGTTGCTCACCTTAAATGACTTTCAGAAACTGTTAGGTGACCTGGATCTACCTTAAACTAGGCATAGCTACTTATCAATTAAAATGTCTTCATTGTGAGAGGAGCCCAGAAAAAAAACAGGGGTAGCAATCTTATTTGCAGACAAAGCAAAATTCAAACCAAAACTGATTCTAGTATTATTGATATAGGACGGTACTGTATCATACCTCTATGAATGTAAAATACCTTGTACCTGCTGTATGATACATAGTAGTGA
>NW_022900951.1:58525181-58540441 GCF_012274545.1 Fukomys damarensis | reverse complement strand
TACAGAAATGGACAGCCATATTGGTCTAGAAATGTTAATTTTTTATTTTTATTTTTTTTTCCATTTGTACAGGGGTAACGCACTGCACTAAATTTGTAAGGTCATATCTACGTAGGTTTGATTACAGAAACTAATAAAGTATTCTCTAAATAATGAAAAAAAGAATAAGATAAGACTACAAGAGCAAGAAGCAATTTAAATATGTTAAGGGACCATTTTCATCTTCAGAATTAAGGATTATTTTAATGTTACATCATTGTCTTTTCTCTTTTACTTTCCTTTTTAGTTTTATTTTAGGATTCCCTATTTGTAATGTTCATACAGAGATTTCTTTAACTGAAATACCAAATAGTTTCTCTGGTGTGAAAAACTATAATAGTACACAGGATCCTAATGAGATAATTAATAATGTGAAATAGGAAGTAAAGGGCTAAAGGTGTAGGGAAAGTGGGAAGGGTGGGGGAAAGGTAATAAGGGAGCGGAATAAAATATGAGAAACTGAAAAAAATGGAAATAAAGTGTGTGTAAATGGGGAGGGGAGGAGGGAGTGAAGGGAGGGCAGGGACAAGGGGAAAAAATGAGAATCAAGACCTATTATGTAAAGGTACAGGATCCCAATAATGAATGTAACTGTACTGTATACCTAGATTGTACCAATAATCTCAATAAAAAGAAAAAAATGTCTTCATAAAACCCTACAAGGCCTCAAACTGACTCTCCACACACCTTGAGCATAGAGCCATCTCTGTAGTTACAGCTGGTAGAATTAATGCTGCACCAATACCAGGTGTATCATGTTAGCATCCAGTGTCCTCTTATTCTGTACTGTATTCAACACTCCATCGTCTCCTATCAATTCTGTGATAATCAATTACTCCCCCATAGAATGGCTTTAACTTTCTAATGAACTGTTGAAAACTTTACACTTTTCTAAGGAACAAAGGGCTAAAATTATAATAATGGAAGAATCCACTCTATTCAGTTTTTCTTGCAACTGATCTCTCTATAATAGTTTTACCCATAGACTTGACTCAAAATGCATTACAACAAGCTATTTATTGGCAAGTGGCTTCTGCGGAATTCATTTGACAGATTGATATTCATTTTGCTAATGATCCCCTTCTCCAATTCTTTCTTAAACACCATTGTATTCTACCTAGAATAACCACATTAGAGCCCATTTTTAATCCACCTAGCTTTTTTACAGATAGCTCCTCTGAAGGAAAAGTGGCCACATGGAGTACAGGTTTTCAGCATTTATCCCTAACCTTTCAGTGCAAGGATCAGAAATCACTGCTGTTTTGTTTGTTTTAGAGATGACACAACAAAATCCTATAAGTAAATCAGCAACTCAGGTTATGCAATATTTCTCACTCAAAGGCTGAAGAGTGCCACTTTGTGGGCCACTTTAGATCCAACTTTGCTTGACCTATTTTTAAAATTACAGAATGGGGAAAAACTAAGAATCAAGATATATTATGTAAAGATACAAAATCTCCAATGATGAATGTCATTATATTCTATACCTAAGATGTACCAATAAAATTAATTTTAAAATAAATAAATAAAATTACACCATATTATTTGCAATTATACTGCTCCCTTCTTCATCAGATATATCAAATCTCATTCTAATTTACCTGGAAGTGGGCCAGGGATTTAGCTTAGTGGTTTGGCCACCTGCTTCACAAGCAGAAGGTCCCAAGTTTAATTCCTGCTACCAAAAACAAAAAACAAACAAAAAAAACCCTAATTTACTTGGAAGTTTATCTTATGTTAATCAACAGGCTGATTTGCTAATTACTTTTGTTTTCTCTTCTGATCTGTCTAGACAATCCAATTCATATCACAAAGAATTTCAATTGTCACATTCACAGGCCAGAATTATTGTTTTATCTTGTCCTATCTGTCAAACAATCCCTAGCCCTGTACCCCCTGAAGGTAGCAATCCCAGGAGGGTAAAAAATAAAATATAATGCAAATGGATACTACCCATATTTCCTCTTTTGGGCACTTGCAATATATTCCTGTTTCTATTGATACCTATTCCTATTTAATGCATGCTACTTATCATTCTGGAGAAAAATAAAAAACAGAACATGTTCAACAATACTGTTTGTCTGCTTTTGCCACTATGGCAATGCCAAAAACTATTAAAGCAGAGAACAGCCCTTCTTATACTAGCAAATATTGTCCTCCTTTTTTCAGATCTGGCACATTAAGCATCTTACAGGTATTTCATATAATTCCCAGCGTCAAGCTATAGTAGACAGGGCACAACTAACACTCAAACATCAACAAAAATAACAAAAAGGAGATCACAGTTTCCTTCACAGGCTTAACTGGTTTTTGTTAACCTCACTTTACATTTTTTAAATCCAGAGACAGAAAAGGACTGCATCATGACTGAACTATAGTGGCCATCTGAGCCTAAAGATAAATTTTCATGTGACATCTGAAGCTCTTCATGAATACCAAACCAGCAGTCCAAACAATTCTAAGTAATATCTTAGAAAAAGAGTAAGATCACAACACCATGAGGCCCAACATAGCAAATATACCAGGCAAGGTAAGAAATTAAAGAGAAAGGGAGAAAAAAATTAAAAAGAGCCAACAACAGGACAATAACATGATGATAATGTCAATACAAATCAGTTACGGCCATCAATACTAATGGGCTCAATTAACCAATCAAAAGAAATAGACTGGCAGAATGGATTAAGAAGCAAAATCCAACAATATGCTATATACAAAAAACACACTTAGTTCAAAAAGAAATTCATACACTGAAAGTAAAAGAATAGAAAACAGTTCTCATGTGACAGAAACCTGGAAAAAAGCAGGGGTAGCTATCTTATTTGCAGACAAAGTAAATTTCAAACCAAAACTAACTGAGAGACAAAGAAGGTCACTACATCTTTGAAAAGGGAACAATCCAAGAGGAAGAGATGAAAATCATAAATATAAATGGACCAAATACTAATGCCCTCAACTATACAAAACAAATAGTAAAGGACATGAAAAACCAAATAAGCACTAATACAATTGTAGTGGGGAACCTCAATACCACACTGTCAAAAATGTATATTATCAGACCATAGTGTAATTAAGCTGTTGATCATTAACAAAAGAAACTGCAAGAACTCCACAAACACATGGAAATTGAATAACATTCTCCTGAATAACCAATGGGTTACAGAGGAAATTAAATAAGAATTTAGTTTTTAGAAATAAATGAGAATGCCAATGCAACATACAGGAATCTATGGGACACAATGAAAGCAGTTCAATGAGGAAAATTTTTAGCAGTGAATGCCCACAACAGAAGAACATAGTGAGCTCGAATAAACAACATAATGCTGAATCTTAAGCTTCTAGAAAAAGAAGAGCAAGACAAATCCAAAACTCATACAAGGGATGAAATTATAAAGATCAGAGCAGAAATCAATGCAATGAAAACTAAAAGACTGATACAAGAAAATCAATGAATTGAAGAGTTGGTTTTTTGCAAGAACAAATAAAATTGATAAAACCTTAGGCAACCTTATCAAAAAAAACAGAAAGAAAAGGCTCAAATCCATGCAATTAGGAACACAAAGGTAAAATCAAAACAGATCCAAGTTGAGCAAGGTGGCTCACACCTGTAATCTCAGCACTCGGGAGACTGAGGCAGGAGGATCGCTGTGAGTTCGAGATCAGCCTGGGCTACATAGTGAGTTCCAGATGAGTCTAAACTATACAGTGAGACACTGTCTCAAAAAAATAAAAAAATAAAACAGATCCAGCAGAAATCCAAAGGATCATCAGTACCTACTTTGAGAACCTGTACTCTAATAAAATGGAAAACAAAGAAGAAATGGACAGGTTCCTAGATACACATGAATTACCAAAGTTAAACAAAGAAGATATCAAAATTCTAAAAACCCCAATTACAATAATTTAAATTGAAAATGTAATTTAAAATTTACCAACAAAGAAAAGCCCAAGTCTTGATTGCTTCACTGCTGAATTCTACACAATATTTAGAGAAGAACTACTGCTACTACTCTTTAAACATCTCAATGAAATTGAAAGGGAAGCAATACTTCCAAATTCATTCCAGGAAGCAAGTATTACTTTGATTCCACAACCAGGGAAAGACCCAACCAAAAATGAGAAGTACAGGCCAATCTTTCTAATGAACATCAATGCAAAAAACCTCAATAAGATATTGGCAAACAGAATCCAGAGGGTCATCAAGAAGATCATACACCCTGACTGAGTGTCATTATTCCAGGGATTCAAGGATGGTTCAACATACATAAATCAATAAATGGAATACACTACATTAACAGAGTCAAGGACAAACAACATATGATCATCACTATAGATGAATAAAAAGCATTCAACAAAATTCAACACCCATTCATGATGAAAACCCTGCATAAAATTGAAATAGATGGTCTTTATCTCAACTTGACAAAGGTCATCTATGAAAAACTAACAGCCAACATAATACTGCATGGTCAAAAACTGAAAACCTCCATGCTAAATTCAGGAAAAAGATAAGAATATCCACTATCACCACTCCTGTTTGATATAGTTCTGGAAAGAGTAGCCATAGCAATTAGACAGGAGAAAGAAATAAAAGCAATAAAGATGGGAAAGGAATAAGTTAAACTGTCATTATTTGCTGACCAAATGATACTCTACATAGAAGACCAAAAAAAAAAAAAAAACTCTGGCAAAAGACTTCTAGACATAAGTGACAGATTCATTAGAGTAGCTGAATATAAAGTAAACACTCAAACTTTAATAGCCCTCCTGTACACAAATAACAGACTCACTGAGACAGAAACTAGGGAAACAATCCCTTTCACAGTAGCATCCAAGAAATTGAAATATTTAGTAATCAATCTAACAAAAGAAGCAAAAGACCTCTACATTGAGAACTACAACACTCTGAAAAAAGAGATCAAAGAGGATATAAGAAAATAGAAATACATCCCTTGTTCCTGGGTAGGAAAAACCAATATAGTGAAAATGGCCATACTTCTAAAACTACTATACAGATTCAATGCAATCCTGATTGAAATCCCAACAGTATATTTCACAGAAGTAGAGAAAACAATCCAAAACTTCATTTGGAATCAGAAGAGAACTAGAATAGCAAAAACCACTCTGGGCAGCAGACACATGGCAGGGGGTATCACAATCACCAACTTGAAACTGTAATACAAATACACTATGTTAAAAACAGCATGGTACTGGCAAAGAAACAGACCTGAGGATGAGGGGACTATATTAGAAGATGCAGAAACAACTCCAGACATACTCACCTACCTCATTTTTTACAAAGGAGCCAAATATCCTCACTGGAGGAAAGACAGACTCTTTAATAAATGGAATTGTGTTCCAGGAATTTAGCTGAGTGGTTCTGCCACCTGCCTTGCAAGTGGAAGGACCCGAGTTCAATCCCTGGTACCCCCCCAAAAAAAAACTCAACTATTTGGGTCAGGGATTTAGCTCAGTGGTTCCAGCACCTGCTTCACAAGTGCAAGGACCTGAGTTCAATCCCCAATACCAAAAAACAAAAACAGACAAATAAATGGGTTTGGAAAACTGGATTTCAACTTGCCAAAGATTAAACTAGACCCCTATATTTCACCATGCACTAAAGTAAAATCCAAGTGGATTGAAGATCTAAATATTAAGACAGAAACACTAAACTTGTTGGAAGATAAGCTAGGCAGAACTCTTGAAGAAATTGGCATAGGAAAAGACTTCATGAACAAATTTTCAGTAGCAAGGGAACTAGCACAAAGAATCAATAATTGTGATCTCATCTTTTTAAAAAGTTTCTGCACTGCAAGAGAAACCACCAACAGAGCTAAGAGACAACCTACAATGTGGAAAAAATTTTACTGGCTGTTACTCAGACAAAGGTCTACTATCTACAATATATAAAGAATTCATTAAAAGTCAAACCCCCCAAATATAACGATCCAATTCAAAATTGGGCATCTGAAATGAACAGACATTTCTGACAAAGCAGCAAATAAACATATGAAAAATATACTGCATCACTGGTCATTCGAGAGATGCAGATGAAAACAACACTGAGATTCCACCTCTCCCCCGAAAGAATGGCTGCTATGGGAAAAGTGCAACAATGGACACTGCTGCCAGGTGGGTGGGGACCCCACTGCTGGCACTGTGGAAGCTGCTGCACAGCTGACTGCAATACAGGAGCTCCAGTAGTGATTCCCACAGAAGAAGGAACTGAGTTTCAGAGAAATTAAGTGACTTCCTTCCTGAGCTTGCAAAGCTGATATATTTTAAACACATGGCCTTTAACCTGGAAACCTACATTAAGACTTTTATTTATTCTGTGCCAGAAACAACAAGTATGAATACCACAGAAAATGATGTCAACTGTCTGTGTGCAATATGTGGGGACAGAGCACCAGGGAAGCACTAGGGGTCATCAAGCTGTGATGGGTGCAAAGGCTTCTTCAGACACAGCATATGCAAGAGTCATGTTTACTCCTGCAGATTCATAAAAAGCCATTCCAAAATGATTCGATGTTCTTTGAAACCTAACTGTATTTGAAGATGTATGCTAAAATAAAACATGTTTATTTTACCAGTTAAGATACCTAACTGTATTTGAAGGTGTATGCTAAAATAAAACATGTTTAGCCAGGCCTGGTGGTACATGCCTGTAATCCTAGCACTCGGGAGGCTGAGGCAGGAGGATGGCTGTGAGTTCGAGACCAGCCTGAGCTACATAGTGAGTTCCAGGTCAGTCTCAACTACATAGTGAGACCCCGTCTCAAAAAACCAAAAAAAAATTAAGTAATTAATTAATTAAAACATGTTTATTCTACCAGTTAAGATACATGCTAAAATGCAACAAAGAAAACCCCAAAACCTTGGTCAACCAAAAGAGACATTTAATTCTCTCTCTCTCTTGAAACAATGTGGAAAGTCATCCATTGACTAGACATTGGCACAGCCCCACATCCAGCTCACAGGGAAGCTGAGTGGAAGTGATCTTTTAGTAGGAGGCCTGTGCCAATGAAAACTGTATAGCTGTGGGATAGCTACTACCAGGAGGGACAAATGAGCTGTCTGCCACACATGTGCCTCACTGAATCCTCACAGCCATCCAGTAGGGGAGGTATTACTATCTCTTTCATGTATGAAACAAATCCTCAGCTTGACAATTTAAGGATCAAAACAAAGTTTATAAATCTAAAGAGTAAGAAAGCCACATGCAAATCCAGCTCTGGCTGACATTAACGATACTATATATTAGGTGAGTAGAGAGAAGCATTTGAACTTCTTACAGTGTGGTTTTTAAATGTAGGCAATCCAGTAATGATTAAATAGTATCCATCATGTTACCTGTAATATTATATGTAAGTGGTAAACTTGAAATTGTTGCAGTACAAGAAAACAGTTTTGTGCTTTTAGCAGTGTTCTCCCTTAAAAACTTTAAAAATAAAAATTGTGCCAGGTAAATTTAGATGAAAAAAAAAATTCAGAATCTCACCTACCTACAAATATACTGAATGTCTCATTCTGGACTAAGGACAATTTATGTCAGCCCTAACCTACTTGATATCTAAATGTGGAGTTTATTTTTTAAAACAGTTTATCATGGGCTGCCTCATGGAGTAAAGCCTCTCTCCACTTGCTATAGCAATTCTCAGAAAACTGAGAATTTCTTGAGTAATTATCAATGACATTAATAAAAAAGGATACCTGAAGGTGTAATATATTGCAATAAATGTGTATTTCCAGGGTTCTTCAAAATTTCTAGGATTATGATTTTATAACTTCCACTTACTTACAAATAAAAGTTTATATTAATTTTAACTAACTTATTGGCTCTTCATATGGAATAATGATTTATGGAAGAGCTATCAGTGACTAATACAATCAATAATATTCCTTTAAGAGTTGGTATCCTTGTGACACCATGCTACAAAATATACCACCGAATGAGGGAGGGAAGAAGAGAGAGGGAGAGACAGAGCTCAGAGAGAGTTTCTTTTTGAAAATTTCCTGTAGTGTCTATTTCATGAATAGGAAAGTTTCAGATTTTATAAATACAAACATCTTTGGCAAGTGTCTGTTTACTTTTTGAGATGGTTTGCTAAGAAGATATTTAAAAATATTGAGTCCCTTAAGGCTGTTGTAACAAAATACCATAAATTGTGACTCTTATAAATGTAAAATATATTTCTCACAGTTCTCAACATTGGGATGCCCCAGATCAAGGCACTGGCAGATTCAGAGCTGGGTTCATAGCCCTTCCTAAAGTGTCCTCACCAGGGGAAGGAACGAGACGGCTCTGTGGGGCCTCTCATAAGGAAGCTGAGCTCGTTCATGGCTGTGTGACCCTCATGACCGAATCACTTCTCAGTGTCCTTGCCTCCCAATATCATCACACTGGTTTCAACATACGAATTTTGGAAAACATAGACCATGGCAAATGCTTTGAAAAATGTAAAACAAAACTTATTTTCATTGAGCCTTTTAATTTATCCACAAATATTTATTACCAAGACCTGTCATGTAAAGGTACAAGATCCCAGTAGTGAATGTAACTGTACTGTATACCTAAAATGAACCAATAAACTCAATGAGGGAAAAAAATTATTTTACAGAAATTATTAATGATTATGTTTGATAACTATGGTCAGGGAATGTGTGATATAATATTTTTATATACTGAACTGCCAGAAAAGCTAGACAAGGTGGAACTGATGTTTGCAGCATATTTTCAAAATAATAAGGAAAGATGTTGCTTTTATGTAATAAATAATGTTTTCAGGTAATGAAAATGAATAATTTATTGTGAATAACAGTTCATTTTATAAATAAAAAACTACTTTTTTATAAATTTCATTGTTGATTTTTTTTTTTTTTTTTTTTTTTTTTTTTTTTTTTTTTTTTTGGTACCGGGGATCAAACTCAGGCCCTTGTGCTTGCAGGGCAAGTGGCGAAACCACTGAGCTAAATCCCCGGCCCCTCATTGAATTTTTTTGTTTTGTTTTGTTTTGTTTGTTTTAGTTGAGACAGGATCTCACTGTGTAGTTGAAACTGAACTGGAACTCACTATGTAGCCCAGGATAGTCTCGCTGTGAGTTTGAGACCAGCCTGGAACTCACAGCAATCCACCTGCCTCTGCCTCCCAAGTGCTGGGATTACAGGTGTGTGCCACCACACCCAGCTCACTGCTTTGTTTTGTTGTTGTTGTTGTTGTTGTGTGTTTGTGTGTGTGTGTGTGTGTGTGTTTTTGATGTCTCTGTTTCTTGATTTTTTTCATCCAAAGCTTGAATAATAGTAGAACATTCTTGTTGGGTTATTACAAGTATTAAGAGAAATAATATACTTAGAACAGTATCTTTCATATAGTAACCATCTAATAAATGCTAGCTTGTCAGGGAGAAATTAATATCCTAAATTTGGGAGAAATGAAGGGAGCACTGGGTAAAAGCACATAAAGAGATAACATACCTGAGGCAGGGCTAAAAAATGAAGATATGAAGTTAGAGGTTGGAAATATTTGGTGTTCTGTGTCAAACCTTTGCTGTATATTTATATATCTATCTAGTGGTAAGAACAAAATTTGGGGGGGGTTAGGAGGTTTGTTGTTGTTTTGTTTTTGTTTGATACCAGGGCTTGAACTCAGGACCTTGTATTTGTGAGGCAGGTGTGATGCCACTGAGCTAAATCCCCAGTTCGACAATGCTTTAAATGAAGCAAAATCTTCATTTAGGAAAGTGAAAAAATTAAGCCTGATACATACTCAGACACTTCACAACATTATACTCATTCTGGACTAGCTGGGATGTAGCTATTCTTGTCTTACAAACAAGACATGGCTGTGTCTGATGTGAATTAATAGCAAAGTTGCTGGATTTAAGGTTGACATCTTCCAAAATTAGGTTTTGAGGTGTTTTTTGAGACAAGGTTTTGCTATGTAATTCAAGCCAGCCTTCAACTCACTATGTAGCCCAGGCTGGCCTCCAACTGCCACCAGTTCTGCCTCAGCCTCCAGAGTGCTGGCATTACAAGCATGTGCCTCACCCAGCAGCCAAAATAAATATTTACATTAACAAACACTTAGAGAGTGCTGAAATGTACTCAGTACTGTTGGAATGTATGGGCATGAATAATAAATTGTTAACCAGTGTGATGATCATTTTTCAGAGACTCTGAACTCTACAGAGCCTCACAAATTAGAGTTCCAATAAGGTAGATTACTGGCATCAGGCATCAAGACAAAACACAACCTGTCTTATGACAGTGTAATAAAATAATGGACAGCATACCTGTGATCTCAAAACTCAGGAGACTGAGGCATGGGGACCATTGCAGCTTTGGGGCCAGCTTGGGGTACATAGTGAGACTATGTCTCAAAGAAACAAAAATTAACATAAAACATAGACAGTTATGGAAAATACAAAATTAAAGTATAGGAAAACCTTAATGGTTAATGTTATTAATCCACTTAGTTAGCTAATTTCTCTAAACCACAGTTTCTTATGTGTATGCATTCTTATCTATAAGGAGTTAAATAAAATACATATGCTTCTTTAGTATTTGTACAGAAGTAGATTTTATTTAATGGTCCTCTGAAACTACACTTGACAAATTGGAAAGTTATTTTTTGTAATCTTAATACCTAGTTTACAGGGCGCACTGAGTTCAATTCCCAGTACCAAAGAGAAAAACAAATAACTACCTTAGATAACTAGCTAGATATATTCATATCACAGGAAATATTTGACATAACAAAGGAATGCCTGGAATTGCTAATTTTACATTGCTGTATCTGTGAAATGAGACAATTATAAGTTAATGTGTTAAGATATACAAGTTAATGATATCAAAATAGTTCAGAAAAGATGAAACTTAAAAACTTTACATGTCCGGGCCAGGGATCTAGCTCAGCAGTTTGGTGGCCTGCCTTGCAAGTGCAAGGACCCGAGTTCAATCCCCAGTACCCCCCCCAAAAAAAAAACTTTATATGTCAGGGACGAGGAGCATTGAATTGTGTATGATCAAAAAATTGAACTGGTATTCAACTGGAATTTAAATTATTCGAACCGAAAAAAAGTGTCTCCAGGTAATAAATTTTATTTTTTTTTAGATGCTCATTTGGTGGAATTGTTTTAGGAGTGGATTCAGATGATATATTTCTTGATTCTTTTAGCTATTTTCCCCTTGGTATTGGGGAAGGATGCAGGACTTCTGCTATGAGATGAATCTCCAATACTTTCTATTTTCAAGACAGGTCTCCCTAAGTCATTGGGTTGTCAAACAGGCTGGGGTAGAATTTTCATTTCTTTTGCTTCAGCCTTCCAAAGCTTGGATTAAGCCGGGCATGGTGGTGCATACCTGTAATCCCAGCACTCGGGAGGCTGAGGCAGGAGGATCGCTGTGAGTTTGAGACCAGCCTGGGCTACATAGTGAGTTCCAGGTCAGTCGCAACTACATAGTGAGACTCTGTCTCAAAAACAAACAAAAAAACAAACAAGCAAAGTGCTTGGATTACAGGCATGTACCACCACCCCATAACCATCAATTCTTAAAAAAGAAAAGCAACAATTTTACATTTGTTTCAAAGCAAAACTTTTAAATGGTAGTAAAATATCAATAATCAACATTTTTTAAGCTACAAAGCAAATACCTGAACATTAGTAATAATTTTTTTAAGAAAGACAATATAGGGGCTGGGGATTTAGCTCAGTGGTGCCGCCACCTACCTTGCAAGTGCAAGGACCCGAGTTAGATCCCTGGTACCAAAAAAAAAAAGAAAAAGAAAAAGAAAAAAGAAAGAGTAGAAGTCACACATAACCATAATCAGTATGACAGTACAGAAGTCAAACAAACCCATAATCCCAGCATTCATATATATACATATATATGAATGTGTGTGTGTGTGTGTGTGTGTGTGTGTGTGTGTGTGTGTATGGAAAGACAGAGACAGGCAATTAGGAACCAAATTGAGTTCAAACTCTACTCCACTTTCACCATTTACCATGGGTCATTGATGTGCTTACTCAACCTCTCCATACCCATTTCATCACATTGAAAAATATGATTGTTACAGCCATTTAAGTAGTTAATCTATATAAAATATATTTAGGAAAGTACTGGGTAGACTGTAAGTGCTTAGTGTTAGTTTCTATTAAACCACTAATAAAACCCTATTACATTAAAAAAACTACCAACAAATAATAATTCCCAAGAAAAAGAAAAGCCCAAACTCTTATTCATTCACTACTGAATTCTACAAGAAATTTAAAGAAGATATAAATGCCACTACTCCTCAAAATCTTTAATGAAACTGAAAAGGAGATAATAATCCTAAACTCAATTCTGGAAGCAAGCATTACTCTGATACCAAAACCAGAGAAAGATTCAACCAAAATGGGAACTATAGGCCAATATCCCTAATAAACATACATGCAAAAATACTCAATAAGGTACTGGCAAACAGAATGCAACAAATCATCAAGAATGTTATACATGGGCTGGGGTTTAACTCAGTGGCACTGTGCCTGCCTTCCAAGCACAGGGTCCTGAGTTCAATCCCTGGTACAAAAAAAAAAAAAAAAAAGAAGAAAGAAAAGGAAAAAGAATGTTATACACTGTGACCAAGTAGGATTCATCCCAGAGATGTAGGGATAGTTCAATGTATGCAAATTAATAAATGTAATACAACACATTAACAGAACCAATGACAAATACTACATGATCATCTCAATGGATATAGAAAAAATATGTGACAAAGTCCAACACCCATGCAGGATAAACAAAAAAAGACCTACAAAAACTGGGAATAGAAAATCTTTACCTCAATCTGATAAAAGTCATCTATGACAAACCAACAGCCAACGTCACACTGAATCATCAAAAACTGAGAGCTGGGCTGGGTATGTAGCTCACTGGTGCCACCACCTGCCTCACAAGCGCAAGGTCCTGAGTTCGATCCCCAGTACCAAAAAAAAAAAAAAACTGAGAGCTTTCCAGGAACAAGACAAGGATGCCCACTATCACCACTCCTATCCAATATAGTTCTGAAAACATTAGTCCGAGCAATTAGACAAGAGAAAGAAATAGATAAAAGGAATAAGGGTGGGAAAGGATGGAATTAAGTTATCACTATTTATGGATGATATCATATTCTACATAGAATACCCCAAAAACTCCATCAAAGGACTCCTGGACTTAATGCCAAATTCAGTTTGTATAGCTGGATACAAAGTCAACAATCAAAAAGCAATAAAATTCCTATACACAAATAACACACTCACTGAGAGAAAAATTAGGGAAACAATACCTTTCAGAATAGCATGAAGAATAATGAAATACTTGGGAATTATCCTAATTAAGGAAATAGAAGACCTTTACATTGAGAAGTCCAGTACTCTGAAAAAGGAGATTAAAGAAGACATCAGAAAATGGAAAAATACCCTCTTGTTCTTGTGAAGATAGAACCAGTATAGTGAAAATGGCCATATTTCCAAAATTCTTTTACATATTCAATGCATCCCCAATCAAAATTCCAATAACATGCCCCACAGAATTAGAGAAAACATCCTAAAATTCATTTGGATCCAGAAGAGACCTAGAATAGCAAAAGCAATCCTGTGCAACTAAGGCAAGGCAGGGCACATCACAATCCCACACTTGAAATTATACCGTGAAAAAAGGAAAAAATGGAAACAAAGTCTTTGTAAACAGAGGAGGGTGGAGGGGTTGAAGGGAGAGCAGGCGTATGGGGAAAAAAATGAGAACCAAGATCTGTCATGTAAGAGTACAAGATCCCAATGATGAATGTAACTGTACTGTATACTTAAAAAGTACCAATAAACTCAATAAGATTTTTTTAAAAAGAAATTATACTGTTTGACAAAATCCAATACTCTTTCATGATTCAAAAAAGTGTTCAGGGGGCTGGGGATTTAGCTTAGAGGTTCGGTGGCCTGCCACCCAAGCGCAAGGACCTGAGTTCAATCCCTGGTACCAAAAAAAAAAAAAAAAAGATTCAAGGGGCAATGGAACAGACTAAGAAATGCGAAACAAACTCAAAATATACTCAGCCACCTTATCTTTTCTTTTTTTCGAGACAGGGTCTCACTATGTAGTTGTGACTGACCTGGAACTCACTGTGTAGCCCAGGCTGGTCTCCAACTCACAGTGATGCTCCTGCCTCAGCCTCCCAAGTGCTGGGGTTACAGGAGTAAGCCACCACACCCGGATCAACCACCTTATCTTTGACAAAGGGGCCAAATACAATCACTGAAAGAAAGATAGCTTCTTTAATGAATGGTGCTGAGCTCATATCTCTCACTGTGCACTAAACTAAATCCAAAATGGATCAAAGATCTAAATATTAAAAAGACAAATACTAAATTTGCTGATAGATAGAAAAAGTAAAATTCTTGATGACATATGTATGCAAAGACTTTATGAAAAAAAAAACCCAATCACACAGGAAATGTTACAAAGGATCAACAACTGGGATTTCATCATACTAAAATGCTTTTGGAGGCCAGGGATTTTAGCACTGAGGCACTGCACCTGCCTCACAAGTGTGAGGTCCTGAGTTTGATCCCCAGTACTGGAAAAAAAATGTTTTTTAAAGCTTTTGCACAGCAAAAGAAACCATCAACAGAGGAGACAGGCCACAGGGTGGAGGGGAGTCTTTACTACCTATTCCTCAGACAAAACACTAATTTCTAGAATATATAAAGAACTCAAAAAAATCAGACCACACAAATTTAAAGACCCAATAGAAAACTGGGCATCTGAAATAAATAGATACTTCTCAGATGAAGAAGTACAAACAGCAAATAAATATATGAAAAATGTTAAATATCTGGTCATTCAAAAAATCCAAATTAAAACAACACTGAGATTTTATCTCACTCCAGAAAGAATGATTATCATCAAGAAATAACCAATAACAAATGCTGGTGGTGAGGCTGTAGGGGGAAAAGGAAGCTTTCTCTATTGTTGGTGGAAGTGTAAATTGGTATGATTAATATGGAAATCAGTATGATGATGCCTCAAAATATTAAAACCAGCCAGACATGGTGGAACATGCCTGTAATCCCAGCACTCGGGAGGCTGAGGCAGGAGGATTGCTGTGAGTTTGAGACCAGTCTGGGCTACACAGTGAGTTCCAGGTCAGTCTCAACTACATAGTGAGACCCTGTCTCAAAAAACCAAAAAGCTGGGGCCAGGGATTT
>NW_022900951.1:58503558-58525128 GCF_012274545.1 Fukomys damarensis | reverse complement strand
AAAAAAAAAAAAAAAAAAGTAAAAAATAAATAAATAAAAATAAAACCAGAGATTCCATTTGACTTAGCAATTCACCTTCTTGGTATCTTCCCAAAAGAGTTAAAAGAATCATACCACAGCAATATATGCACATCCATGTTTACAGCAACACAATTTATAATAGCTAAATCTTGAAAATAGCCCAAATGCCAACTAACAGATAGATGGATAAAGAAGATGAGGTTTTTGTATACAATGGAGTGCTACTCTGCCATAATGAAGGTTATCCTTGAGACATTTCTAAATAAATGGATGCACCTTGAGACCATGCTTTCAAATAAATTGGACATACATGTTTAAATATTGCGTTTTTTCTTTTGTGTGAGAAATTGAAAGGGTAAATAAGGACTAAAATGGACAATAGATGTTGGGAAGTAGAAAGAAAATATTCAGAAGATAAGCAAGGGAGAGGGAAGGGAAAGAAAGGAAAAGGAAAAAAGAAAATAGAAGGAAAAAATGGAAACAAAGCTTTCGTAAATAAGGTGAAGAAGTGCTGAAAGGTGGGGAAGGGAATGGAAAAAAAAAGAAGGATCAAGACATGTAATGAGAGGGTCAGGGATTTAGCTCAGTGCTTCCACCTCCTGCCTCACAAGAGGAAGGTCCTGAGTTTGAGTCCCACTACCAAAAACAAAAAAAAATATAATGAGAGGGTGAAATAGGAAGAAAATGGCTAAAGAGGAAGTGAGAAGGGGAGGGGAAAGGAAACAAGGGAAAAGAAAAAAATGGAAACAAAGTCTTTGTAAATAGGGAAGGGTGAAGGGGGTGAAGGGAGGGCGGGGGTATGGAAAAAATGAGAACCAGGATATATCATGTAAAGTTATAAGATCCCAATGATAAATGTAACTGTATTGTTTGCTTTAAATGTACCAATAAACTCAATGAGGAAAAAAAGACGTATAATGTACAGGTGCAAATTCCCTATGAAAAATGTGATCATAATGTATATCAAAAGTGTACCGATAAAATTATTTTTTAAAAAAAGTTATAGATGTAGTTCTGCCACGTGCCTTGCAAGTGCAAGGACCTGAGTTCAATCCCCGGTACCAAAACAAAGTTCTCGGTGTGGAAGACCTGCCGTAGGGAGGATTGTCACTGGAATGATATAAAAGCGAAATGAAGAGAAAAGGCTCGCTTCTCTTTCTTCAGAGGTGCTCCGTCAGCCTCCTGATCTGCATTCACACAGGACGCTACAGTGCACTCCAGACCTTCACCTGGATCCTTCAGATCTCCAGCACACAGACTGTGTGCACTCTTCCATATATGACTCTGAGTGGCCATTGTAAGCCAGTCTTTTAACTTCTTTTATATTTGTATATCTCACGTTAAATCTCTTTCTCTAGTAAGCACTCATTTATATAGGGTGAAAAATTAAAGAAGGGAAAACTTAACAAAGAAAAGTAAGAAAAAGGGATAAGGAGCTAAGGAAAAGGACAAAGAAAATTCCCTAAACCTCAGTAAATTGGTGAAGAAGAAAGGAGGAAAGGCACGAAAAAATAAAAACCCAAACAAAACAAAAAACAATATACAGACACAGAAAACTAAGAAGAAATTTCTTTGTGAGTTTAAACACGTGGTTTTCTTCCAGCATCGACAATTTTGGGGTGGTATCCAAGTGAAGACTATCTCTACTCACACTTTTAGATAAAAAGGGAATCAGACCCCAGATTCCTGCTGGATCCAGAAAACAACAGGTAGTAGGATTATGGTTAATGTTATGAATTACAAATCCAGAGCAACTCGGGCTGAGTCTGGCCTCTGGCTGTGGTTATAGAACCTGTGTCCTTTAGCTCAAGCCTTTCAGGGAGTCTCTCTCCAGTCTACTCTCCATCCATGGCTGTCTCCCATGGCTATCTGTCACCCAGTCACTGTGAGAATGTACTTTGAGGCCTGAAGTGAAGCCATCATAGCTGCTCTGAATCCAGGGTTCACTCAAACCTTCCCTGGAATAGCATCTGGCCAAGCACTCTCTTCAGGTATGTGGTACTTGCACTGGAATCACTCGCCAGCTGTTTGTCAAAGTACTTCTGTGGGAGCAGAAATCTGCTCTCCCTGCAAATTGTAGTATCCATCAGTCTGTTCTACCACTACATTTCTCCCTGAAGCTCTCTGGAGACCACAGTTTGTTTTTTCTTTTTTTTTTTAATTGAGTTTATTGGTACATTTTAGGTATACAGTACAGTTACATTCATTATTGGGATCTTGTACCTTTACATGACAGGTCTTGGTTCTCATTTTTTTCCCCTTGTCCCTGCCCTCCCTTCACCCCCTCCTCCCCTCCACATTTACAAACACTTTATTTCCATTTTTTCAGTTTCTCATATTTTTTTCTTTTCCCTTATTACCTTTCCCCTACCCTTCCCCCTTTCCCTACACTTTTAGCCCTTTTCTTCCTATTTTACATAGTCAATTATCTCATTAGGATCTTATGAACTATTAAAGTTTTTCACACCAGAGAAACTATTCAGTATTTATACATGTGTGACTTATTTATTTCACTTAGGAGTATATCCTCAATATGTATCCATTTTCCTATGAATGAATCTAATTTCTTATTCTTTATGGCTGAGTAGTATTCCATTTTATAGAAAAACCACATCTTCTTTATCCAATTTCCAACTGATGGCCAAATGGGCTCTTTCCAAGATTCCACCTCACCCCACAAAGAATGGCTGCTATCAAGAAATCACACAATAACAAATGTTGGCGGGGTTGTGGGGAGAAAGGAACCCTTCTCCATTGTTGGTGGGAGTGCAGACTGGTGCAACCACTATGGAAATCAATGTGGAGATACCTCAAAGAGCTGGTACTAGAGGTTCCATTTGACCCAGCCATCCCTCTGTTGGGTATCTTTCCAAAAGAATTAAAAAAATCATATCACAGTGATATATGTGCACCCATGTTTATAGCGGCATGGTTTGTAATAGCAAATTTTGTTTTTCTTTGTAGATTTGGCCTCACTTTCCTGTTAGCCATGACTTGGGAGCCAAGGAGAAAGTACAGACTGTCCCTTCCCTTGTTTGCATTGTGTTCTATATCTGTAGGTTTTAATTTTCCTGTTAGATCCCTCCCGGGTCCCAGGGATCTACTTCTCTTCTTTATTTTTTTCTCCCCAAGTTGTTATTTTTCATTGTTTGGTTTCCAAATCTCAGATAGGCTGAGTTGTTGTCACTTACTACTCCATTTTACTGGAAGTCTTTCTATCTTAGTTAATCCTTCTTGTCGCTGAGATGAAACACCCAACACCCAAAGTTAAAGGAGAAAATTATTATTTAGCTCATAGTTTGTGTAGGTTTCTGTCCATAGTCAGCTGGTTCCAAGGCAGGGAAGTAGGGCAGAGGAGCAACACAGAAGAGAAACAGTCCACTGTGTGGCAAGTAGAAGGCAGCAAGTCTGTCCTTTTTCTGTTCCTTTATATTCCATACAAACTACAAGCCTATTTATTGGCGACTTCCACACCCAGGGTGGAACTTCTATTATCCACACCCACATCTCTGCTAAACCAATTTAGTTCCAGTATCACACAACTTAAGGCAGCATCATGCACCCATGATCCATCCACCTCCAAAAAGCCCCACCTATGACCACATGAGGCTTTATGGGCACATCTAGATATAAGCCATGACATTCCACCCCTTGCTCCCAAAAGACTTATACACATTCCTTTATGCAAAAGTCATTTACTCCATCTCTAAGAGTTGCCAAAGTCTTTAGTTTTAGCATTGCTGAAAATTACAAACCCAAAGTCTCCTCGGAGATTTAAGGCAAATTTTTGTTTGTTTATTGTTTGTTTTTTGTTTGGTACCAAGGCTGGAACTCTGGATCTTGTGCTTGTGAGATGGGTGGCGGAATCACTGAGCTAAATCCCTGGTAATTTAAGGCAAATTCTTAGAGCTGTGAGCTGCTCTACAAATGAAAAAAAAGAAAGTTAAACACTTCCAAAATACAATGGCACAAGATAAACATTCTAATTCCAAAAGGTCCAAATAGGGGGACAGAAAGGAATGGGACCAAAGCAAGTCCAAAATCCAGCAGAGCAAACATTAAATCCCATTGTTCTATGTCCAGCATCTGATGCAATCTGTGGCAAGATACTATCCTTATGGCACTGCCGGTGTTTGTAGTTCTCGTGGTTCTCTTGGGCCAGCTCTGCTCACTCCTTGCAGCTTTCCTCAGAAAATCCACATTCTTGGCTTCTCCAAACTCTGGGGTCTCTACTGCATCTTCAGCTTTATACTCACAGCTTCACACACCGCCCTCTGAGGAGTACACTGCCTGGCCTCCCATGCCTTCTTGTGAAATCTAGGAGGAAGCCTTCCTGAATCCACAATTCCTGCATTCAACATGCAACTAAAACCAGCACTACATGGATGATACCAAGGCCTGCCACCAACTACAGCAGTAAACAGGATTGCTACTCTTTTGGCTATAGAAATTTAGTGCCTGGATTGCTGAGCATTATAACCCCAACCCCAAAGAACAAAGTCCTTAGGCCACCATAGGGATGTAAAAAGGGAGGAGTCCTGCTGGTTTTTTGTGATGCCCTCAGGCCATCTTTTCTGTCATCCTGCTCCTTTTCAGCAGCCATATTCTCCTCTGCTCTATCTTTTCAATCCACAACTTTATCAGAGCTTCCTTTCTGATAAAACTCAATATGTTTTAAAATCATTCTGTTGGACTCTTTGCTCTTGATTCTCAACATAGACCTGGCTAAAGCCCCCAACGCTAGCCATGCCACAGCCTCAACATTAGACTGTCTTGAAATTTCTTTTGTCAGATTATTAGTCCACTGCCTTTATCTCAGTCTCAGGCAAAGGCTCTAGACAAGAGGAAAATGCAGACAAATTTGCTGCTAAATCATAGCACACATGATCTGTAGTCCAACAATCAATGGAGTCCTTGATTCTAACTGAAACCTCCTGAGCCTGCTCTTTACCAAAAGCATTTTTTTTTTTTTTGGACCAGGTGCATTTCTATCAGTATTATGGTCTCCTGAACTCTGACTAAAATCTCCCATCAAGATTAGCTTACAGTGATCTGGGTGTGGTGGCATGTGCCTGTAATCCCAGCACTCAGAAGACCAAAGCAGGAGGATCACTGTGAGTTCCAGACCAGCCTGGGCTACATAGTGAGTTCCAGGATAGTCTCAACTACATAGTAAGAAACTGTCTCCAAATGAGTTTCAAAGGCTCGTGAACTGCATGGCCAAGTAAATCACAGCAATGAATCCATTTTGGGAACCAAAATTTATATCAGTCAGTACTCACCAGAAAAACAGATTTGATGCAAGATATATAAAAGCATAAGAATTGATATTCTTATGTACCTCTAGCGCCTGCAATCCCACCACTGGAGAGGCTGAGCCAAGAGGCTGAGATATGAGTTTGCAGGCAGCCTGGGCTGCATACTGAGTTCAAGGTCACCCTGAACTACATGGTGAGACCATGTCTCAAAAACAAATAATAATTGATAAGGTACACTTACACTTACAAGGGCCTCCTGCAGATTCAGGTGTGGAGGAATGCAAAAGGGTTGGCTGTCCACTGGAGACCCAAAAGATCCAGTCAAAGTTCAAGTCCTGGATCTCACTGCAGTATTCTATGTGAGTCCATATCAGGAGGCTGAAGAGTCTGAACTGGAAGGCTGAGGAATCTGTACTAGTATTGCAGAATAGGTAAGTTAATTAGATATCTCATAGGCAGTTAGACAGGGCTGGCCCTCAAGTAGCCAACATGGAGGACAATCAAGACACATCCACTGAAGGCCAACATTACAAAAGAAGAGAGAGGCCGGGCTTCGTGGCACATGCCTGTAATCCCAGCACTCAGGAGGCTGAGGCAGGAGGATCGCTGTGAGTTCAAGACCAGCCTGGGCTACATAGTGAGTTCCAGGTCAGTCTCAACTACATAGTGAGACTCTGTCTCAAAAAACAAAAACACCCAAAAACAAAACAAAACAAAAAAGAAGAACAGGCCAGGTGTTCAGTAGTTCAGAGGTTCCACTCCTGCCTGACAAGCACAAGGACCAGCTTTCAATCCCACCCCCCAGTACCAAAAAAAAAAAAAAAAAGCCAAAAAAACAAAAGAAGAGAAACTACTACACCCTCATGCTTCCCCTGGAGATAAATAGCAGTGACTGATATTCTAAATATCACCTGGGTGGGGGCGATGAACTTAACCCAGCCTTTCAAAGAAAGATCCCTGACCCAGGCTTACTGAAAATAATTGTACACTTGTTATATGACTTGCTCCCCAATTTGACCCCCATTTAATCGATATTACCTGGGTGACGGCACATGTTTCTTGGTTTTTTTTTTGTTTTTTTTTTAATGTACCAGGGATTGAACTTGGGACCTTGGGCTTGTGAGGCAGGAAGCAGAACCACTGAGCTAAATCCCCAGCCCTTTGTCCCACTTTGAATCCACCTCAACTTGTGGCTTTGCTCCATAAATGTCCCCTGGGAATTATGGTTCTGAGCAACCCACTTTCTGGTTCCACTTCTATTCCTCTAGGCTCTTTGATGCTGTGGTCATTGCTATGATTTCACCACTAGATGGTAGCCTAAATCCAAGTTTGCCACAAATCAGCGTTCCTCTGCCCTAGATGGGTTTTCTGAGGGCCTAAGCAGTGCAAGGAAGTCATGAGTGTGTTTCATTTTTACCTAGGGCTAGGTCAGATCCAGAGGCTTTGTGAGAAGTGGAAGGACTGTGCTGGGCCAGGGCTCAACTCCAAACCAATATCTTATACCTATTTCACTCTTATCCCTAGTGAACAATAACTCTCTCCGTGCTATGCTGCCTGGGGTCAAAGAAGGGATGAGAACCCAAGTGTCAGAGCACACATCTGCAATCTCAAAGCTTCGGAAGGCTGACGGAGGAAGATCACAAATTTGAGATCAGTCTGGTCAACATAGCAACAAAGCACGACCCTGTCTCAAAAGTTTTTTAAAAAAATTTTTTTTTTTTTGATACCGGGGATTGAACTCAGTTCCTTATGCTTGCAAGGCAGGCCACCGAACCACTGAGCTAAATCCCCAGCTAAAAGTTTTTTTAAAGGCTGGGGAGATAGCCATTCAAAAAACTTGGTTTCAGGCCAGGGATTTAGCTCAGTGGTTCCACCGCCTGCTCACAAACACAAGGACCCCAGTTCAATCCCCAATACCCCCCCCAAAAAAGAAAACTTGGTTTCAACTTTTTCATCAAAAAAGGAAGAGGAAGCCTGGCATGGTGCCGCATGCCTATTTTCCCAGCATTCAGGAGGCTGAGGCAGGAGGATCGCCGTGAGTTCAAGACCAGCCTGGGCTGCATAGTGAGTTCCAAGTCAGTGTCAACTACATAGTGAGACCCTGTCTCAAAAAACAAAAAAAAAAAAAAAAAAAAGAAAAGGGAAGGAAAAAAAAAAAAAAAAAAAAAAAAAAAAGGAAGAGGAGAAGGAAGAAGAAAAGGAGGAGGAAGAGGAGGCAATCCCATAGCAACTGCTGACCCCATAATGCTGTGGCACTCAAAGCTTACAATCACCAAGACGGAATATGGGGAGAAGGACCAAGGCTCATCCAGCTACAGCCTACCTGTTCATGAGGTTTGTGTTTGTGGCCTAAGACTACTGCATTTAGCCAGTATTGATGTCAACCCAAGCACAAATGAATTACACCAGGGCCAGAGATATTTTCCTGGCATCAGGGTGGGTTTAAGGCCTCCATCCATAAGCACTTGCCTAGCATCAGGGGTTATGAAGTTCTGTCTGGTGTTTCGCTGTGACCGAGTTTCAAAGCATGGTGCACTGTGTTTAGATCCCGCCCCTTCCAGCCAGCAGAGGGAGTCTGTCTACATGCTATGAAAGATGGAATTAGGGGAAAGATGGTAAAAGCAGAACCTCCGTTACCTGATGACTCCCCACTAGGTCTCACTTGAAGCCCACAGCCAATGGGAACTGCATAGTAAAGAGGTAACTAGTAAAGGCCATTCTGGGTTACATAGTGAGACCCTCTCTAAAAACCAACCAAATAAATCAAGGAAAATAACAATGAATTAACAGATGAAGTTGGTTACAATTTTCTTCTACTTTTTTTCCTTTTGGTGTAGGACTGTGAACACATGCGCTCTACCAGTAAACTGGAGTCTGCTTATAATTTTTTGTAGCATTTTTTGAAACACTGTTAGCTCTTTAATGTTTTGTTTTCAGATTTATGGACATTTTTTTCTCCTTTCACTTAAGGATCTTGGGAACAATGATAAAACAATTATGTTTTATCTTTACCTAATCCATGCAAAATTCACTATCTCTTAGAGAATTTTTTCTTGGCAATATAGTTACTTACATAAGCTCAAAGATTTATCCTTGTGACAGGATACAATTGAAAACATTGATTATACTGCCAAAGCTTTAATTGAAATATCATACATGAGAACAATGCTCATAAAATTAGGTATGATCAGTTTCTCAAAAACTAATTTATGGAATAAATGCCAACAAAACTTCCTTGAAAAGTGTGGTAACTGGCTTACATGGCTCTCAGACTGAAGAGTAGAAAGGTCATATCACAGGATCTTCAGGATATTTTGGAGACCTCTTGAAGAGAAGTATTTATGCAAATCTATAGCACAGGCTAGGGATTTAGCTCAGTGTTTCCACCACCTGCCTCATAAGCATAAGGTCCTGAGTTCAATCCCTGGTACAAAAAAAAAAAAAAAAAAAGACTTTCGCTTGGCTTCCTACCTTTGAGAGAGGTATTGACTGATTGGTTGATTGATTGACTGATTCATTGAAATGCTGAGACTTGAACCCAGGGCCTATACATGCTAGGCAAGGATTCTACAACTGAGCTAAACATGGGAGACTTTTAAAAGAACAGCCTGGGTTTCTGCTGTCACCCTGCCACAGTGATTGGGTGGGAGGTGGCTACAAGGCACAGTGATGGAGAAAATGCAAGCTAAATATGTAGACAACCTACAGAAGTTTAAACTCAAGCGAAGAAGGACCCAGGAACCATACCCTACATGGAAACAAGCGAAGCCTGTTTTGTGTGTCTTTCAGAGGTGGCAGGATCTGAAAGTGCTACCATTAAATTCAACAGTCTGCTTAACCCCCCCCCCCACTACCTATATCTAGTACAGAACTTAGTGATTCATTCATTTTACCCATGTACCAACAGGAGCAATGATGAGCCTGGGCTTAAATGGTTGCCTAAGCCTGGGGTATACAGACAGAGAGGCTTCTGGTATGGGGTGGGGCACCACATAAAGCCATAGGCTATAAACCTAGACAGAGAAGGAGGCTATGACTTGGTGCTTAGATGGACAAAAAAGTGGAAGCTGCTAGTGACTCCAGCCTTAGGACAGACATCATGGAGGAACCATGGCTGACAGGAAAGGCAGGGCAGGACTGAGCATTCACAAATGAAAATATGAGTATGGAAACAAAATAGATCTTAGCAGTAATTAATTATCCCTCACCTATGTCTGGAAAATACCATAGTTAAGACCTTGGAAAGAAATCACCCACTCAAAAACAGAGTGAAAAAATGTATGGACTCATTTTAACTTTTTCCATCACTGTTTTTGGAGGGGTTTTTTTCTTTCTTTCTTTTCTCCTTTTCATTTTTTTCCTTTTGTTTTTGTTTCTGTTTTGTTTTGTTTGTGACAGGGTCTCACTATGTAGTTGAGACTGACCTAGAACTCACGATGTACCCCATGCTGGTCTGGAACTCAAAGGAATCCTCCTGACTCAACCTCCCAGTGCTGGGATTACAGGTGCACCACCAAGCCTGGCTTTTATTTTGTTTTGAGACAGGATCTCAATATGTAATTCAGACTGGCCTTGAGCTCATTATGTAGGTCAGGCTGGCCTCAAACTAATGATGATCCTCCTGCCTCAGCCTCCCAAGTACTGGGATTATATGCATGCACCACCACATCTGGCTCTTTCTCCTTTTCATCCTTATTTTTCTTTTTTCTTCTCTTCTTGTGTTTTTGTTGTTGTTGTTGTTGTTGTTGTTGTTGTTGTTGTTGTTGTTGGGGTTTTTTTGTTTGTTTTAGTACCGGAGATCAAACTCAGGTCCTTGTGCGAGGCAGGCTGCAGAACCACTGAGCTAAATCCCTGGCCCTTCTTGTGTATTTTGTTTGTTTGTTTTTGTTTTTGTTTTTTGAGACAGGGTCTCACTGTGTGGTTGAGACTGACCTGGAACTCACTATGTAGCCCAGGCTGGTCTCGAACTCACAGCAATCCTCTTGCCTCAGCCTCCTGAGTGCTGCACAGGTGTGTGCCACCACACCCGGCTCTTGTATATTTTTTAATGTTACTTCTACCTAATTCTAGTGATTTCCACTTCCCCTTAATAAGGTTTTCTTGCTTTTGTTTTTGTTTTTGGTTTTGGTTTTTGGTTTTTTTTGTACCAGGAATCAAACTCGAGACCTTGCCCTTGTGAGGCAGGTGGTGGCACCACTGAGCCAAATTGCCAGCCCCAACCCTTGCTGACTTTTTTTGTTGCTGTTATCGGAGATTAAACTCAGGACCTTGCACTTGTGAGGCAGGTGATGGAAACACTGAGCTTAATACCCAGCCCTAGTATGAATTTTTTTTTTTGTACCGGGGATCGAACTCGGGTCCTTGGGCTTGTGAGGCAGGCCACCAAACCGCTGAGCTAAATCCCCTGCCCACCTAGTATGAATTTTTAATGTCACATTTCTAAACTCTTTCTCATTTCACTTCTTTTTTCCTCTCTCTGAGTTTATTGGTACATTTTAGGTAAACAGTAGAGTTACATTCATCATTGGGATCTTGTACCTTTACATGACAGGTCTTGCTTCTCATTTTTTCCCCTTGTTCTCATTTCATTTCTTTATTCTTTGAATTTTCCATTTTTTCATTCTCCTGGTCCCCACCTTTTCCATATATCCTAGTAAAACCATTAATTTTACTGATTGCTAGATATTTTACTGAACTCTACTATATAATTGTTGAATTATTTTATGTTGTTAATGGAGGCATAGTTGTTGCATTTGGTAGTCACAGAGTCTTTGTTTAACAACTGAACTATGTACCTGCAAGTAGGTTGTTAAATGAATCAGTCAAGAAATAAGGAATTCTATATAGTATGTACACTATTATATTGAGAACAAAGAAATGGTCAAAGAAAGCTCTGACTTGATCTTGCATTTACTTGCATAACTCTTACTGCAGTACTACAATGTATAAAAAACAATAAAACTAGAATACTACACTGTAGGTTTAACAAAAGGCACATGAGAGCAGGGCACAGTGGTGCACGCCTTTAATCCCAGCATTTGGGAGGCTGAGGCAGGAGGATCTCTTTGAGTTCGAGACCAGCCTGGGCTACATAGTGAGTTCCAGGTCAGTCTCAACTATATAGTGAGACCCTGTCTCAAAAAACAAAAAAACAAAACAAAACAAAAAGAACAAGAAAAAGAAAAGATACATGAGGGCTAGAGATTTAGCTCAGTGATGCCCATGCCTGTCTTGCAAACACAAGGTCCTGAGTTCAATCCCCACTGCCAAAATAAATAAATAGATAAATAAAAGGTACATGAAGTTTGGTATAAACAAAGGCTCTCTCTTGGGCCAGGGATTTAGCTCAGTGTTCCTCCACCTGCCTCGCAAGCACAAGGACTAGAGTTCGAACCCCGGTACCAAAAAATAAAAAATAAAATAAAATAAACAAAGTCTCTTGGCTGAGAATGTAGTTCAGTTGAATCACTAGCACCATCAAAAAAAAAAAAGTCCATATCTCACAAAATCTAGACTCTTCAGTGGAGTTTTTTCTTCTCTTCACTGATTTGTTTTGTTTTTGAAATAAGGTCTCACTGACGGGGTCCAGCCTCAGCAAGAGTTCAGGTCCTGAGGAGGAGGGTTGGAGTCGGCGCTTGTGAAGGAATGAGACACACAATGTAGGTATGAGGTGGTGTGCCTTCCGAACACTGGAGGACTTATTTATATCATATAGTAAAGGTCACATATGGAAAATGGCATACTTCACAATTTCTAGGTCAAAACTTTTAAGATCATTTTTCCAATAAACTATGGCACATAACCATTTTATTTTTATTTCTGGGAGCATTTTATCTATTGCCTCAGCTATTATTAATCAAACAATTTCCTAGTAAAAGCATAAATGAAAGCAAAATCAAAAGAACAATCCAAGCTTGCCACCATTTTTCAAAGTCCATGTCTATTTCGGCTACAATGGAAAGACTGCGGCCAACTCTTAGCAGGTCACTAGGTTTTGATAAAGAAGTACCATGGTTATTCAACTTCTTGGTGAGACTTTTATTTTATATAGTCAGAAAGCTAGTATTATGCACTTAGTAATCCTTTCTATAACAACTATTCAGCTGCCTGGCAATAGTATTTACTTGTCCTTTAGTGCATAGACATCACTGTGTTCCTGAACATTTCATTCTTTCTGCAAAGGACAAATCTTGATGTCTTACTCATTTTTTATCTTTCCACACCATTCTAACTTCATCTGTGTAAGCCCTAGTGCAGGAAACAGAGGGGGCTGCCTAGTGGCCATGAGATCACTCTACCACAAATCTTTGAGCACCTCTCTGGGATTATTATAAGTAATTGGACGCTTGGAAGAAAGCTGGGGGGGCTCTTGTCAGAGTGAAATCCTCAATTATTGAAAAACTGGAAACCCTTCAAAGAAAGTCCCTGCATCAGGGGTCAGCTTAGGGGTTCAATGACTGACACAACTGACACATATTTTTCAGAAGTAGCTTGTACAGGTTTTTTCATTAAAGCCAAATTTCCCGTAATTACAATTAAGCCAATCAAAAGTGCAAGCAAAAATAAAAGGCAGAGCGATGCTTTCAACCCAAGGCCTTTCACTCCTGGAACTTTGTCAAGCAGCAATAGAGGAACCATGGGCCTCACCATCTCACTATGTAGTTCAGGCTGGTTTTGAACTATGAGGGCCAGGCTGGCCTCGAACTCATGGTGATTCTCCTGCTGGGTTCACACTCATGCACCACCATGCATGCCCACTTTACTGATTTTGGTTAAACATTCTACATGTGTCACTTCCAGCTGTTTATTATCATTGAAAGCTCTAAAAGGTTTGCCATCGCTGTGGTCTGCTTAGAGAACGAGTTGTGAGTCACATGATGAATGAATATTTTAGAAAAGAATAAGAATCTATGAAAAGGTACAAACAGAAACCCAGGAAATTATAAATTCTTTTGAAAGTATGGGTGACAGAAGTGACCAATGTGAGGACAGAATGTCAGAACTAGAAGATAGGGCTGACCATGTATTCAGAGACACTTACAAAAATGAGATTAAAAGAAATAAGAAAATGTGAAAAATGGATGCAAAAGCAGCTAGATGATTAAGATGACTAATTTAAGACTAATTAGAATTAGTGAAAAGTCAGAAGATAGTACAAATGGCATAAAAAAAAAATGGCAGGAGGATCACTGTGAGTTTGAGACCAGCCTGGGCTACATAGTGAGTTCCAGATCAGTCTCAACTACATAGTGAGACCCTGTCTCAAGAAAAAAAAATTAAGAGAGACAAAGTAGACCACTACATCCTTGTACAGGGAACAATCCAAGAGGAAGTGATGATAATCATAAATATATATGTACCACATATTAATGCCCAACTATATAAAACACATATTTAGGGATATGGAAAACCAAATAAACACTAATACAATTGTAGTGGGGGACCTAAATTCCCCAGTGTCACAAATAGACAGGTCATCTAGGCAAAAAATCAACAACAAAATATTTCCACTGAACCAAGCTTTTTAACAAATGGACTTAATAGACATCTAGAGTGTTCCACCACACAAAATCAGAATATACATTCTTTTTGGCTGCAAATGGATCATTCTACAAAATAGACCACATACTAGCTCATAGAAAATGTTAAATAAATGCAAAGAAATTGAAGTTATTCCATGTATATTACCAAGCGATGGTGCAACTAAGCTAGAGATCGACAGTGTAAGAAACTGTAAGAATTGCACAAACACATGGAAACTGAAAAACACTCTCCTGAACAATCAATGGGTAACAGAGAAAATTAAAGAAAAAATCAGTCAGCTTTTACAAATAAATGATAATGCCAATACAACATACAGGAATCTATGGGACACAATGAAAGCAGTTCTACATGCAAAATTCATAGCAGTGAATGCCCACATTAGAAAAGCAGAGTGAGTTCAAATAAACAACCTAATGATGAATCTTAAGCTCCTATAAAAAGAAGAGCTAGAAAAACACAAAGCTCATATAAGGGAGGAAATTATAAAGATCAGGACAGAAATCAATGCAAAGGAAACTGAGAGAACTATACAAAAAAAAATCAATGAATCAAAGAGTTGGTTTTTCAAAAGAATGAATAAAATCAATAAAACCTTAGCCAACCTTGTCAAAAGAAGGAAAGAAAAGATGCAGATCCATGCAATTAGGAACAAGAAAGTTGAAGTCAAAACAGATCCAGCAGAAATCCAGAGGATCACAATACCTATTTAGAGAACCTGTACTCTTAAGAAAATAGAAAACATAGAAGAAATGGACAGATTTCTAGATACTTATGAGTTTCCAGAGTTGAACAAAGAAGATAAAATAATTCTAAACACCCCAATTACAATCACTGAAATTGAAAATGTAATTAAAAATTTACCAACTAAGAAAAGCCCAGGTCCTGATGGCTTCACTGCTGAATTCTAAAAAACATTTAGAGAAGATCTACTGCCACTGCTCTTTAAAATTTTCAATGAAATTGAAAGGGAAGCAATACTTCCAAATTCATTCCTGGAAGCAAATGCTACTTTGATTCCAAAACCAGGGAAAGGCCCAACTAAAAAAGAGAATTACAGACCAATCTCCCTGATGAACATAGATGCAAAAATCCTCATTAAGATACTGGCAAACAGAATATAGCGGGTCATCAAGAAGATGATACACTTCGACCAAGTCTCATTAATACCTGGGATGCAAGGATGGTTCAACATATGTAAATCAATAAATGGAATACACTACATTAACAGAGTCAAGTACAAAAACCATATGATCCTCTCAATAGATGCATTCAAAGCATTTAACAAAATTCAACACCCATTCATGATGAAAACCCTACATAAAATTGGAATAGATGGTCTTTATCTCAACTTGATAAAGGTCATCTATGAAAAACCAACAGCCAACATCATACTGCATGGTCAAAAACTGAAAACCTTCATGCTAAATTCTGGAAAAAGACAAGGAGGCACACTATCACCACTCCTGTTCAATATAGTTCTGGAAACAGTAGCCACAGCAATTAGACAAGAGAAAGAAATAAAAGCAATAAAGATGGGAAAGGAAGAAGTAAAACTGTCATTATTTGCTGATAAAATGATGCCCTACATAGAAGTTCCAAAAAACTCTGCCAAAAGACTTCTAGCCTTAATTGAGAGATTCAGTGCAGTAGCTGGATATGTCAACACTCAAAAATCAATGGCCTTCTTGTACATAAATAACACATCCATTGAGAGAGAAATTAGGGAAACAATCCCTTTCATGATAGCATCCAAGTAAATGAAATATCTAGGAATCAATCTAACAAAGGAAGCAAAAGACCTCTACACTGAACACTACAACCTCTGAAAAAAGAGATCAAAGAAAATATAAGAAAATGGAAAGACCCATTACTCCTAGGTAGGAAGAATCAACATACTGAAAATGGCCATCTTAAACTTTTTAGAGATTCAGTGTAATCCTTATTGAAATCCCAACAGTATATTTCACAGAACTAGAGAAAACAATCCAAAAATTCATTTGGAACCAGAAGAGAACTAGAATAGCAAAAGCAATTCTAGGCAACAAGGACATGGCAGGGGGTACCACAATTATCAACTTCAAACCATACTACAAATACACTGTGTTAAAAACAGCTGGTACTGGCAAAGAAACAGACCTGAGGATCAGGGGAATAGATTAGAATAACCAGAAACAACTCCAGACATACTCAGCTACCTCATCTTTGATAAAGGATCCAACCATCCTCACTGTAGGAAAGAAAAATAGCCTCCTTAATAAATGGTGTTGGAAAAACTGGACTTCAACTTGCTAAAGATTCATACTAGAAGCCTATCTTTCACCATGCACTAAACTAAAATCCAAATGGATTAAAGATCTAAATATTATAACAGAAACACTAAACTTGTTGGAAGATAAGCTAGGTAGAACTCTTGAAGATGTTGGCATAGAAAAAGTCTTTATGAACAAATCCTCAATAGCTTGGGAACTAGCAGAAAGAATCAACAACTGGACCAGGTATGGTGGTGCATGCCTGTAATTCTAGCACACGGAAGGCTGAGGCAGGAGGATCACTGTGAGTTCAAGACCAGCCTAGGTCTCAAAAAACAAAACAAAACAAAATCAACAACTGGGATTTCATCTTATTAAAAAGCTTCTGCACTGCCAGAGAAACCACCAGCAGAGCTAAGAGACAATACAGGAAATATTTTTTACCAGCTATTCCTCAGACAAAGTTCTAGTATCTAGACTATATAAAGAACTCAAAAAAATCAGGCCTCCCCAAATATAAAACCAAATTCATAAAAGGGCATCTGAAATGTACAGACATTTCTCAGCCAAAGAAGTAAAAGCAGCAAATAAATATATGAAAAAATGCTCAACATCACTCATCATTTGAGAGAAGCAGTTGAAAACAATACTGAGACTCCACCTTATCCCAGAAAGAATGGCTGCTATCAAGAAATCAACTAAGAAATGTTCTTGCGGGTGTGGGAGAAAGGAACCCTTCTTCATTGCTTTTTTTTTTTTTTTTTCTTTTTTAAAAAAAATTTTTAATTTTTTTTTTTTTTTTTTTTTCCTGACTGCATTCTGGAAATACACGAAGTAGCTGGGATTTAAATGTTTTGATGTACATTTTCTTAATTATTAATAATATTGTACATCTGTACATGTACTTGGGAGCATTTGTATATTTTCATTGGAGACATGTCTGTTCAAGTCCTTTGCCCATGTTTGATTTTTTTTTTTGGGTGCCAGGGATGGAACTTGGGTCCTTGTGCTTGCAAGGCAGGTGGCAGAACAGCTGAGCTAAATCCTTGGCCCTCCCTTCTTCATTGTTGGTGGGAGTGCAGACTGGTGCAACCACTGTGGAAATCAATATGGAGATAGCTGAAACAACTAGGATTATAAATCCCATTTGAACCAGCTATTCTTCTACTGGGTATCTTCGCAAAAGAATTAAAGAATCATACCACAGTAATATATGCTCACCCATGTTTATAGTGGGACAGTTTGTGATAGATAAAACTTTAACAGCCCAATTACCCATCAACTGGAGATTGAATAAAGAAGATGTGTTTTTTTACATAAAATGGAGTACTACTCAGCCATAAATTAGGAGAAACTACAGACATTTATAGCTCAGTAAATGAACATTGTGGACATACTCTTAAGTGAAATTAATAGGACATATATATGTTACTACTGTATAGTTTCTCTGGAGTGATAAACTAAAAGTGTAAATAAGGATCAAAATGTATAATTAATATTGTGTGATAGGAAGAAAAGATCTAAAAGTGTAGGTGAAGTGGGAGGACTCAAGGAAAGGTAACAAGGGAAAAGAAAAATAGGAGAAAAAGCAGAACATCAAACAAAGTCTTTGTAGGTAGGGAAGGGTGGAGCGGGTAAAGGGAGAATAGAGGAATGGGGAAAAAAGAATCAAGCTACATCATGTAAAGAAAGGTACAAGATCCCTATGATGAATGTGACTATAGTATATAACTAAAATGTACTGATAAAAAAATATTTAAGGGGCCAGGGATTTAGCTTAGTGGTTCCACCAACTGCCTGTCAAGAGCAAGGACCTGAGTTAGATTAACCATACCAAAAAAAATTTTTTTACATAATAAATAAATTGAACTTCTCTATTTCAACATAACCTATAACTTGCCTTTGTCAAATTGGTATGATAATTAATATAGGGCTGGGGATATAGCTCACTGGTTCTGCCGCCTGCCTCACAAGTGCAAGGACCTGATTTGATCCACGGTACAAAAAAAAAAAAGCACACACACACACACACACACACACACACACAAAAATATAGACTACCAGGCCGGGGACTTAGCTCAGTGGTTCTGGCACCTGCCTCTCAAGTGCAAGGAACCAGTACCAAAAAATATATATATATAGACTACTTAGAATAGTAGTAGTTTGAGGACTGCTAAGACATAAGCCTATAAGACCAGAGCTTGGCGAGGAAACGCCCATAGTTTCAAAAATACTTTTTCAGTTGGTTTGTGAGTAAGGCATTAGCTAGCAGAAAGGTCTGTTTGTTTGGGTTTTTTTTTTTTTTTGGTGTTTATTTGTTTGTTTGTTTGAGACAGGGTCTCCCTATGTAGTGAGACTGACCTGGAACTCACTGTGTAGCCCAGGCTGGTCTCGAACTCACAGCGATCCTCCTGCCTCAGCCTCCCGAGTGCTGGGATGACAGGCGTGTGCCACCATGCCCGGCTGCTAGCAGGAAGGTCTGAGTTAGAGTTAGGTGATACTGATAATAATTATAACTAGAATAGACAGTGAACTAGAGTTGTATACACCTAAGATTCATAGAAATTAATATGCAGTCAAAGAAGGATTGTGCCTCAGTGAAATCAGAAAAATAACTCCAAAGACATCAGAATTTTGGCTGGAGGCAAATCTGGAGAGAGCCAGGCCTCAGAATGAAAAAGCATAGCAAGGCCTTTGAAATAAACAGCAACTTGAGATATTACTGTAATTAGCACCACCTGGCCCAGCGGGCCCAGCAAGGCATCAGGCACTAAGTGTGACATAAGAGATTAAGGGGTGGCAAGACTGGCTGGGGAAATAGGCATGATCTGTTAATTACAAGGTCTTGGAATATATGTGCAGAACACTTCCCAAAGCCCTGCATGGAGACTTCTCATTATTAGGGCTCAAGTAGGTTTGCAATAGACTGGCCTGAACCTGAAGTTAGCCGGAAACATGGGATCCCAGCACCACCTCTGTTCAAAACAAGAAGGAGGCCAGGGATTTAGCTCAGTGGCACCATGCCTACCTCGCAAGCACAGGGTCCTGAGTTCAATCCTGCTACCAAAAAACAAAAAAAAAGAAAGAAAGAAACAAGAAGAACCTGGAATCTAACCTACAAAGGAGAGGTGAGCAACCCAAAATCTGGTAAAATTTATTTGGTGAGTTACCTTTAGGAAGAGTAACCTGATAATGACATAGGACGCCAAGTAATTCAAATAAGCAAAATAATCCAAACAAGGGAAAAATTATAACTCCCAACCTCGTAGGTATCCAAAACACAAGTTTGTGTTGTCTAAAATCGAAGAGTGAATTCTAGGAACCACAGAGGTTCAGAGTAAGGAATGTTTATTGAGAGAAAGATAGCTTCTGTCTAAGAGAGACATAAGGGAGACTGGAAAGTGGTTTCCTGCACCTCACTTCTCAAAGGTGTGATATGGGGCAAAGCCATGAGGTGAGGTGAGTACACAGTGGGACAAAACAATAAGATCCAATGGAAAATCACAAGGTGGGCATGAAGTTGTACAGGGGCTGGGGATTTAGCTCAGTGGTGCTGCTGCCTGCCTTGCAAGCACAAGATCCAGAGTTCAATCCCTGGTACCAAAAAAAAAGAAAAAAAAAGATGGCATGTACAGTCACCCGTGTGATTTTGATTCAATGGAGATCAAATGGGGAGGGTAGTCACATATCAGGCTTATGTGGGTTTCCGGAAAAGAATGGGCTAGCTAGGGATGTGTTGGTCCCCAGTTCAGTTGAATGACTGTTATCCCCCCCTAGGGGAAATATACTGGAGCGGTAGTTTCTTTTTACAATGCTGATCCTCCATGAATGTCTCTCAATTGCCTTCTCTATTGACTCCCTGGAGGGCCCAGCCTTGCCTGTCTTATATTATGTTTTAACTAGTTTAGCTTTCTATGATAACATTTTGGGGATCCAGCCAGGAGAATCAAATCAAGGAGCTTCCCAATAGCAGATGGACACATACTCTCTCTTTCCCAAAAATGTTCAGATTTAGCCCAGTGATACCACACCTGCCTCACTATCACAAGTGCTAAATTCAATCCCTGGTACAAAAAAAAACACAAAAAATGTTCTTTTCATATACCCGTGCTACATGACTCATTACCCTATGGTCAGTATTAGCTAAGCAGCTATACTGGTAATCCTACGTTGATTATAATTTAACCCATATTGTCATTTTTCTATATAAATTACCCTGACAAAGACTCTCAGTGGCTACATGCTTGGGTCCCCTCCTTGTTTCCAATAAAACTCTCCTTGTATCGTGACTTCATTCCTTGATCATTGGGAGATCATGAATTGGGTACATCTGACATCTAACTGGTTGGCAGATATATTTTTCCTACACTCTTAGGACGCTGGGCCAAGGATGAACTTCCTCAGGCAACATGTAATGCAGCCCCCCCCCACACTAAAGGAACTTTCAGCCCCTCCCTACTAAACTCATGAGTTCTGAGGAATTTTAAAATGCAAAATAACCAGCCTTTCTAAAATCCCAATTTCTTTTTAGCCCTTGTCTTAGTTATTTTCTCTTGTTGCTGAGACAAAATACCCAACACCCACAGGTAAAGGGGAAAAGGGTTTATTTAGCTCACTGTTTGTAGAGGTTTCAGTTCATAATCGGCAGACTCCAAGGCAAAGTGGGTCATGGCAGAGCAGCATCACAGAGGAGCAACAATTCATGCCACCCAAACAGATGCAAAAGCAATGCAGGACTCAGTATCTTTCTGTTCCTTTTATCTTACCCAGACTACGGAGGGTAGGGTGGTGCCAAACCAATCAGTGGATTGATTTAGTAATCACACGCCCTTAATCTCAGTGTCACACTCTCCAGATTCAGCCACCTCTGAAAAAGCCCTAGGACTGCATGAGGCTTTGAAGGGACATCTAGACATAAAAGAGAACAGCTCTATATGTTAGAGAACTGGATTGGAGAACCTGAGTTTCAGTTAGTCATTTTTTGTTTGTTTGTTTGTTTTTGTTTTTGAGACAGGATCTCACTATGTATTTGAGACTGAACTGGAACTCACTAGTCCAGGCTGGTCTCAGACTCACAGAGATCCTCCTGCCTCAGCCTCCCAAGTGCTGGAATTACAGGCGTGAGCCACCATGCCCGGCTCAGTTAGTCATTTTAAACCCACATATCTTTCTATGGTAGATGTCTACTAAACAGCTGAGCGATTTCTGTGCTCTGCTTATGTATTTATGTATTTATGTATTTATGTATGTATGTATTTATCTATTTATTGGTACCTGGGATCGAAATCTGCTCTGCTTATTTATAATTAGCTCTGGATCAAGGGGCCAGATTCCACCTACTCAGGACCCCTTCTGGAAATTTACTATGTATTCTTTTTCTTCTTATTTCCAATAAATACTCTCCTAACTTCCTCCATTTGGTTCACAACCTAATTCCTCCACATTTGTAGAATCAGGAGCCTGGTAATAGGGTAGCAGTAGTAATGCCAGGTTGCTAG
>NW_022900951.1:58492531-58503505 GCF_012274545.1 Fukomys damarensis | reverse complement strand
GGGGATTTAGCTCAGTAGTTCAGTGGCCTGCCTTGCAAGCGCAAGGATCTGAGTTCAATCCCCGGTTCCAAAAAAAAAAACTTGTTTTAAAGTAATATATATTAACAGTACAAAATTTAAAAGGCACAAAAGACCTACAACATGAAAACTATGTATCCACTGTAATCCCAGCACCTCGGGAGGCTGAGGCAGGAGGATCGCTGTGAGTTCAAGACCAGCCTGGGCTATATAGTGAGTTCCCGGTCAGTCTCAACTACATAGTGAGACCCTCTTTCCAAAAAAAAACCAAAAATCTATGTCCAGGGACTAGGAATGTAGCTCAATGGTGCTTGTATTTAATCCTTAGCACCTGCACATGGCTAAAAAGCAATAGCTGTCTTCAGTCCCTCAATTTTTCCCCCCACTGGACATGAATCCAGGGCCTTGTGCATGTTGGGCAAGTACTCAACAACTGAGCCCCCAGTTTGTTGGCATTCTTCCCAATGATATTCTATGCCTTCTCAAAAAGTGAATTGATCTTTCATATATTTCTCTTTTGTTGTCTCCGACAAGAAATTCCATATGAGGGGCTGGGCTTTAGCTCATTGGTTCCAGTGCCTCCCTTGAAAGCACAAGGTCCCAAGTTCGATCCCCAGTATCAAAAAAAAAAAAGAGAGAGAGAGAGAGAAAGAAAGAAAAGAAGAACCACAAAGGTTAAGAGTGGAAAGAATTTATTGAAAGATAGTTTTTGTCTATGAGGAACAGAAGGATTCTCGAGTGGGTAGCCAGGAACCCCACTTTATAAGGAAGTTTTATACAGCAAAGCCCATGTGGGTACCACATGGATTATAGCTATGATTGACTAATCAGGTTACAAATATAGTCACTTAGGTAATAGGGAATCAAGTCACAGAATGAACAAAGATCTTCTCAGGTTGGTGATGGATCTGAAGTTGCCTGTCTAGACTTTACCAGACCTGGTGTTGTCACTTATCTCAGCCCTTGAGGAAGTGTATAGGCCAGATCCTTTTGTCATCTTGAGTCTTGGCTCCAAACTGCTGTGTTTCTGACCACAGCTGTAGTGTGTTTTCCCCTTTGTCTTGACTGTCTCAAAAGCTCAGCCCTGTGTGACTGCCTATTACATTTTTATGTACTTAGCTATCTATAATAATACTGAGCATTGTGCTTCTGCCTGCAAGCCTATTGTGAGAGGCATGAAGCTCACAGAAAAGAGAGTATAGATAGTTCTAGAGAGACAGGTTGGAGTAGCTCCCTAGGCCCTCTAACAAAGAAGCCATGGGGAGATTGACTTGAGCTGAACAGGATGAAGTACTTTCTAAAAATAAGGTTCAGATGGACTGGGGATGTGGCTCAGTGGTTCCACCACCTGCCTCGCAAGCATAAGGGCCAAGTTCAATCCCTGGTACCCCCCCAAAATAAATAAATAAAAGTAAGGTTCAGAAAGTGCAGAGGCACAGCGATGCTCAACAACTAGGCCACACATGGAGAGGTCTGATGGGAGATTCTATTTAGGAAGGCAGGTAAGGGAGAGAGGAGAGAGGGAAGAGAAAATAACAAAGAAAGGAAGGTCCTTTTATTGGTTTTGGGCTGGGCTATTGCTTATTTATGAGGAGTGGGCTGCTTTTAACCTGTCACGGGCCAGGTTGTCTTTTATGGGTTCAGTCCTGCAGAAACTCAGGTTTAACTCCTCCGGACTGCTGTGGCCTTGGGGGAGGGAAACTAAAGATAAGAGCATGAGGTCATTTTAGGAGCCAAGAAGAACCAGGAGAATACAGCCTGGGATGGCAGAGTCATGTCCCTAACAGAAAGTGCTACCTCAGGGGGAGGTAAGCTTCCTGAAGTTATGGAGGCAGAGATAGAGTTTCCTCTATCATAAATCGCTGGGGGCATCACAGCAAATTTTTTAAAAGTAGCATTATGGCGGGTGTATAAAGCCTATGTTTATATTTTTTAGAATTATTTCTATTGATGCATATTTAATTTTATGAGTTTTATTATACTAAACAATACATACTTAATAGGAAAACAAAATATCAATAAATAAAATATTAAATTTTTAATATGTAATGAGCATTTACACATCAACATCAACATTAGGCCAGGGATTTAGCTCAGGGGTTCCACTGCCTGCCTTTCAAGCACAAGGTCCTGAATTCAATTCCTGGCACACACACACACAAAATTTAATATCAACTGATTACTTCCTTATAAGAGCTAAAAACTAACAGCCAAAATAAATTTCTATGTGAACTTCAATGAAAAATACAAACAAAATTGTACCACAAATAATCTTTGCTTCAATTATCACCTCTAAGGAAGCCTACACACATAACAGCATATTCTATACACAAGTCTCACTTACACTGACAGCATGTGTACTTAGCTTTCCTTTCCTGTTTCGCAAACCAAACTTGTCACCTCTCATGTCTTCCTCTTTTGTCAGGGGCGTCCTATTATATTATACAATGTACACTTAGCAAGAAAATAAAATAACAGCTGGGCATGAGGGTGCACGCCTGTAATCCCAGCACTTTGGAGGCTGAGGCAGGAGGATCGCTGTGAGTTCAAGACCAGCCTGGGCCACATGGTGAGTTCCAGGTCAATCTTAACTACATAGTGAGACCCTGTCTCAACCCCCCCCATAAAGAAAATAAAATATCAAATATATACTTAGAGTTTAGAATAAACATTATAGGGTCAGAGATTTAGCTCAGTGGTTCCATCACTTGCACGCACAAGGATCTCAAACTCCCAGTCCTTGTGCTTGTGAGGCAGGCGCCAGAACTACTCCCCAGCTCTGGGTTGAGGTTTATATAGTCCACTGCAGTAGGGAAAATATCATGAGTTGAGCAACAGATGCCAGGTGTTGGGAAGGAGAGGATCATGTGAGTAGCAGGGTGGAGCAACAATTTAGGTGTTGCTTCTTCAGAGGGAATAAATTTCACTTTTCCAAAGTGGCTCACTTCCTTAAGTGGCAACCATTTTAGGAATAGGAGCCATTTTAGAATGTAGGACTGTAGGCCATTTTGTCTGGTAGAAAACTCTATCAAATATTTTCTACATCAACTGTCTCCTTACAAAATTTTAAAAAGAACAACAGAAATAAATTCCTATGTGAACTACAATGAAAATACAAATAAAATTCTACCACAAAAATAATCTTTACATCAATTATCACACTTCAGAGAGTTTTCACATATAAGAACAGCATGTTCCATACACAAGTACCGCTTACACTGATAGCACTTGTGATTTTTTTTTCCTGTCTTCTCTGGGAGGACGTACATGACATCTTGTTGGTCTTCCTGTTTTCTCTGGAGGTTCTTGTGATGTTTCACCTATCTGTTTACCGGTCTGTTCCGGCATTGCTAGTTCTTTGGGCAGATACATACCATTCTTCCTCAGTTGTAATTGATAATATATCAATTCCAGTCCCAATCCTCTAAGAGAATGTTCCAATGATATTTTTTGCTTTTTTGTTTTTGTAAACTATGAAACTATTTAAGCCTGACATGTTTATGATCCAGTAAAACATAACCACTGGCTAATGCTTTGTGTTTCGAGTAATGTAACAGTATTGCAGCTAGGTAACATAATTAGATATCCTTTAGGCAGGTAGACAGGGTCGGCCCAGAGGGAGCCAACATGGAGGACAATTAAGACACATTCACTGAAGGCCAGAATTGTAATATAAGAGAAACTACTATATCCTTGTGCTTACCCTGGGGATAAATAGCAGTAATTGATATTCTAAATAGGTATCAATCACCTGGGGGGGCAAGGCTTTAACCCAACCTTACCAGGAAATATACCTGACCCACACTTACTGAAAATCCTTGAACACTTGCTATGTGACTTGCTCCCCCATTTGACCCCCATTTAATCAATATTACCTGACTGACTGTACTTGTAATCTTATTGGTTGGTCATGGTTTTGTCCTACCTCATGCCCACTTGTAAATTTCCATTGGGTCTTATAGTTTTGTCCCACTTTGTACCCATCTCACCACATGGCTTTGCTGTATAAAATATCTTTAAGAACTGGGGTGGGCTGGCAACTCACTTTCCGGCCCCCGCTTCCGTTTCTCTTAGGGAGAAGCATTCATTCTCTCGATAAATTTTTCCTACTCTTAACCTCTGTTGTTCCTAGAATTCATCCTTCAATTTTAGAGAACAAGAACTTGTGTTTCAGATGTCTAGCAGGTTTAGGAGTTACATCTCTTCCCTCTATATCAATAATTGCTGCATAACTCATCAGCAACAACTATTCAACAACATCTACTCCACCCTTCCTTTTGTTGTAAAATGTGGACCTATCTGGCTTCATTTGTGTTGAGGATTTTTTTTTTTTTTTTTTTTTTTTTTTTTTGGTACTGGGATGAACTGGGGACCTTGCACTTAGAAAGCAGGCAGTGGAACCACTGAGCTAAATCCCCAGCCCTGTTTGTTGTGAGACAGACACAGTCTCGCTATGTAACCCAGCATAGCCTTGAACTCACTGTGCAGCACAGGATGACCCTGAACTCACACAAACCTTTTGCCTTAGCCTCCTGAGAGCTGTGATTATGTTAGGAAAAGTATTAAGAAGCTCTAAGAGCCCAACCCCTAGCAGAGTCAGCTAACCATGACAGGTCAAAAGGTCACTTTAAACATTCCTGAGAGGCAGGAACCAAGATAAATGTCTGGTGCAGAACAGACCCTACCCCTTTGAACAATCCATGGTCCCACTTCCCCAAAGTCCCCACCCTTTGTAACTGAATGTTCCCGTAATTGACCCCTTTTTCAGAATTCCCCCTACCCTATAGCTTGTGGTTTTTTCCTTTAAAAACTGTGTCTCTACCCTGCTTCGGGGCTCAGCTCCTCTGCCCCTGCGAGGGTTATGAGCTGAGCCCCAACGCGCTGGAATAAAGACCTCTTGTGTTTTGCATCAAGAATCGTCTCTCCCGGGTGTTTATGGTGCATCCTGGCGTCCTGGACTTAGAGTGGTGGGATTCCTCCCTGGGAGGATCTTACATTTTGGGGGCTCGTCCGGGATTAGCCATTGCTCCTCACTCCTGAGAACGACTTTGGAGGTAAGAGGGGATCCCCGCTTTGAATGTTGTCTGTCTGTATTCTGTATAGTGCACTTTCGGTTTCGCAGTCCTCCGGCGGTCCGTAAGGACTGTCTGACAGTGGCCGGTAGACATGCCCGGAGGGCCACAGGCTGCAACCTGGGAGATGTCCCAGGTACGGGGATTTTCTGAGACATTTGAATCTCCCCTCGGGGTTCTGAATCTGAGATTAATTCGGTATCTGTGTGTATGTTATTTGTGGAATCTTGCCTTGTTTTTTAATTATGGGACAGACTGTGATGACACCTTTGGATTGGACCTTGAAGCATTGGACTGAAGTTAGGGCCAGAAGTAGAGACTTATCTGTACTAATAAAGAAAAGACCCTGGCAGACTTATTGTGCCTCTGAGTGGCCAACTTTAGGTGTAGGCTGGCCATCAGGGGGCACTTTTGATGCAGGAAAAATATTGCTCGTTAAAGATATTGTTTTCCAGGCTGGACCCGGAAGACATCCTGACCAGCAACCCTACATTGTGGTTTGGCAAGACCTTGTCCTGAAACCCCCACCTTGGGTAAAACCTTGGGTACATTGGCCAATGAATCGGCCTGTCACTCAAATTTTCTCTTTAAAGGAGGCCCCATCAGGCAAAGATGAAAAGGCTCCAGGAATCCAGCCTCACCCACGGATATACCCAGAGATTGAGGGGCCCCCGACCTGGTCGGAACCCCTTCCTCCCCCTTATCCACAAGCCCCTGCCCCTCCCGAGCCTATTGCAGAGCCCTCAGCGCCTTCCGGGGAAATTCACGGACCTGCTTCGGGGACTCGGAGTCAGAGAGCAGTTTCCCCTGGGGCACCTGATTCCACAGTAGCCCTCCCCCTGAGAGCTTATGGGCCACCTCCCCCTGAGGGTCCTAATGGTCAACCTGTGGCTCTGCAGCCGCTTCAGTATTGGCCATTCTCCTCCTCTGACCTGTATAACTGGAAGACTAACCACCCTTCCTTTTCTGAGGAACCACAGAGATTGATGGGTCTTGTGGAGTCCCTTATGTTTTCTCATCAGCCCACCTGGGATGATTGCCAACAGCTGTTGCAGATGCTGTTTACCACTGAGGAAGGAGCGCATTCTTTTAGAGAGCAGAAAGAATGTTCCTGGGGCTGATGGGAGACCCACCCTGATGCCCAACCTCCTTGATGATGCTTTCCCCTTGGGCCAACCAGATTGGGATTACAACACCACCTCCCATAGCTTATGTAATTGGAACTCAAAAAGGAAATTAACTCTAACTGAAGTATCAGGGAAAGGAACTTGCTTGGGGACGGTACCCCCAGACCACCAGCAGCTATGCAACCAGACCCCCCAAAGCCTCCCCACCTCGGATACTCGTTATCTGGTTCCTGACCTAGGGGGATGGTGGGCCTGCAATACTGGCCTCACCCCATGTCTAGCTACCTCAATGTTTAATGGTTCCAAAGACTTCTGTATACTTGTTCAGGTCATACCCTGGGTTATCTATCATGACTCAGGCCCCTTTGAGGAAGAATTTAATTTAAAAATTACAAGATATAAGAGAGAACCGGTAACCTTAACTTTGGCAGCTCTTTTAGGATTAGGTATAGCCACTGGCATTGGTACTGGAACAGCCGCTTTGGTCCAAGGGTCTCACTATCTAAATGAATTAAGAGCAGCTATAGATGAAGACCTCAGAGCCATAGAAAGCTCTATTACTAAATTAGAAGAATCATTAACGTCTCTGTCAGAAGTAGTCCTACAAAATCGTAGAGGATTAGATTTGCTCTTCTTGAAGGATGGCAGACTCTGTGCAGCATTAAAAGAAGAGTGCTGTTTCTATGCTGACCATTCAGGAGTCATAAAAGACTCCATGGCAAAACTCAGGGAAAGATTAGATAAAAGGCAAAGACACCATGAACTACAACAGGGGTGGTTTGAAAATTGGTTTAATAAATCCCCTTGGATCACCACTTTGGTGTCCACCTTATTGGGACCCCTTATTATCCTTTTATTACTTCTAACCGTGGGGCCCTGTGTTCTGAATAGATTAGTTGCCTTCATCAGAGAAAGAGTCAGTGCAGTACAAGTACTAATGTTAAGACAACAATACCAGCCTCTAAGAACCCAAGCCTTAGGTATGGGACATGAGGAAACTAGACATTAAGGGTTCTAAGATTAGAACATGTGCAAAAAGAAAAAGGGAGGATTGTTAGGAAAAGTATTAAGAAGCTCTACGAGCCCAACCCCTAGCAGAGTCAGCTAACCATGACAGGTCAAAAGGTCACTTTAAACATTCCTGAGAGGCAGGAACCAAAATAAACATCTGGTGCGGAACAGACCCTACCCCTTTGAACAATCCATGGTCCCACTTCCCCGAAGTCCCCACCCTTTGTAACTGAATGTTCCCGTAATTGACCCCTTTCTCAGAATTCCCCCTCCCCTATAGCTTGTGGTTTTTTCCTTTAAAAACTGTGTCTCTACCCTGCTTCGGGGCTCAACTCCTCTGCCCCTGAGAGGGTTATGAGCTGAGCCCCAGCGCCTGGAATAAAGACCTCTTGTGTTTTGCATCAAGAATCATCTCTCCGGGGTGTTTATGGTGCATCCTGGCGTCCCAGACTTAGAGTGGTGGGATTCTTCCCTGGGAGGATCTTACAGTACCTGGGATCGAACTCAGGTTCTTGCGCTTGTGAGGCAGGCAGCAGAACCACTGAGCTAAATCCCAGGCATTTTTTTTGGTTTTTTGAGACAGGGTCTCACTGTGTAGTTGACACTGACCTGGAACTCACTGTGTAGCCTAGGCTGGTCTTGAACTCACAGAGACCCTCCTGCCTCAGCCTCGTGAGTGCTGGGATTACAGGCATTTGCCACCACACCTGGCTAAAATATTTTTTTGTACCAGGTATTGAACTCAGGTCCTTGCAGTTGTAAGGCAGGTGCCAGAACCACTGAGCTAAATCCCTGGGCCAGCAGATTTTTTTGTGTGTGTGTGAAACAGGGATCAAACTTGGGGCCTTGTGCTTGCAAGGCACATGGCAGAACCACTGGGCCAAATCCCTTGCCATGAACCAATTATCAAATGTGACATTTAGGTTACTTTTTATTTATTTGGTTTTTTTGTTTGTTGATTAGTTTTTAGTTTATTGGCACATTTTAGGTATACAGTACAGTTACATTCATTATTGGGATCTTGCACCTTTACATGACAGGTCTTGGTTCTGATTTTCTCCCCTTGTCCCTGCCCTCCCTTCACTCTCTCCTCCTCTCCCCATTTACAAACACTTCATTTCCATTTTTTCATTTTCTCATATTTTCTTTTCCCTTATTACCTGTCCCCTAGCCTTCCCACTTTATTTGGTTTTTTGAGACAAGGTCTCACTATGTAGGCTCACAATATAGCCCAGGCTGGTCTCAAACTCACAGCAATCCTCCTGCCTCAGCCTCCAGAGTGCTGGGATTACAGGTGTGTGCCACCATGCCCAGCTGGCCATCTTTCTTGATGAGTATTTTTATCATCAAAATGTAGTCACTTTTGGAGTAAACCAAGTCTCTTCAGTGTCACTATTGTTCTAAAAATCTCAATGCCGCATGTCATTTCATACATCCTGTAGATTTTGATGATTACAATGATAAAGTCCTGCTATGAATGGTTTTAGTTAAGATACTGAGGTGTCATGATAAATAGATTTTTGAGTATGACTATTGATGCATACAGAATTTTTACTTGTATTTGATTATTAATTTATTTCAAAACATCTTGTAGTATATTGCCCATTACAATTTCCAACACTGAATCATAGTGTTGGCATTCCATCCACTAGGTCACCTCTGGCAAGAACCTACTAACATTTTCTGATCTAGTTCTAACGTTGGATCATTCAGGTGTACGTGTCCATTTTGTAGCATTTTCACTAGTCAAATATTTATTTATTTATGTTTTACAAAGCTTTTTATTTATTTTTTTATTATTTTTTTGGTTTTTTGAGACAGGGTCTCACTATGTAGTTGCGACTGACCTGGAACTCACTATGTAGCCCAGGCTGGTCTCGAACTCATAGCGATCCTCCTGCTTCAGCCTCCCCAGTGCTGGAATTACAGGCATGAGCCACCACAGTCAAATATTTATTTACTGGGCTGGGGATTTAGCTCAGTGGTTCTGCTGCCTGCCTTGCAAGTGCAAGATCTCAATTTCAATCCCTAGTACCAAAAAACAAAGAAATATTTATTTACATTAGTGTTTTCCTTCTCATTTGAATCAAGGTCTTCATTCTGTTCTCTATCTTATCTTGCTAACTTCTTGGCTTACATGATCCAAGTCATCATCAGTGGCTGAGTCACCTGATGACTCACTTTCAACTCCTTCCAAAATTGTAAAAGCAGAGTTTTATAGGACATTGTATTGAATAGGGCTAATTCTACAAGAAAAATCAAAAGGAAACATTTAATAAAGAAAGTATAAATACACAAAAATGTAACAGTGTATAATGTGGGTAAAACTCACCTGTTTACACTTTGACACACATGCGTACACCTTGTTGTTCATCATACCAAGTGGGTGAACACAAAGATGTTTCCTGTAATTCCCCCAGTACACCAACTAAAACACATAGCTGGTCACCATTAAGCTAAAGTGCATATTTTCATTAAGAAAGTAAGGTATGGGTGTTTGTGACACTGAGTAAGGAATAGATTAACAAGAGACTGGATCCCAGAACCCTGGGAGTCCCTTTGACTTTAAAGTTCTCTAATTCTCTCTCACAAACCCTGCTCTGTGCTATCTGCTCTGGCCTGGTGACTTACAAACACCCTGAGGACTACAGGCATTTCCTGGAGTTTCTTTCACAAATGACCATCATTAGCATTCATTAATGCTTAATCAGCATCTTAATTGCCATCCTTATTTTAGGTCTTTATACTGAATACCTGTACCTGCATCCTTCAACAAAGCTTAGAGGCAGGCTTGAGTTTCCCCAAAGCATCTGCTTTCCATCTTCTCTCTCTCTCCCGCTTCTAATGAGCTCAGGAAATTGGTCTTAATCCACCAGGCTCCCATTGCTTAGCAATGAAAGTCCTGCTCCTAGCAACAAAGAGCCTTGAAGGTGCTGCAGAAAAAGGGGGTTGTCTGGGCCCTTCTTTTGCTCAGCTAATGGCTGCTGGACATTTTTATGCTTTTCCTGTCTAGCATGATACCCTTTCCCTCTTAGATGTCAGGTCTTGGTCTCTCAGGCTGATGAATCACCATACACCTCACCATCCTGCCAGCCTGGAGCCCCACTAAATCCTACCTCTTGATCACAACAGGATAACCCTAAGAAACACTCTCACTGACCAGGGAATAGGTGTCCCTAGTTCTGTTGTTTCCTCCAGCGTGACATGGTAGGAACTCAGAGTGGGGAGGGCCAGAGCCCTGAGTGAGGGTAATTCCTACCCATGGTGGGGGTTGGAGGCCCATTTTAATCCCAGCCCAGCTGAGCCTAAAAGCGATAAGGAGTCATCCAACATAGCTTCCTCCTAGAGCACAGGAAACAGTTATAACTGCGCTCAGGCCAACACCATGTTTCCTTGACAGCTAGGTCCAAAGCAATGCCACAACACAGGTTCCCCAACCTGATCAGCACCTATGAAACTGCCAGACCAAGTGCAGGGCCAGAGGCTTCTACCTCCTCCTGCTGCCTCAAAGGAAAGTGGGGACAAGCTTCTAAATCTGCTTTCTAAAAAACAAATAAATGAATATGCTTTCTGGGGTTGTCCCACTTCAGGGTGATCAAAAATGCAGATTTTCCATTTTGGGAGCTGCATTCCCAGGATTTTTGAAACTAATTAAGAGCTTGGGCCAGGGATTTAACTCAGTGGTTCCAGCGCCTGCCTTGCAAGCACAAGGACCTGAGTTCGATCCACAATACAAAAAAAAAAAA
>NW_022900951.1:58472989-58490547 GCF_012274545.1 Fukomys damarensis | reverse complement strand
GCAGAGTCAGCTAACCATGACAGGTCAAAAGGTCACTTTAAACATTCCTGAGAGGCAGGAACCAAAATAAACATCTGGTGCGGAACAGACCCTACCCCTTTGAACAATCCATGGTCCCACTTCCCCGAAGTCCCCACCCTTTGTAACTGAATGTTCCCGTAATTGACCCCTTTCTCAGAATTCCCCCTCCCCTATAGCTTGTGGTTTTTTCCTTTAAAAACTGTGTCTCTACCCTGCTTCGGGGCTCAACTCCTCTGCCCCTGAGAGGGTTATGAGCTGAGCCCCAGCGTTTTTTTGAGACAGGGTCTCACTGTGTAGTTGACACTGACCTGGAACTCACTGTGTAGCCTAGGCTGGTCTTGAACTCACAGAGACCCTCCTGCCTCAGCCTCGTGAGTGCTGGGATTACAGGCATTTGCCACCACACCTGGCTAAAATATTTTTTTGTACCAGGTATTGAACTCAGGTCCTTGCAGTTGTAAGGCAGGTGCCAGAACCACTGAGCTAAATCCCTGGGCCAGCAGATTTTTTTGTGTGTGTGTGAAACAGGGATCAAACTTGGGGCCTTGTGCTTGCAAGGCACATGGCAGAACCACTGGGCCAAATCCCTTGCCATGAACCAATTATCAAATGTGACATTTAGGTTACTTTTTATTTATTTGGTTTTTTTGTTTGTTGATGTGTTTTTAGTTTATTGGCACATTTTAGGTATACAGTACAGTTACATTCATTATTGGGATCTTGCACCTTTACATGACAGGTCTTGGTTCTGATTTTCTCCCCTTGTCCCTGCCCTCCCTTCACTCTCTCCTCCTCTCCCCATTTACAAACACTTCATTTCCATTTTTTCATTTTCTCATATTTTCTTTTCCCTTATTACCTGTCCCCTAGCCTTCCCACTTTATTTGGTATACAGTACAGTTACATTCATTATTGGGATCTTGCACCTTTACATGACAGGTCTTGGTTCTGATTTTCTCCCCTTGTCCCTGCCCTCCCTTCACTCTCTCCTCCTCTCCCCATTTACAAACACTTCATTTCCATTTTTTCATTTTCTCATATTTTCTTTTCCCTTATTACCTGTCCCCTAGCCTTCCCACTTTATTTGGTTTTTTGAGACAAGGTCTCACTATGTAGGCTCACAATATAGCCCAGGCTGGTCTCAAACTCACAGCAATCCTCCTGCCTCAGCCTCCAGAGTGCTGGGATTACAGGTGTGTGCCACCATGCCCAGCTGGCCATCTTTCTTGATGAGTATTTTTATCATCAAAATGTAGTCACTTTTGGAGTAAACCAAGTCTCTTCAGTGTCACTATTGTTCTAAAAATCTCAATGCCGCATGTCATTTCATACATCCTGTAGATTTTGATGATTACAATGATAAAGTCCTGCTATGAATGGTTTTAGTTAAGATACTGAGGTGTCATGATAAATAGATTTTTGAGTATGACTATTGATGCATACAGAATTTTTACTTGTATTTGATTATTAATTTATTTCAAAACATCTTGTAGTATATTGCCCATTACAATTTCCAACACTGAATCATAGTGTTGGCATTCCATCCACTAGGTCACCTCTGGCAAGAACCTACTAACATTTTCTGATCTAGTTCTAACGTTGGATCATTCAGGTGTACGTGTCCATTTTGTAGCATTTTCACTAGTCAAATATTTATTTATTTATGTTTTACAAAGCTTTTTATTTATTTTTTTATTATTTTTTTGGTTTTTTGAGACAGGGTCTCACTATGTAGTTGCGACTGACCTGGAACTCACTATGTAGCCCAGGCTGGTCTCGAACTCATAGCGATCCTCCTGCTTCAGCCTCCCCAGTGCTGGAATTACAGGCATGAGCCACCACAGTCAAATATTTATTTACTGGGCTGGGGATTTAGCTCAGTGGTTCTGCTGCCTGCCTTGCAAGTGCAAGATCTCAATTTCAATCCCTAGTACCAAAAAACAAAGAAATATTTATTTACATTAGTGTTTTCCTTCTCATTTGAATCAAGGTCTTCATTCTGTTCTCTATCTTATCTTGCTAACTTCTTGGCTTACATGATCCAAGTCATCATCAGTGGCTGAGTCACCTGATGACTCACTTTCAACTCCTTCCAAAATTGTAAAAGCAGAGTTTTATAGGACATTGTATTGAATAGGGCTAATTCTACAAGAAAAATCAAAAGGAAACATTTAATAAAGAAAGTATAAATACACAAAAATGTAACAGTGTATAATGTGGGTAAAACTCACCTGTTTACACTTTGACACACATGCGTACACCTTGTTGTTCATCATACCAAGTGGGTGAACACAAAGATGTTTCCTGTAATTCCCCCAGTACACCAACTAAAACACATAGCTGGTCACCATTAAGCTAAAGTGCATATTTTCATTAAGAAAGTAAGGTATGGGTGTTTGTGACACTGAGTAAGGAATAGATTAACAAGAGACTGGATCCCAGAACCCTGGGAGTCCCTTTGACTTTAAAGTTCTCTAATTCTCTCTCACAAACCCTGCTCTGTGCTATCTGCTCTGGCCTGGTGACTTACAAACACCCTGAGGACTACAGGCATTTCCTGGAGTTTCTTTCACAAATGACCATCATTAGCATTCATTAATGCTTAATCAGCATCTTAATTGCCATCCTTATTTTAGGTCTTTATACTGAATACCTGTACCTGCATCCTTCAACAAAGCTTAGAGGCAGGCTTGAGTTTCCCCAAAGCATCTGCTTTCCATCTTCTCTCTCTCTCCCGCTTCTAATGAGCTCAGGAAATTGGTCTTAATCCACCAGGCTCCCATTGCTTAGCAATGAAAGTCCTGCTCCTAGCAACAAAGAGCCTTGAAGGTGCTGCAGAAAAAGGGGGTTGTCTGGGCCCTTCTTTTGCTCAGCTAATGGCTGCTGGACATTTTTATGCTTTTCCTGTCTAGCATGATACCCTTTCCCTCTTAGATGTCAGGTCTTGGTCTCTCAGGCTGATGAATCACCATACACCTCACCATCCTGCCAGCCTGGAGCCCCACTAAATCCTACCTCTTGATCACAACAGGATAACCCTAAGAAACACTCTCACTGACCAGGGAATAGGTGTCCCTAGTTCTGTTGTTTCCTCCAGCGTGACATGGTAGGAACTCAGAGTGGGGAGGGCCAGAGCCCTGAGTGAGGGTAATTCCTACCCATGGTGGGGGTTGGAGGCCCATTTTAATCCCAGCCCAGCTGAGCCTAAAAGCGATAAGGAGTCATCCAACATAGCTTCCTCCTAGAGCACAGGAAACAGTTATAACTGCGCTCAGGCCAACACCATGTTTCCTTGACAGCTAGGTCCAAAGCAATGCCACAACACAGGTTCCCCAACCTGATCAGCACCTATGAAACTGCCAGACCAAGTGCAGGGCCAGAGGCTTCTACCTCCTCCTGCTGCCTCAAAGGAAAGTGGGGACAAGCTTCTAAATCTGCTTTCTAAAAAACAAATAAATGAATATGCTTTCTGGGGTTGTCCCACTTCAGGGTGATCAAAAATGCAGATTTTCCATTTTGGGAGCTGCATTCCCAGGATTTTTGAAACTAATTAAGAGCTTGGGCCAGGGATTTAACTCAGTGGTTCCAGCGCCTGCCTTGCAAGCACAAGGACCTGAGTTCGATCCACAATACAAAAAAAAAAAAGTTTGGAAGTGAAGTCTTTCCAGAATTCTGACTGCACAGCTGCTAAAGGGTGTCTTCCTTAGTCAGAGCTCCCTGGCTCTCACAGGAGGTACAGGTGTCAACATTCTCCTACCCATTCTCTGGGGTTTTAGGCTCTGAGAGTGGGGCTGCCCATCAGGAGAAAACGACAGAGTGGGGGCCACCGGAAAGCAACATGAAGGAACATCCACTCCATTCCTGCCCCGGGCCAGGCTTTGCCACACAGGCTAGCCTGCTCTGCAGCTTCTCCTTTGCTTCTCTCCCTCCCTTTCCCCCTCCTTCCTCCCAAGAAAAAGGCAGTGGCCCCAGCCTTCCGTTGCCTGGCAACCAAACTTTCCCCACAGTCTGAAAGGAGCTGCACAAATGCTGCCAAATAAGGGGGCTGAATAAGGGGGAGTGATTGCTATCTCCAGGCACAAGCTCCTGGCCAGCAGTATCTCTGGTGTTTGCAATCACATACAAGGCTTTCCTTGCCTTTGCAAATGTCACTCCCCGTGAGGAACATCTTCCAAATGGGGACAGATAAGCCATATTTGGGTAACACCTTCCTGGAACACCTTGCTCTGTTTCATATATTTCCTTTTTTATGGAAAATTTCAAGCCTGTACACAAGTAGACTCACCTAATGACCCCTCCTGTACACATCACCCAGCCCCTGGCCACTCATCACTGTGTCCCAAAGAATTTCAGAATGTAGCTCTGAAAAAGACAAGATCTCTTTTAAATTACTTACACTGCCACTGTAACACCTAAATAATTATTCCCAAATATCACCAAGAACCCAGTCATTGTGCAAATGTCTAATGTCTCATCAATGCCACGAAAAGTATTTGTTCTTGTGCTTTTTTTTTACTTTATTTCAGTCAAGATCTAAATAAAGCCCACATATAGGTTTTGCTTCTGGAATAGACTGAAGTCACAGGAACTGGGATTATTCTGGAACCACTGACCCTTAAGTGCCCACAGAGAATTCTGTGAGCTCTGACTTTTGCTACTTAAGGCAAAACCAGCTTCTCAGATTTTCAGATGAGTCTGAGATTCAAAGCAGTGAAATAAGCAGCTCAGCATCACCCAGCTGGTAAGGGACTGGGCTAGGCTGTTAACTCATGTCAGGCATCCCAAGACTCCTAGCCTGATGCCCACCCTGCCCTGCTTCCAAGAATGTGAGGAAAGCCTTTAGGAAGGGACAGGGAAGGGCTCCACTGCTGTTACCCCCACCCATCTGCTATCTGTCCAGGTCCAACCAGCATCTGTCAAAGACCAATGCAGTCCAGCTCCCTTGACTACTTCTCAACTCTGGCCCATCTCTCTCCATTCAAGGGTCTGCCCTTGGGTGTCTGCGCTTCAGACTCCCCTGACCCAACCCAGAAGCTCTGTGAGTGCAGAGACTTTGTTTCCTTAATATCTGTACTCTCCACCCCCAGCTGAGCCTTGCCCAGATTTGGAAGAATCTTCCCCAAATGGGGACTAATTGCTCCCCCATTTGTTTGAGTGAGAGATCTTTGGGAGAAGGGGTGCTCAGGAATTACAGGCCAATCTGTGCAGAGATCCTGGACCCCAGGCCAGAACCAGCTATCAGAAAGTAGTAGCAGCCCTTCCTCTCCTCAGAGGAGGCAAGGGAGTGTCCAGAGACTAACCAGAGCCTCGCTATCCTAAGGACGAGTGATTTGACCCCGCCTCTCCTCCCACTGGCCATTTACCCTGTAAGGGCTACAGAAACTCTTCGCATCCCACTGATTGATTAATTTCTCAAATTTTGCTTTTTTATTCTCTCGTTTCCCACTCCTTTTACATTTACTTGTATAACTACTAAGCTTTGTTAATCTCTCATTGTTAGTTAATTTTCTTTTTTGTCCTTTTTTCTTTTTTCTTTTTTTTCAGTACTGGGAATCGAACTCAGGACCTTGTACTTGCCAGGCAGGCATGGGGTCACTGAGCTACATCCCTGGCCTGATAGCTAATTAACTTTACACTATTGTTATTGAATACTGCTCTATTGTTAGTAGAGGTAAAGTTGTTCCATTTAATAGATATTTATCTATAGGTCAATATTTACTTTGTTTTAGAGTTCAGACTATAATTATAGATTTCTTTTTTATAGGTAAGGGTAGTACATTATTGGTCTTCATGGTATGTCACTACTCACCTTGTTTTTTTTGTTTTTTTTTTTGTACTGGGAATCAAACTCGGGTCCTTGCACTTGAGAGGCAGGTGACAAAACCACTGAGCTAAATCCCCAACCCTCAGCTTTTTTGTTTGTTTGTTTATTTTATTTTATTTTATTTTATTTTTGAGACAGGGTCTCATTATGTAGTTGAGACTGACCTGGAACTCACTATGTAGCCCAGGCTGGTCTTAAACTCACAGTGATCCTCCTGCCTCAGCAACTGCCCGGGATTTAACTCAGTGGTTGAGTGCCTGCCTCGCAAACTCAAGCTCAAACTCAAGATCCTTAGTTTGATCCCAGGTACTAGAAAAAATAAAAGTACAGCCAGCCAGGCATTGTGGTGAATGCCTGTAATCCCAGTACTTAGTAGACAGAGGTAAAAGATTACTGAAAATTCAAGGACATCCTTGACTACATACTGAGTTCAAGACCAGCCTAGGGCCAGGGATTTAGCTCAGTGGTTCTGCCACCGGCCTCACAAGTACAAGAACTCAAATTCAATCCCTGGTACCAAACAAACAAACAAAGACCAGCCTAAACTATCTAGTGAGACCCCGCCACAAAAAAACAAACCAAAAAAAACGACAACAAAAAAGTACAGGCAGGCAGCAGAAGTGACTAATATGATAACAGAGTATCATAAAATGAACAACTAATGAGAGATACCTTTCAAGCAGCAAGAGAACATGAAAAATTGATTCAGCAACTCCTGGGTGACACAAAAAAGACTAAGATTAATTGGAATTAGTGAAAAATCAGAAGACAGAATGAATGGAATAAAAAACCTGTTTACTAAAATAAGAGCAGAAGAGCCGGGCATGGTGGTGCACACCTGTAATCCCAGCCCTCGGGAGGCTAAGGCAGGAGGATCACTGCAAGTTCGAGACCAGCCTGGGCTACACAGTGAGTTCCAGGTCAGTCTCAACTACACAGAGAGATCCTGTCTCAAAAAAACCAAAAAATAAAAAATAAAATAAAATAAGAGCAGAAAACTTTTCAAATGAGGGGAAAGACCTTAACATACAGACCAGTAAGGAATATGAAACCCCAAATAGCCAAGATCAGAAAAGAACCTCTCCATGCATGACCATCATATCTGACCCAGAAAGAAACTCATAGACTAAACATGCATCAAGAACCAAAAAAAGTGTAACTATCCTATATTCATAAAAAATAAGATTTAAAGCCAAAATTGATCAAAAAGAAGCAAAGAAGGTCACTAAATATTGGTTAACAGAACAAACAAAAACAAATAACAATTATAAGCATATATACATTGAACAACAGTGACCTAACTTCATAAAACAAGTATTATTGGCCGTAAAAGACCAGATAAACATAATCACAATTATACTGGGTGTTAGGGAATAGATCATGTTAAAGTATGTTGCTACGCCCGCCTCACAGGCTGCATTCTCCTGGTACATCTTGGCTCCTAAAATGACCTCATGCCTTTATCTCTGGTTTCCCTCCCCCGCAAGGCCACAGTGGTCCAGGAAAGTTGAAACCTGTGTCTGCAGGACTGGGCCCATAAAAGCAATCTGGCCTGTGATAGGTTAAAAGTAACTCACTCCTCATAAATAAGCAATAGCCCACCCCAAAACTGATAAAAGGAACTTCCTTTCTTTGTTCTTCTCTCTCCTTCTGCTTCTTCTTCCTCCTCTCTCTCTCTCTCTGCCTTCCTGCCTCCTGCTCACCTCCCTACAATAAAGATCTCCTGCTGGACCTCTCGGTGCATGAGTGGCCTAATTGGGAAGGGGCACCCGAAAGGGCACGCGAACCCCCTTTCACTGGGGGACCTCATACTTCACTATCACAAATAGATCAACTAGGTGAAAAGCTCATGAAGAAATACAACAGTTGAATAAAATTTCTTAACAAATGAGCTTAATAGATATCTAAGTGTTCCACTCAAAAACAACAGAGTACACATTTTTCTCAGCAGTACATGGAACTGTCTCCAAAACAGACCACACACTAACCAATAAAACAAGCTCAGGTAAATGTAAAACAATTGAAATTGTACAATATACATTATCACATCATATAGCACAAAGACGCTTGAAATCAAAAACAAAGAAAACACAGGAGAAAAAAAAGAGAAAGAAATTATACAGGGCTGGGAATTTAGCTCAGTGGTTCTGGCACCTGCCTCACAAGAGCAAGAGCCTGAGTTCAATCCCCGATACCAAAAAACAACAACAACAAAAAAAAAACTATAATTTCTTTTTTCTTTCTTTCTTTTTTTTTTTTTTTTTTGGTACTGGGGATTGAACTCCCACTAAAATAAACAATAGGTTATAGAAGAAATAAAGGACGAAATACAATGGTTCCTGGAACTAAGGGACAGTGTTACTACAATATACAAGAACTTGTGGGACAGGATGGAAGCAGTCCTAAAACAGACTGTAAAAGCTCTAAATGCTTACACTACAACAATAGACTGCCCTTGAACTCAGTGATACTCTTGCCTCATCTTCCCAAATACTGAGATTTCAGGCACGTGCCACCATACCTGGCCTGCAAGGACTTTCTGAATAGAATTGCAATTGTTTTGGGGGGGGTTTTGGTACCAGGGGTCAAACTCAGAACCTTGTGCTTGCAAGGCGGGCACAGAGCCACTGAGCAAAATCCCTGGCCTAGAACCCCAATTGCTCAGGAAGTAGTACTGTAGCAGCAAAGTGGCAGCCAGAGCATACAGACAGGTAGTTCAGGAGAATGGAAGACACACCCAGAAGTTTTGGAGGCAAAGTGTACAGTTTTATTTTTAATGCCAGTGGGTCAGTCTGGGACTTCTCCATAGAAACTGACCCCCCTGTGGGGTGGAGCAGGGCCCCTTATACTCTCGGGAGGGGCAGCCTTGCAGGAGCTAAGCCCTTTGCATTGGTTGTATAGAACACAAGTCATTTAGGCCCAGCAAATTCACCAGTTATCAGATACTACTGACAGCAAGCTCAGTGCACAGAGCCACATCTCATTTACATTTGTCTGGGAGATAGAAGAAATAAAACTGAGAACAAAGAAAATTCCTGAGATGCTGGAGAAGAAGTGTTGAGGGATTGCAGGAAAACTTTTCTACCAGTAAGTTTGGCTTGAACAGCAGAGAAACATGTTCCCCGTTGAGTACCAAGAATGAACAAATAAGATCACATGAAATTAAAAATCATTTGCACAAGAAAAAACCAACAGAGTATAAAGAAAACCTACAGAATGGGAAAAAATTTTTTTTCTAGCTGTTCATCTGAAAGATGACTAATATCTAGAGTACATAAAGAACTCAAAAAAATTAGACCCTCTAAAATAAAAGATCCAATCATGGTGAGGCCCACGGTTCCTCTACTGCTGCTTAACAAAGTTCCAGCAATGACGGGCCTCGGGTTGAAAGCATCGCTCCAGCTTTTATTTTTGCTTGCACTTTTGATTGGCTTAATTGTAATTATGGGAAATTTGGCTTTAATAAAAAAACCTGTACAAGCTACTTCTGAAAAATATGTGTCAGTTGTGTCAGTCATTGAACCCCTAAGCTGACCCCTGATCCAGGGACTTTCTCTGAAGGGGTTTCCAGTTTTTCAATAATTGAGGATTTCACTCTGACAAGAGCCCCCCCAGCTTTCATCCAAGAGTCCAATTACTTATAATAATCCCAGAGAGGTGCTCAAAGATTTGTAGTAGAGTGATCTCATGGCCACTAGGCAGCCCCCCTGTTTCCTGCACTAGGGCTTACACAGATGAAGTTAGAATGGTGTGGAAAGATAAAAAATGAGTAAGACATCAAGATTTGCCCTTTGCAGAAAGAATGAAAAGTTCAGGAACACAGTGATGTCTGTGCACCAAAGGACAAGTAAATACTATTGCCAGGCAGCTGAATAGTTGTTATAGAAAGGATTACTACGTGCAAAATACTTGCTTTCTGATTATATAAAATAAAAGTTTAACCTACAAAAATTTAAAAACCACATTATTTTTTTTTTTTTTTTTTTTTTTTTTTGGTACCGGGGTTCAAACTCGGGTCCTTGCGCTTGTGAGGCAGGACACTGAACTGCTGAGCTAAATCCCCGGCCCTACCACAGTAGTTCTTTATCAAAACCTATAGTGACCTGCTAAGAGTTGGCGGTGAGGGCCGGGGATTTAGCTCAGTGGTTCCGGTGCCTGCCTCTCAAGCACAAGGACCTGAGTTCGATCCCTGGTACCAAAAAAAAGAAAAGAAAAAGAAGGGGTCTTGCTAGTTGCCCGGGCTGGCTTCAAATTCCCCAGGCGTCATGGTGCACGCCTGTAATCCCAGCACTCGGAAGGCTGAGGCAGGAGGATTGCTATGAGTTCGAGACCAGCCTGGGCTACATAATGAGTTCCAGGTCAGCCTCAACTACATACATAGTGAGACCCTGTCTCAAAAAAACAACAACCAAAAAAAAAAGAAGAGTTGGACATAGTCTTTCCATTGTAGCCAAAATATAGACGTATGAATTTTAAAAAATGGTGGCAAGTTTGGATTGTTCTTTTGATTTTGCTTTCATCTATGCTTTTACCAGGAAATTGTTTGATTAATAATAGGTGAGGCAACAGATAAAAGGTTCCCAGAAATACCTATTTCATTATTGTTATTTCTGGGAACCTTTCATCTATGCTTTTACTAGGAAATTGTTTGATTAATAATAGCTGAGTCAATAGATAAAAGGTTCCCAGAAATAACAATAATGAAATAGGTATGTGCCATAGTTTATTGGAAAAATGTTCTTAAAAGTTTTGACCTAGAAATTGTGAAGTATGCCAATTTCCATATGTGACCTTTACTATATGATATAAATAAGTCCTCCAATGTTCGGAAGCACACCACCTCATACCTACAGAATGTGTCTCATTCCTTCACAAGAGCCGACTCCAACCCTCCTCCTCAGGACCTGAACTCTCGCTGAGGCTGGACCAGCACAATCATAAAAATAGGTAACTGAGCCAGCCTGGCGCGGTGGCGCATGTCTGTAATCCCAGCACTCGGGAAGCTGAGGCAGGAGGATCGCTGTGAGCTCGAGACCAGCCTGGGCTACAAAGTGAGTTCCAGGTCAGTCTCAACTATATAGTGAGACCCTGTCTCAAAAAACCAAAACAAAAAACAAAATAAAAGGAATCCCCTGCACTGTTGACATGTTCTCATCCATTCACTGACAACCTCCCTCTGCCCTGGCCTACTGCTCTGATTCCTGGCTATAAATTACCAGTTATCTTTATTGCCATTCAGAGTTGAGCTCCATTCTATACTGAAGTCTCTTTCTCTCTATTCCTTTTTTGTTTTGTTTTGTGTTTTTGTTTTTTGGTACTGGGGATCAAACTCAGGCCCTTGCGCTTGCAAGGCAGGTGGCGGAACCACTGAGCTAAATCCCCGGACCCCCTTCTCTCTACTGTAATAGTTTCTAACAAAATCTCTATATGGCTCCAGTTCTTTTTGGGGGGGCGGGTGCCAAGGAGTGAACTCAGGACCTTGCACTTGCGAGGAAGGCTACAGAACCACTAAGCTAAATCCCTGGCCTCTCCAGTTTTTTTGTTTTGTTTTGTTTTTTGGTTTTCTTTTGAGTTTTTTTGTGCTGTGACAAGACTCAGAACCATCATAACTTTGTTTTTGGTAATTTTTTTATTTTGTAGTGGTGGGTATGGAGCCCAGGACCCCACATAAGCTAGGCAAGTGCTCTACCACTGAGCTACACCCCTGAATCCATCATCATACCTTTGTATCTACCTTTGGACATGACAAGTAGATCTCTCAACAATACTAAGACTGTCTCCAATCTGCTTGCTCATTTGGGTAGAGAGTTCAGCTTCAAAAAATCTAGCTCCCTGGGTAAATATCCACTGAAGCACAATGAGAATAGATTTGGGTGGGTTGTTTTGCTTTCTGTACTAGTGTTGTAGAAAATCTGGGCCAGGGTAACCCTGCTTGCATTTTAAGGGCTGGAGATTTAGCTCAGTGGTACCAGTGCCTGCCTGGCAAGTGCAAGATCCTGAGTTTGATCCCTGGTTCCAGGGGTGGGGGAAGAAAGAAAATCTGTATCAGGAAAGACCAAAAGCCACACAGAAGAGGTAGAGGAAAGCCCTGGCTTTGTTGACCAGCCAACCTTGTGGAGCGAAGTACAACGTAAAGATCTGGGCCCCCTAGTGTAAAAAGTGGGGAGATTTATATAGTAATTTAAATTGGGATGGGCTTGGTGTTAGGGAATGGATCATGTTAAAACATGCTGTGACGCTGCCATCACAGGCTGCATTCTCCTGGTACATCTTGGCTCCTAAAATGACCTCATGCCCTTATCTCTGGTTTCCCTCCCCCAAGGCCACAGCGGTCCAGAGAAGTTGAAACCTGTGTCTGCAGGGCTGGACCCATAAATAGCAACCTGGCCTGTGATAGGTTAGAAGTAACTCACTCCTCATAAATAAGCAATAGCCCACCCTAAAAACTGATAAAAGGACCTTCCTTTCTTTGTTCCTCTCTCCTTCTACTTTTTCTTCCTCCTCTCTCTCTCTTTGCTCTTACTCTCTGCTCTTTCTTCGCTCTTTCTCCTCCCACCCCTTGAATAAAATCTCCAGTCGGACCTCTCGGTTTGTGCGTGGCCTAGTTGTTCCCTTTCACTTGGGATGGGTGAAATGGACTTTTGTAGAAGCAGATATGTAACTGTCTTGAAGTTGGAGGCTTTCTTTAGGAACAAGATTTTCACATAGCATAATGGGACACTTAGGGCTAACAGAGAGAAATAACAGGATACATATTGTGAACATAACAGAGAACACAAGATATACATTGTAAATGTTGAGGCTAACAGGATGTATTTTTAAGGCTAACAGTACATACATATAACATGGACAACAATAAAGAGGACACATTTGTGAATGCTAACGCTAACAGGACATATATATTGGTGGCTTACATTGTGATTATATAAAGTATCATCTATTGGGAGGGGTTGTAGGTCTGCCTGTTTCTGGGCAAATGGGAACAAAATAAGCCTTAAGGCTCGAAGGACTAAGTTTGAAATTTCTACGTTATTAGAGGATATTGAATCCATGGCCTTCACACTGAGCTACATTCCCCTCCCTTTATCTTTTTAATTTTGAGACAAAGTTTCTTTCATATGCTTAGTTACCCAAGCTGTGTTCTAACAGGCGATCCTCCTTTGTCAGCCTCTCAGAGTACTGGGGTTACAGAGGTGTCCACCAATGCCAGCTTGCTTAGTTCTTTAAAGCAATTTTTATTATCATTAGTAGTAGTATTACCATTATTATTTGAGATGGTTCTGTATATATTGCTCAGGACCTGCTGAGCACTGTGTTGGGTCATTGAATTCCTTGTGGATCGTGTTCAGAGCCATGGTGGGTGGGGGCCCACGGGCGGAGGACGGGGAAGGGATTGGGGACCTGAGAGCGCGAGTCCAGTGGAGCGGATGAGGGCCGGGCCCTTTGCAGCTCTCGCCGCCGCCTCACCTGGCGGCCTCACCTGGCGGCCCCTTTATGCACCGCCGTCATGGCCGCCGCAGTCTCCCTGGCTGCCTCGCCACTTTTTTTTTTTTTTTTTTTTTTTTTGGACCGGGGATTGAATTTGGGACCTTGTGCTTGTGAGGCAGGCAGTGGAACCACTGAGCTAAATCCGGGGCCGCCTCGCCTCCTCCTCCTCCTTCTTTTTTTTTTTAAGATGGGCAATTTAAGCATTCTTTGAATTCTCTCGACCTGTTCCTTTATTTTAGGACCAGGATCCTGCTCTTTACTTTCTCAACTAAGCCAATTATGGGTTTAAGGTATTCTTGAGCAATTTTGGGAATGAGGGGTCTGGAAGGAGAGAAGAAAAAAATAAACCAAAATAATGTCAATATGGCTAGCTTTAGGTAATTTTGACTGTGTCTAAAATTGTAGTTTTTTTTTTTTTTTTTTTTTTTAATACTTCCCCCAGTACTGGGGATGGAACGTCAGGACCTTGTGCTTGCCAGGTAGGAGTGGCAATGCTGACCTACATACCCTGCCCTGTGGTCTTTTGAGTTTTTTGTTTTGTTTTGTTTGTTTGTTTGTTTGTTTTGGTGGGCACTGCAGATCGAACTTTGAGCTTTAGAGGCAGGCGGTGGAACCACTGGGCTACAGCCCTGTGGTCTTTTTAAAAGTACAACTTTTAAGGCCGGGGATTTAGCTTAGCAGTTCGGTGGCCTGCCTCACAAGCGCAAGGACCCGAGTTCGATCCCTGGTACCAATAATAATAATAAAAAATAAAAGTACAACTTTTAGGTTTTTTTTGTTTGGTTTTTTTTTGGCACAGGGGATCGAACTCAAGTTCTTGGGCTTTCGAGGCAGGCCTTGGAACCACTGAGCTTAATTATTTTACACCTCAACCTGGACACCTCCCCTTCCCTCCCTGTTAGCAAGACTGCTTGCCCATAGAAATTTTTGGAACCCTGAACTGAACTAGCAACCACTCCCTATAACGCCAAAGAATGTTAGTGCTCTGCTCTCTTTCCAGTTGGCACATTAAGCACTTCTGATTACCCAAAATAGTGTGTGTGTGTTTTGTCAGTGGCGTTTTTGCTACTGTTTTATTCGTTTCTTTTTAGGGGATTGAATCCATGGCTTTCACACTGAGATACATCAGCAAACTTTTTTGTTATTTTGAGACAGAGCCTCACTAATCTGCTAAATTAAAACTAGAGAACGTCCTTCCTCAACCTGCCAGAGCACTGGGATTAGAGGTATGTGCCACTACCTTCCTAAGCCAACTGAACCTGATTTTGATTCCTTAATAATATTACTGGTTAGGGACATGACTCTGCCATCACAGGCTGTATTCTCCTGGTTCTTCTTGGCTCTTAAAATGACTTCATGCTCTTATCTTTAGTTTCCCTTCCCCACAAGGCCACAGTGGTCTGGAAAAGTTAAACCTAAGTTTCTGGAAGACTGAGCCCATAAAAGGCAACCTGGCCCATGATAGGTTAAAAGTAGCTCACTCCTCATAAATAAGCAATAGCCCAACACCAAAATAATAAAAGAACCTTGCTTTCTTCATGACAGAAGGTTCAGGAGTCCAAGTAAAGTTTTGTCAACCCAATAATCTTGGTCCCTTGTCCTTGCCAGACCTGCATAGTTTAGTTTTTTTTTTTTTGTACCAGGGTTTGAACTCAGGTCCTTGTGCTTGGGCAGGCGGCAGAATCACTGAGCTTAAATCCCCGGCAATAGTCTACTTTTTGCTATTGTTGTCTGAGGCAGTCTCCCTATGTAGTTCAGTCTGGCCTTGAACTCACTATGTAGCCCAGGCTGGGCTCAAACTCAGGGCAATCCTCCTGCCTCAGCCTCCTGAGTGCTGGCATTATAGACAGGCACCAGGATGCCCAGCTGTATAATTTAGTTTTTTGTTTTTGTTTTTTGGTACCGGGGATCGAATGTATAGTCTAGTTTTTAACAGCAATGCTGCTCTGACAGTTTAGAGAGAATTCCTCACTCTGTATAACTGATCATTTGATATTTCTTAAAATTTCGTATCCCTCACCCTAGTTCGTCCTCAGCAATAATCTTCCCTACACTTAATGTCTCCACTTAGTAATTTTCCATCCACTGACACATGCACACCCTTACCCATCCACCCCCATATTGTGTTCCTTAGCTATAAATCCTTGGCTGTTTTTGTTGTATTTGGAATTGAGCCCAGTTCCATCATGAAATCTCTTTTCATCTATTGTAATAGTTTCTGAATAAAGTATATCTTTACCACTGTAGTTTCTAGCTCTGATTTTCTGTGACAACATCCAATGCCTTCTTTCACATTGCTAAGAACTAATACTCAGAGAACAATTGTTCCTGTTCCAGAAAACACAAGGAAATTCTATTTTTTTTCATTGTCATTCTTTTTTTCTTACACTGGGGATTGAATTCAAGGCCTTAAGCATGCTGAGCATGTGCCTTGCCTCTGAGCTCCATCCCCAGCCCTAAGGCAATTCTTTTTTTTTTATTGTACCTGGCTTGCAAGGCAGGCTGTGGCACCACTGTGCTAAATCCCGACTTCTAAGGCAATTCTTAATGACTTTTAAAGGCAAGCTTTGATATTTCAAAAAACAGTGTAATGCTAATCTCTCATTTCATTCATTTCTTCAACAGATGTTTATTGAATATTTGTCAGTCATTATACCAGGTATTAAAATACAATAATGAATAAAAATAGACAAAATCTGCACACATAGATCTTGCATTCTAATGTAGGAAAACAAACATGAGAGGTGGGGGCTGGGTTGGGGTTTAGCTCAGTGGTTCCACCACCAACCTTGCAAGCACAACGTCCTGAGTTTGATTCCAGTACCAAAAATAAAGCGGGGGGGATGGGAGAGGAATGAGAGAGACATATTTGAGTCTGAGTGTGTGGTTCAGTTGGGAGAGTGCTCTCTTAGCATGTACAAGGCTCTGGGTTCAATCCCCAGCACCAGCAGTAGAAGAAAAAGTAAGCTATTGTAGTATGGGAAATGTTTATTTCCATGGAAAAATGTCTCCGAGAAGAGGAAGAAGGGCTGGTGCTTTGTAGAAGAAATTAAACAAGAGAGCAAAAGAGTCATCTAAATTATGAAGAAAATGGAGGGGAATATAAGAGGAACGATGCAGCCCTTTGTGGTTATCCATTCCTCAGTACACAAAAGGAGGGAGTTCTCCATTATCTTTATGTCCTGGAGCTCTGGGCTGCCATTTAATTAACATTGTCTCTAGTTTTCTCCTATTATCTTAATTCAAAAGAATTTCCTGAGTACATTGTTGCCTAGAGCTTTTGAAATAAAACTGTAGGAAAGAGAAAACTCCTTTTACAGTCCTAGGTTAATGGCTGAAGATTATGTAAGAAAAATCAGATTAAGGTGTGGTGGAGCAGTTTAGCAGCTAAGCCTGTTTGCCTAGCATGGAGGGGCCCTGGCTTTGATCCTCAGTACTGTCAGAAAAAAATTAGATTAACTAGAGAAAAATGCACAGATTTATTTAAATTTTGTCATGTAAGAAGCTTCATAAGGAAATGAAACATCCAAAGAAATTACTAAACCTGAACTTTTTATAGTAGCTCTGATGAAGAGTGAATAGTCATAAGATAGGCTAAAAAAAATATGATCTAATGGTGATAAACTAGGGGAAACTTAGCAAGGCTGGTTTGTTCAGATTTTTTTTCTGTTAGCCTCCAGAGATAAGGATGCTCTTTTCTTCCACATATAGGGAGGGACCTCTCACATGAGGGTCTCATGATTTGCCTTAGGGGAAAGTCAGAAAATCATTTCTAGGTTTTAGGACCTGCCTCAAGGGAAACAGTTGAAACAAAAATCACTGTGACCTTTCTGCTTCTGCTATTTTCTCAAATGCCTACAGCTTAAATTATCCAATATGACACGTTGCCATATTTTGAGATATAGTGCCCAAGACTCCATTAATACAACGGAGTTCATACAAGTATGTGTGAGTATACACATAAGTCTTTCTCTCTGGAAGAATACATAGAAAACTGTTGCTAGCTGCTTTATCTTTTTTTTTTTTTTTTGGTACTGTTGATCGAATTTAGGACCTTGTGCTTGAGAGGCAGGCGGCTGCACCACTGAGCTAAATCCCCAGCCCCAGCCCTTCTTTATGTTTAAAGAGGAAAATTTTGTGGGCTGGGGATTTAGCTCAGTGGTTTGGTGGCCTGCTTTGCAAGAGCAAGTGTAAGACCTAAAGTCTCACTTCCACCACGGAGCGT
>NW_022900951.1:58471585-58472767 GCF_012274545.1 Fukomys damarensis | reverse complement strand
CAGGGAATTCACAGAACAAGACTGCAAACACATTGCTTATCTTATGCAGGAAATGTTCTAGGGTCACCTTTTGTCAAACCATTTGCCCCTGGGCGGGCTGTTAACCAAGGTAGCAATTAGCATATGAAGAAGCACAGTCTGGCCTATTAGCATGGAGTCACTTTAGCCTATTCAAGTCTTACACAAGGACCCGAATTCAATCCCTGGTACCAAAAAAAGAGGAAAATTTTGTTTGGTTTGGTTTGGTTTGGTTTTTTGAGACAGGGTCTCACTATGTAGTTTATGCAGTTGAGACTGAGCTGGAACTATGTAGCCCAGGCTGGTCTCAAACTCACAGCGATCCTCCTGCCTCATCCTCCCGAGTACTGGGATTATAGGCGCTCACCACTACACATTTTTTTTTCAGGTACCGGGGATTGAACTCGAGTCCTTGCACTGGCGAGGCAGGCCGCGGAACCACTTGCGTGTATTTTACACACACACATATGTAGATAGATAAATATGTAATTTGGAGCTAGGTATTCCACTCAGGATCTGATGTCGTCTAAGAATTCCTCCTACCAATGAGCTACACCCATGCCAATTCTGTGTGTGTGTGGGTTATTGTTCCTTTATTTTGTGTTAATTACAATTAATGCAGGGCCAGGGGTTTAGCTCAGTGGTGCCGCCACCACCTGCCTCGCAAGTGCAAGGTCCTGAGTTCAATCCCCACATCAAGACAAAAAACAAGGCCGGGTGTGGTGGCGCACGCCTGTAATCCCAGCACTCAGGAGGCTGAAGGAGGAGGATCACTGTGAGTTCGAGACCAGCCTGGGCTACATAGTGAGTTCCAGGTCAGTCTCAACTACAGTGAGACCCAGTCTCAAAAAGAAGAAGAAAAAAAAAAGATTTCCTTTTTTCCCTGCAACTTCACTAGCATTTGTTATGTGATTTCTTGAGAATAGCTATTCTTTCTGGAGTGAAGTGGAATCTCAGTGTTTTACTTTATGTTTCTCTAATGGCCAGAGATATTTGAACTTATTTTTGTATTTATTGGCCATTTGTATTTCTTCTGAGAAGTTACTATTCACTTCAGTTGCCCATTTTTTGTTTGTTTTTGAGACAGGGTCTCACTATGTAGTTGAGACTAACCTGGAACTCACTATGTAGCCCAGGCTGGTCTTGAACTCATGGATCCTCCTG
>NW_022900951.1:58465480-58471536 GCF_012274545.1 Fukomys damarensis | reverse complement strand
TTTTTTTTTTTTTTTTTTTTTGTACAGGGGTTCGAACTTGGGTCCTTGCGCTTGTGAGGCAGGCCACCAAACTGCTGAGCCAAATCCCCGGCCCCCAGCCTTGTTCTTATCGTGAAGGGGAATGTGATAGACTAGGTAAATTTAGGCCTGATAGGTCTTACAATACAGGCACTGCTTAAGTGATTAAAATTCCTACATGCAAAACTGAGCAGGGCTCTGACCCAGACTTTCAAGGTAATAAGGGAAACAAAAAATTTGAGATTCCCTTGTTTTGTTTTGTACCTGGTATTGAATTTGGGCCCTTTGCACTTGCAAGGCAGGCAGCAGAACCTATGAGCTGACCCGGCTCCTCCTTGTATTTTTTGTACCTAATGTTACTGTATGTACTGAGCTCATGGTTCTGCAAATGTCAAGAAATGAAGTCATGAACCAAAGGAGAAGGTTAGAAAAATTTTTATTGGAAATAAGAATAGCTCTTAGATTTCTAGGTGGGGTCCCGTTAGAAAAGTTTTCAAGAAGCTCCAGTAGCCCAACCCCTAGCAGAGTCAGCTAACTATGACCGGCCAGAAGGTCACGTTAACCATTTCTGAACAGGAACCAAGATAAGCATCTGGTACGGGAACAACCTGACCTAGCCCTAAACATTCCCGTAAATGATCCCCCACCAAAGCCCCCCTCCCCTTTCTCGGAATTCCCCCTCCCCTATAGCTTGTGGTTTTTTTCTTTAAAGACTGTGTATCTACCCTGCTTCGGGGCTCAGCTCCTCTGCCCCTGCGAGGGTTATGAGCTGAGCCCCAGCGCGCTGGAATAAAGACCTCTTGTGTTTTGCATCAAGAATCGTCTCTCCGGGGTGTTTATGGTGCATCCTGGCATCCCGGACTCAGAGTAGTGGGATCCCTCCCTGGGAGGATCTTACAGTCCCAAGTGGGTAGCCACATGGCCCCTGGATCCATGTAATCTATGTAATTGTACATAAGGCAAAGGAATTCCCCAATTGTTTAGTGGCCACATATGACAGGTGGTTCTGTGGATTTAAAATGACTAATTAGAACTCAGGCTTTTTTCTTTTTCTTTTTTTTTTCTTGGTCCCGGAGATTGAACTGGAGTCCTTGTGCTCGTGAAGCAGGTGGTAGAACCACTGAGCCAAATCCCTGGCTCAGAACTCAGACTTCTAACACAGTTCTTCAACAGGTAGGATTTACAGGAAACTGGATAGAAAAAAAAAAAAAACTAGTTAATTTGTATTATATAGTAATTTCCTCAGAGCTTTGGAACCTAGTAGGCAGTGGCTGCATCTCCCTTTAGGAGGGATTGGTCTGCATTCCTTGATGCCTGGGGAAATCCTTTCTTGGTCCAAAGTCCTAGCTCACTGTCCATTCTTATTTTAATTCCTATCTGTGTGGTAGATTTACCAACTCTTACAGTGTTTTAGGCCATTCCCTACCTAGGCTGTCTCACTCATAATCTAAATAAAGTACTGTCTTTTCTACATTATTTTTCTTTCTTTTACTTCAGAAACATCTCCAGATGATAAGGGTCTCAAACTGTCACCAGTGGTTAACCTTTGTTCTCTGGTAGAGAGAGGGGGAGGAATGGCTTTCCTTTTTATATTAATTAATCTGCATCCTGTTTTTTAGACAAATAGAAGGAGGGCTTTCCTGCATCTGTTTTAATCTACTTATGCCAAAGATTGTATATTTTTTTGAATTTTTGCATGAAATTCATACATGTCACCTAAAAAAATTAAAGGAACAAGACTTTGCAGAGAAAGACTTATGCTCCATTGTGTTATGGGCATTCCAAAAATGGGACAATAGGCATTTGAGGGTTAAGTGCCTTCAGCTCACATGCTTTATATTTTGGGGTGGCATATTCTGGTCTTCTATACATAATTGTCTATAAATGTCTATTTTAGAGATATTTTTATGGTAACACTAAAAAGCTGTTTGGAAGCTCTGCATATTGGAGGTTTGACTAAAAGGCTTTTTCTTCTCTGATATGCTTAAGGCTCTGGATTCTATCCTCAGAATGAAAAAAAAAAGGATAATGTACGGAAAGGTGGCTCCTAGGCAAGGAATAGATAAGCTTTATTAAAAATTAATGGGGGGCAGGTGGGATTTAGCTCAGTGGTTCCAATGCCTGCCTCACAAGCACAAGGAACTGAGTTCAATCCCCAGTATCCCCCCCCCAAAAAAAATCAATGGTGGACCAGGATTTAGCTCAGTGGTTCCACCATCTGCCTCACAAGTGCAAGGACTCAAATTCAATCCCTGGTACAAAAAAAAAAAAAAAATTTATTGGGGGCACTTACTAAAAGTAGCTTCTGCCTCTAAAAGAAGACACCGCAGTTAGACCAATTAGAAAGACAAAAGAGATAGAAACTATGCCCAGAGAGATACCCAGTAGCACAATTACCATAAGAATGTATCAGAAGGAGTTAACAAGGCAAGGAGGAAGACAGAAATATAAAAGACCAGGGAAACTAGTCGCCTCACCCAATAAAATACAAAGGAAGACCAGGGGCAGCCACCTAGGACACTTACTTAATATGTAAAAGATATACACACCTATACTTATATGTATATTCTTACTTTAGCATCACTAAACCACTTCACCAGATATACACAAATCCCCTTAATTTCTAACCCTGAGCTGCCCTTCTTTAAGGCTCCCCCTTATCACACTTATCTATCACAAAAGGGCAGGAAAGAATCAAATGGCCAGAAGGAAGGTAGATGGAGGTACTCCGATCAAAGACAGCCAGAGAGCCAATCAGATGGTGACAACTTCCAGGTGCCCACCTGAGGGATGAGAGAAATCACTAGCCCTAAATAAAAGGAGCTGAGGACAAAAATCCGTGGGTATTCACTTTTGATGCCCCCTACTTTTTGGTTTGTTTGTTTTTGGTACAGGGATCCAACTTGGGTCTTTGTGCTCGCAAGGCAGGCGGTAGAACCACTGAGCTAAATCCCCAGCCCAATACCCCCTACTTTTTAAAGCAGCTGTCTATCTTCTATTTTTCTGTCCTTTTCCCAAACAAACCATCTTTCTTTATTTTATTTTATTTTTTTGGTACCGGGGATTGAACTCGGGTCCTTGCGCTTGCGAGGCAGGCCACCGAACCGCTGAGCTAAATCCCCGGCCCATCTTTCTTTATTTTAAACTCTGTCTCTTTAACCCCTTACTGTTGCCAAGTTTAAGACCACAGCAGTTGTGTGTTCCCAACTAGGAGTGGTGTGTACATCCCACCCCACTATAACAATGAGAACATGACAACTATTTTCTCTTGGGGACTGGCTCTTCTACTAATCCACAGTCTCAGACTTTTTCCTTGGATTTTTCATATCGAATGGAACACATCAATGCCAGAGTTGTAAATTAACATTATCTGAAAGGATGAAAGAGAATTTGAGAACCTATCTCTTGTAGTAAGGATTCCTCTTTGTTTAGGCCACTAGTTTGAGACGCTAGGAGGCTGAGCGACTACTCATACCAATGGGTAGTGGCTATCAGTGTCTACCTTAGGGTTCTTGGCCTCATTCAGTTTTGTTTCCACAGCACCATGCTGCTGCCACATAATAATGGGCATGCCCAATAAAGACATTACATAAGCTTTTGTTTCATGTGAAATTTTTCTTTAGTTTTACCACATGTGATTTAACATCAGGTTAGAGAAAGAGAAATGATTTGTGCTCAGAAGAAAAAGCAAAACCCTAAGTTAATATGGATATGCAGCAATTTTTTTTTTTTTTGTCTCACTATTTATCTAATCTAGAGCCAGCAAACAAAATAAGATGTTTTGACACTTCCGGTCAGTAATTATCATGTTAAACACACACTCCCATTTCCAGGTTTAAATAATTGAATTATACTTGTGCTGGAAAAACGGGCCCAAACTTGGATGACCAGTAGCAGGGTTTATTGGGAAGATATCTGCCAGGCTACTCCAGAAAGAGTACTGATGGTTACAATGCACATTGGTGGTTATATACATTCACTAGGGTGGGGACTAGTGGTCATAGGAGGGAAAGCACCATAAAATTTTTCAGTTGGTGAATCTGGCTGTAGCGGGTGATGGCAGAATTTTGGGTACGGTGGGGAAGGGACTGGTTGTTTCTTTACAAAAGGCTGTTTTATGGGCAAACAAAACTGTGGTTGGGGGTGTGGTGGGAATGCCATTTTGGGCCCGTCAGAAAACCATTTTAGATTTAGTCAGACCTATTAACTTGTTTATTTAATGTGACATTTCAGCAATCCATAAAGCCTTCTGGCTACATATGCAGATTCTAAAAGCAATAGTTGTATGCATTAATGTTCATTATTGAGTTCTCTCTCTCTCTCTCTTGTCTTTCTGTGCAGGGTATTGAATCTAGGGCCTTGGGCATGCTAGACAAGCCTCTCCCACTGAGCTGTACCTTCAGCCTCTAGTGTCTCATATGAATACAATCTAGATTCAACAATTATTAACATTTTATCCTATTTGAATTAATATCTACATTTATGTGTACACTTCTGTTTAGTTACTGGGACTGGTGGGAAAGGAGAAATGGAAAGTTGTTTTAATAGATAGAGTCATTTTTGTGAAGATGAAAAAATTCTGGAGGTCTGTTATACAACAATGTGCATACAGTTTACTACTACTACTACTGAATTGGTATGCTTAAAATTGCTTAAGATGGAGCCAGCCATGGTGGCACATACCTGTAATCCCAGCACTCAGGAGGCTGAGGAAGGAGGGTCACTGTAAGTTTGAGGACAGCCTCAGCTACATAGTGAGTTCAAGCCCAATCTGAGCAGCATAGTGAGGCCTTGTCTCAAAAAAACTACAAGAAGATGCTTAAGATGGTAAATATATGTTATTATTTATTTATTTATTTATTTGCACCGGGGATTGATCTCGTATCCTTATGCTTGCAAGACAGGCCACAGAACTGCTGAGCTAAATCCCTAGCTGTTATTTTTTTCTTACTGAATTTCTTTTTTTTTTTGTACTGGGGATCAAACTCAGGACCTTGCTCTTACAAGGCAGGCATGGTGCCACTGAGCTAAATCCCCCATCCCGCTTACTGAAATTTTAAAAACAGAATTTGGAGATTTTTAAAAAGGTATCTAAGGTGAAACATAGTAAATGGCTCTATAGTATATGGTGAGGAGAGGAGAAAACATGGAAAAAGCCATGATTGTGATTCTGGCCCACTTATCTCATTAAACCACAGAACTGAATGCTCCAACAAAGTTTCTTAACTGTTTTTTTGTTTTGTTTTGTTTTGTTGAGACAGGGTCTCCCTATGTCATTCAGCCTGGCCTTAAATTCGCTATGTAACCCAGGTAGGCCTTGAACTCACAGTGATCCTCCTGCTTCTGCCTCCAAGTGCTGCCACTACAGGCCTGGGCCACCACACCCGGCTTGCCCCTAATGTATTTCTAGGACAACAAATTGTGAGAAATACTTTGGAAACTGTGCTACCCCTGGCTGTGTTTGTCCTCAAAAGCATTCTTCATTGATGACCAGACCATTAGTTTGGTTTTGGATGAAAGCCACGGCTGAACATTCAGCTCTTCACAGTGAGTAGAAGTGGCACTTGGATTAACCTAAACATTTGAGGTAATATTTCAAGTAAATTTTATGGTGACCATTTGAGGTATAATCATTTGACAAGAAAATAGTTTCACAAGAATTGAGACTTACCTAAGACCACATAGTACAAAGGTTTAAATCTATGTTCTTTTATTTTATTTATTTATTTATTTATTTATTTATTTATTTTGGTACCAGGGATCAAACTCAGGTCCTTGCATTTGCAAGGCAGGAGGCAGAACCACTGAGCCAAATCCCTGGGCCTTAAATCTATGTTCTTTTATAATTGTGGTATACTGCCTGTTTTTTTTTGTTTTTTTTTGTTGTTGTTGTTTTGTTTTTTGCATGTACCCTTCCATTTTCCTAATTTGTGTATATACTTTTTTCCATTTCTTTAAGAAACCATAAGCTATGGGGCTTTGGCTCAGTGATTCCAGCTCCTGCCTTGGAACCACAAGGACCCAAGTTATCTCTGGCA
>NW_022900951.1:58462507-58465180 GCF_012274545.1 Fukomys damarensis | reverse complement strand
CCAGGGATTGAACTCGGGTCCTTCCGCTTGCAAGGCAGGCCACCAACGCTGAGCTAAATCCCCGGCCCTGCACTTCATTATTTTATAAATGTGAACTTTACAAAATATTTTACAATTAATGAGAACATTATTTGTAATGGATTTCCATTTTATGAAATGGCTTTGAGCAAGCTTGAAGCCCTCGGAATCGCTGTTTACAGATGTTTCTCTTGTTTTAGTTTTTTGATACAATGTTTTCAGCCAAACTAAAAAGTAACAGTTTTGACTAGTCAATAACATCTAATAAAAAGGGAGTAAGGAGGCAGGAAGAATATAGGATTTTAGGATTTTTTAGGATTTCTTCTTTTTTTTTTTTGTACTGGGGATCTAACTGGGGATCTTGTGCTTGTGAGGCAGGGAGTGGAACCACTCAGCTAAATCCTCAGCTCAGAATTTCTTTTTATTTATTAGTGCTAGCGATGGAATCCAAGGCTCTCTACCACTGACCTACATCTTAAGTTTTATTTATTTAAATTTATTTTTATTTCAAGGAAGGGTCTCTCTGAATTGTCCAGGCAAGACTCAAACTTGGGATTATCCCGCCTCAGCCTCCTTTAGTGTGAGAATTAGAGGTATGCTCCACCACATCTAGCTAGGCTTCCTCCTTAAAAGACAAAAAAGAACTCAGGATGCAGTGACATACTAATCCCAGCTACTCTGGAGGCTGAGGCAAGAAGATCTTGGACTCAAGGCTAGCCTGGGCTACTTAGAGAAACTGTCTCAAAAAACCATGAGGTGTCTGTTAGGGATCTGACACCGCCACCACAGGCTGCATTTTCCTGGTGCTTCTTAGCTCTTAAAAATGACCTCATGCTCTTATCTTTAGTTTTCCTTCCCCCAAGGCCATAGCTTGTCAGAGGGGTTAAACTGTTTTTGCAGGACTAAACCCATAAAAGAAAACGGCCTGTGATAGGTTAAAGCAGCCCACTCCTCATAAATAAGCAATAGCCGGGGCCCAAAACAATAAAAGGACCTTCCTTTCTTTGTTCTTCTCTCTTTCCTCTCTCCTCTCTCCAAATCTACCTTCCCTAATAAAGTCTCAGGTCGGATCTCTCAGTGTGTGGCCCAGTTGTTGAGCATTGCTGTGCCTCTACGGTGTCACCTCTTTTTCTTCTTTTTAGGTGTGACCCTTTTAGCTCTACTCATCACCAGCATTACTCTGTTGTTGCTTCTAAACTCTGTAGCACACTGAAAAAAACTACAGAAATTGGACATCTGGTGACTGACCCTGGACCAGCTACCAGCCTCAGCAGCACTAATACAGGCAAGTCCCAAAAGGTGTGGCTATAACTTAGTTCTATATTAGGCTGTAGATAGTATATTCATATTGCTAGTAGTCAAGTTTAGAAAAAGTACAGACATTGCCTAAATATTGAGTGACACCTCACTCCTGTGTTGGGTCTGGATGAATTAGTGTCAGGCTGGCAGGACAACATAGCCCCTGCCTCTGAAATTAATCATCTTGTAAACAAAGAAGGGTAAATAGTCTAGTTTTTTAAATTAGTTTTCCTGGAGAAAAAAAATTATTTAAAAATACTAAAGCACCTTGGGAAGACCCTCTGAGCCTAGGTCTACTGCCAGAATGAGAGGCAGTAGATGCAGGATGCTGAGGGACCTTTCCTGGCAAGTACAATCATTGGCCACACAAGTCTGGAACACCCCAGGACACATTACTGTATAATGCTTGGATTGTCCTGCCAGGGGCACAGAAAGAGCTCAGAACCCATTCACATTTAAGTATTATTATTTAAAATTTACTGCAGCTCTTGACTTCCTCCCCCAGAAAAACAAAACAGATGTAGATCCTGCCTTGCAAGTGCAAGGTTTGAGTTCAATCCCTCCCCAGCACACACACACACACACGCACACACACACACACACACACACACAAAATTAGAAAACAGAGGTCTGAGGAATTTATACTGACCTGATCAGGAAGGAGTCAGGCATTCAATGAACGATCGCTTATTCCATCAGCCAGACACTCTCCTTCCTCTTCTGGCTGAGGATGGGGTGTGCCGTGCTCAAATTAGAGTGGAGGGAACAGAGAGAACCCTTCTGTTAACAGACAAAACAGGTGAGTCCTTTTCTGAAGGGCCCTAGTGACATCCAAATTAAAGTGCAAATTTGGTAAGAGGAGCAGATGAAAGAAAACTCCAGTGAGGCAGAAAGTACAGTTTACCTATGGTCCTCTCCACTGCTGCATGGCCTCCTCCCAGCCTCAGGAAGGCTTGATGCAGGTCCCCAATGGGCCCCCTCGGGGCTCCAACTCAACCTGGGCTCAAGATGGGGAAGGAAGAGGCAGAGGCAGAGCAAAGCCCACCTCTGGGCAAGGTGGTTCTAGGTCAGAGCAGAAGCTGTAAATCATCTGCACTACTTGCAACTGTTGGCAGCCCCAAGAATGCGGATCTTGAGGTCTTGGAGGCGAAGGTAGAGGGGCCATGTAGAACAGTTAAAAGGTCATTTGCCATGGTGCCTGCCCATTGACTACTTCCCCACTTTCCACAGCTGCTAAATCTTTTTACTGGGCAGACATGTGCTTAAAGCTGGATGCTGGACTGGGGGATTAGCTTAGTGGTTCTGCTGCCTGCCTCACAAGCTCAAGGGCCTGAGTTTGATCCCTGGTACTAAAAA
>NW_022900951.1:58421403-58462466 GCF_012274545.1 Fukomys damarensis | reverse complement strand
AAAAAAAAAAAAAAAAAAAAAAAAGTGGATGCCCTTTGGGAAGGTAAACCCTTGTAGGTCTCCCCAGGGCCTCTCCACATGGGGAGTGCAAGCAGAAATGAAGAGCATGGTGGGTGCCCATTTAAGTCTCAGCACATGGCCGTCTGCTTAGGGTGAGCCTACTTGGCTTGTGTGAGCACAAGAGTGGGAACCCAAAACTGTTTTTCTATAGTCTTTATTAGGAAAGGCCAAGTTTGAAATGAACGGGAGGGTTGGGGTGGTGGGAGAGCAGCAGACCCTCCAAGTCTTGGAATGGGGAGGTTTTTGCCCACACCTGTAGCTACTATAGTACTGCAGCCTGAAACAAATCAAATTTTCCTCTTGGGCCTCTCTTTACTTCTTAAAACCTCCTCTCTTGCATTCTTATCTCTATGGCTCCTTACCAGGATACATACAGTCAAATTGTTCCAGCTCAGGCCCACTCCCTGCAGCCTCTGGCACCTGTAGAAATAGACACAGCAGGAAGTAATTCAATTATTATTATTATTTTTATTTTTTGGTACCGGGGATCAAACTCGGGACCTTGCACTTTCGAGGCAGGCAGCGGAACCACTGAGCTAAATCCCCGGCCCAATTCAATTATTTTTTAAAAATTAATTTCAATTACTCATTTTAATCCGATAAAAGCCATTTATGACAAGCCAAGGACTAACATATTAAATGGGCAAAAGCTAAAAGCTTTTCCTCTAAAACCAGGAATGGGATAAGAATGCCTGCTATCACCACTCCTGTTCATTATAGTACTTGAAATATTACCCAGAGCAACCAGGAACCAGAGCAATCAGACAAGAAGTAATACAAGGGATATGTATAAGAAAGAAATAAATCAACTTATTATTATTCATAGATGACATGATCCTTCATATAGAAGTCTCAAAAAATTCCACCAAAAGACTCCTGAAATTAATAACCAAATTCAAGGCCAGGCATGTAGCTCAGCGGTACCTTGCCTGCCTGGCAAGCTGAAGGTCCTGAATTTAATTCCTGGTACTGGGGGAAAAAATGCACTCGCCAAAATCAGTAATGTAGCAGGATAGAAAATCAACACACAAAAATCAGTAGCATTCCTATAAATCAATAATAAACTCACCAAGAAATAAAGTAGGGAAACAATACCTTTCACAATAACATCAAGGAAAATTAAATACTTAAGAGTTAACCTGGGCTGGGGATTTAGCTCAGTGGTTCTGCCACCTGCCTCCCAAGTGCAAGGTCCCAAGTTTGATCCCCAGTTAAAAAAAAAAAAAGAAAAGAAAAGAAAATAAAAAAGAGTTAACCAAGGGACTGAAAGACCTCTGCAACAAAAACTACAGCACTCTGAAAAAGGAGATTGAAGAGAACATCAGAAAATAAAAAGAGCCAGGCATGGTGGTGCACATCTGTAATCCTAGAACTCGGGAAGCTGAGGGAGGACTGTGAGTTTGAGGCCAGCCTAGACTACATAGTGAGTTCAGTGTCAGCGTGCACTAAAAAGAAAAAAGAAAAAGAAAGAAAGAAAGAAAAAAGATATCCCCTGTTCTGGATAGCAAAACCAATATTGTCAAAATGGCCATACAATACCAATAGCATTCCTCACAAAACTAGAGAAAACAATGCAAAAATTCATATGAAACCGCAAGAGCCCCACAATAACAAAAGCAATCCTGAGCAACAAGAGTAAAGCAGAAGGCATCACAATCCTGGACTTCAGGTTGTACTACAAAGCTACAGTGATTAAAAAACAAAACAAGCATGGTATTGGCACAAAAATGGATAAGCAGATCAATGGAATAGTGTATGCAGAAACAACTGCAGGCACATTCAGCTATGTGATTTTTTTCCTTTTTTTTTTTTGTACTGGGGATTAAATTCAGGACCTTGCACTTGTGAGGCAGGTGCGGCACCATTGAGCTAAATCCCTGGCCCCAGCTAGCCAGTTTTTGACAAATGGACCAAATAGATTTTTGGGGAGGAAAGATAGTCTCTTTAACAAATGGTGCTGGGAAGCTGGTTATTCACATGGAGAAGATTAAATCTAGACTCTTATCTCTCAGTATGTACTAAACAAAAATCAAAATGAATATTTAATTTTTTTCATTAAGTTTATTGATACATTTTAGGTATACGGTACAGCTACATTCATTATTGGGAACTTGTACTTTCACATGATGTATCTTGGTTCTTATTTTTCCCCCATACCCCTGCCCTCCCTTCAACCCCTCCACCCCCCCCTATTTACAAAGATTTTTTTTTTTTTTTTTTTTTTCGGGGGAGAACTGGTCCTTCAATTCTGGACCTTTTGCCTAAGATCAAGTGTACAAAGACTTTATTTAATTTTTTCCTTTCCCTTCTTTCCTTTCTCCTACCCCTCTCACTTCCCCTACCCCTTTAGACCTTTTCTTCCTATTTCACATTATCAGTTATTCATTTTGATCCTTATTTACACTTTCAGTTTCTCATAGAGAAACTATTTGGTATTTACACATGTGTGTCTTATTTTCAAATGTTTAAGATTTAAAACAAAAACACTTCAGTTTGCTGGAAAATGAAATTTATAAATAAAAGTCTTGACACAGGCATAGGAAAGGACTTTTCGAACAGAACCTCAGTTGCATAAGAAATAGTACCAAGAATCAAGCTGAGGGATCATATCAAATTGAAAAGCTTCTCCCAGGTCATGGTGGTACACACCTGTAATCCTGGCACTCTGGAGGCTGAGGCAGGAGGATCACTTCAAGTTTGAGGCTAGTCTAGGCTACGTAGTTAGCTCAAATCCAACCCGAACTGCATAAGAAGACCCTGTCTCTACAGCAAAAGAAGCCACAGAGTGAAGGAGTCAAGAGGCAACCTATAGAATAGAAAAATTTTTTGCCAGGTTTTCCTCAGACAGAGGAGTAATATCTAGAATATATAAAGAACTGAATTACAGGCCTGGGGATTTGGCTCAGTGGTTTCGCCATCTGCCTCACAAGTGCAGGGGCCTGATTGATCCCTGGTACACACACACACACACACACACACACACACACACACACACACAAAGAACTCAAAAACAAAAATTAGGTTCCTTCAAAATAAAAGATCCAGTCAAACAATGGGCAACTGAAATGAATAGTAACTTCTCATAAGAAATACAAATGGCCAATAAATATAAAAAAATGTTCAAATATCTCTGGCCATTAGAGAAATATAAAGTAAAATACTGAGATTCCACTTTCCTGTTTTTTCTTTTTTGTTTAGTTTTTTGAGACAGGGTCTCACTATGTAGTTGAGACAGACCTGGAACTCACTATGTAGCCCAGACTGGTCTCAAACTCACAGCGATCCTCCTGCCTCTGTCTCCCGAGTACTGGGATTACAGGTGTGCGCCACAACGCCCTGCCTAACTTTCTATATTCGTAGTGGGAATGTAAGGTAGTACAGCCACTACGGAAATCTGTATGGAGATTCTTAAAAAAACTACAAATAGACATTTCATTTGGCTCAGCAATTTCCCTTCTAGGCATTTTCCCAAGACAGTTAAAGAGCTCGCAATACAGTGACATATGCATACCTGTGTTTACAGCAGCAGAACTCATAATAGCTAGATCTTGGATGTGGTCGGTATGTCGGTCAACAAATGAATGGATAAAGCAAATGTGGCATTTATATACAATGGGTTATTACTCTGCTATAAAAAAGTATAAACTTGAATCATTTTTAGGAAAATGAATGCATTTTGAGATCATGTTAAGTGAAGTAAATCAGACAAACAAGCTTGAATATTACATAGTTTCTCTTATATGAGAAACCCAAAATATAAGTAAAGGGAAAAATGAAAAACAAATAATAGGAAAAATATGTTACTTTAATCCAGCATGGCCAATGTATCTAAAAGTGTGAGTTAATTTAGTATAATTATTTTATGTGTTTCATATATATATTTTTTGCCTGTTAGTCTGGCTATTAATCTGTGGTTATGATAATTAACTTGATAAGGATTTATAATATACACACACACACACACATATATTTGGTACTGGGGATTGAACTCAGGACCTTGTGCTTGTGAGGCAAGCACTGTGAGGATTTATAAAATCAACGAATGAATCTGATGCTGGCAAAAATTTTTTTAAAAAGCAGGTGTGGGGCCAGGGATTTAGCTCAGTGTTTCCTCCGCCTGCCTCACAAGTGCAAGGTTCCAAGTTCGATCCCCAGTACCCAAAAATGAAAATAAAAAAACAGAGCTGGGGATTTAGCTCAGTGGTTCTGCCGCCTGCCTGGGAAGCACAAGGACCCGAATTTGATCTCCAGTACCCCCCCAAAAAAGAAAAAAACAGGTGGAGAGGAAGGGGAAAAAAAGAATTGAGATGTGTTGTGATCATGTACTCATTACCCACAATAAATGTTACTCTGTACTGCAAACGTGGTGCTAATCAAAACTTTTTAAAAAAGAAAACATTTATTTATTTATTTATTTATCGCTACTAAGGATAAAAGCAAAGTCCTGGAGCCTAGTAGACAAGTGCTGTGCCACCATACTATATGCCCAGCACTCCTCTAATATTTTCCGTTATTTATTTATGTCGGTACTGGTATTCAAACCCAGAGCCTTCCCTCTGAACTACATCCTCAACCCTTTTTATTTCAAAACACATAAGTTGTCCAGGCTGGGGTCGAACTTGTGATCTTCCTGATTCAGCCTCCTAGAGTGCTAGGATTATAGGCATATATCACCACACCTTGCTAGGAACTCTAGCCTCCCGTAGTATTTTCATCTTTTTTACTTTTCTTCTTTCCTTCATTCCCTCTTTTTCTTCTTCCCTCTTTAAGTCAAGGTCCCACTGTGTAGCCTCTGATGGCTTCAAACTTATTATGCAGCCCCGGCCTGCCTCACACTCAATCTCTTCCTGTTTAAGCCTCCAAAATGCTGAAATTACAAGGTTGTACCACCATACCTGACTAATAATTTCAATTTATATCTATATCTGTAGCCCTCTAGAAGCTATTTGTGAAGTTTGTTTGTTTGTTTGTTTTAGTTTATTGGTACATTTTAGGTATACAGTACAGTTACATTCATCATTGGGATCTTGTACCTTTCCATGACGGGTCTTGGTTCTCATTTTTTCCCCTTGTCCTTGCCGTCCCTTCAATTTCTCCTCCCTTCCCCATTTACAAACACTTTATTTCCATTTTTTTCATTTTCTCATTTTTTTTTCTTTTTGTGAAATGTTTGAGATAGGCATCTAATTTGGTTACCTGCCACTTTGGCCTCTTAGGCTCATAAACTCAGGTTCATTTGCTCAAAGGAAATCAGGCAGAGTTCATCAGCTCTCCAAATAACATTTTTCCTCTCACCAACAAAAGTATTTATAGGAAACTGATGCCATGAACAGGAAAGGAGAGGGAGCTTTCTGGGTGCAAAAAGTGTCCCTGGCAGTTGCTGGAATGTACAGAGAGTACTGACTGAGTTTAGTGAGACTGAGTTTAGTCTCAAGCAGTCAGTCCCTCTTTCCAAATGACTGCTAGTATGCACAGCTCTTAGGAACAGGGACTTAAATCCCTTCATGGTCACCAAAACTGCTACTGGCCCCTTAGGCTCATAAACTCAGGTTGGTCTGCTTGCTGCTACTCAATCAAAGAAGGCCAAATATTTGGGTAAAAAGCATTTATTCAAAGCCAGCTCTGTGGAGATGGAGGGGCCTATTTGCCACAAATTACCATCTCAGGGTTTACAGGAGGGCAAAGGTCTTTTCTATTAAGAACAGAGAGAAGAGGAATATCCAGAGACAATGTAGATCTTCACACTTGTTTTATCACTTCTGGCCATTTTCAGCTAGTTGTCCTCTTACTTGTGGAAAAGAAACCAGGCTCCTGGCTTTCTGAGATTAGCATCTGCATATGCTGTGACTTCTTTTGAGCTGAGAGGCGGAGTGTTGGCTATGTGCTCAACAGGAATAAGTTTGGAGAAGTTGCTTATCTCTAACAATACACACAGACACAGACAGACAGACACACACACACACACACACACACACACACACAATTAACTTTTAAAGACCCATTTTGCAGTTCTGGTTACAGTTTCACTTTTCTGCCATGTTTTGCCAGTTCTCCCAGTATTGTTCATGGAATCCTTCTCCATTTATTTGCAGTGACCTTCTTATCCTATAATAAATTGCTACCTTAGCCAGAACAGTGATGGCAAGGGACAGAACCTCAACTCATTCAAGAACAATTGAAACCCAGGCGTGGTGGCACACGCCTGTAATCCCAGCACTCGGGAGGCTGAGGCAGGAGGATCACTATGAGTTCAAAACCAGCCTGGGCTACACAGTGAGTTCCAGGTCAGTCTCAACTACATAGTGAGACCCTGTCTCAAAAAACAAAAACAAACAAACAAAAAGAATAACTGAAAAATAGTTTAACAATATGTATTATCTGCTAAAGGTAATAACAGCCTAAGGGACAATTGGAATCAAGATCTAAAGGTAGGGCCGGGTATTTAGCTCAGTGGTTCTGGGCCTGTCTCGCAAGCGAAGGACCTGAGTTCAATCCCCATCCCCGGTACCGGGAAAAAAAAAAAAAAAAAAAAAAAAAAATCTAAAGGTACCAGGAGAGGTGGCAAATGTCTGTAATTCCAGGTACTAAGGAGGCCGAAGCAGCAGGATTGCAAGTTTGAGCCCAGCCGGGGTAATTGAAAGTACTTTTTTTTTTTTTCTTGGTACTGGGGATCAAACTCACGAGGCAGGCAGCAGAACCACTGAGCTACATCCCCAGCCCCTAATGTACATTTTTTAAAAGGTGGGGATGTAGCTCAGAGGTTCCTGGGTTCAATCTCCAGTACAGCAAAACCCATACAAACCCCTAAATGTTATCAAAACTCTATCAGGGCCTTATCTCTACTTCCATTATCTAATCATCAAACAATGACAGGAATACCTCTCTCTCTAAAGGCAAAACTAAATCTAAAGTCAGACAGTATCAGAGCTTTGTTGATCACAAGCCCCGGTAAAATATAAAGTTAGTGATTGGCTTAAGATACTGTTTAAGGCTAGGAGTGCAGCTCAGTGCTAGAGCGCTTGTCTAACACCCTGAAGGCCTTGGGTTAGATCACCAGCACCAAAGAAACAAAACCAAAAAACCCAAAAGGTGTTCTTTAGTTATCACTTTAATCATTTTAAAGAAGAATAGCATTCACTCTTATTTTTATTTTTATTTATTTATGGTACTGGGGATCAAACTCTGGACCTTGTGCTGGCAAAGCAGTTAACAATGCCACTGAGCTAAATCCCCGGTCTTAGCTCTTATTTTAAAAAATCATTATTTGTTTATTTTTGGTTCTGGGAATGAACTCCAGACTTCACACAAGCTAAGCAAGTGTAGCCAGATCCCTCTAGCTCTCTGGTCCTTGTTTTGGGGCAATGAAGATTGAATATAACAAAACAGCAAATAGTGAGGAATGACTAAAAGTGTGGCAATTAGCAAGAGTAAAAGAAATGCTCTCCACTGGTTGGAGAGGGGTGTTCTATAAGACAGATACGACAGAATTTCAGACTCAGGAGTCTTTATATAGCTTTTGGTACCAGTGCGCATGACAAAGCAGGGATGCTCTGGTTGTTGGCAGGCCTTTGATGTCCAAAGTGCAAAATGCTTCATTTATATTTTACTTCCTCACGGTCTCTCTGACTTGCTTAAGGATCTGTTCTTTGGCTCTTGCATCTCATTAGGCCCTAATAGTTCATCTTGGTGTGCTAACTCACTTAGGCCCCCCGACTTTTAGTTTAAGATAGCTATTCATTTCTCTCTTTTTCCCTCAGTGTTGGGTATCAAATCCAGGCCATCACACAACGTAGCTGAAGTTACAGGTGTATTCCACCACACCCAGCTCTTAAATTTTTAAATACACTCTAGCTTTTAGAACAGTTTTAAATTTAGAGAAAAATTAAGAATACAGTATACATATAGCTTGTGTTTAGATGTTTCCCCCCCAAAGCCTCATGCTTTTTCAGAAGTGGTTGAATCTAGACTGTGTGATTAAATCCATTCACGGTGGGGCTAGGCTGGAGGGCCCTAGGATTAAGGATGTGAGTTCTACCCACTAAGAGCCTGAATAAGATAAAAGAGGCAGAAAGACACCGTTAAGGTCCCTTTTGTTGGTTTTGCTACATAGGCACCATGAACTGTTCTTTCTCCTCTATGATGCTTCTCTGCCATGTGCCACTCTGCCTTGGAGCCAGCTGATTATGGACTGAAACCTCTACAAACTATGAGCTAAATAAATCCTTTCCCCTTTAACTTTGGGTGTTGGGCACTGTGTCTCAGCAATGAGAGAAAAGTAACTAACAATAGTTATCATATACTCCTCCCTCAATATCCTCTATTATTAACAATTTATATTGTTGTGGTATATTTGTTATAATTAATGAACTAATATTTGTTTTGGTTTTTTGAGACAGGGTCTCACTATGTCGTTGAGACTGAACTGGAACTCACTATGTAGCCCAGGTTGGTCTTGAACTCACAGCAATCCTCCTGCCTCAGCCTTCCGAGTGCTGGGATTACAGGCAAGCGCCACCACACCCGGCAATGAACTAATATTTGTATGTAATGATTAACTAAAGTTCATAGTTCACTTAGATTTCCTTAAGGTTTTTGTTTTTCTCTAATACTGAGCTACACCCCCAGGCATATCTCCCACCCCTAGTTTTTTCATAAAATGTCTTGCTAAACTGCCCAGGGTGGGTTTGATTGAACTTGCAATCCTCCTGCCCCATCCTCCCAAATAGTTGAGATTATTATAGGCAGCTAAACTAGGCAAAAATATTATAGGCAGTCAGGCAGGGCTAGGCCCTTGAGAGAGTCAGGACAAAGGTAAAAACACTTTACAGCTGTGGCTGGCAGCACATCCATTGGAGGCCAGGCCCCAAGATAAAGATGAAATACAAAAAAACCAAAAAATCCAAAAAAAAAAAAAAAAAAAAGGCTGGAGATTTAGCTCAGGGGTTCCGCCGCCTACCTTGCAAGCACAAGGTCCTGAGTTCAATCCCCGGTATCCCAAAAAAAAGATGAAATGACTAGGCCTAAGATAAGTGGTAATTCCTAGTCTAACAATAGACATTAGTCACCTCGGTGGCTCATCCCTACCTGAAAAGTTCTTTGTTCCTTCCATGTACATTTGCTTTCTTGTTGGATCGATGTTACCTAAGCAACTATATTTTATTTCTTTCTTTTTGTTTCTTTCTTTTCTTTTTCTTTTTTTGCTACCAGGGATCAAACTCAGGATCTCAAGCTTTCTAGATAGGCACTGTGCCGCTGAGCTACATCCCCGGCCCTAAGCAACTATATTCATAATCTTATTGGTTGATCACAGCTATAAACCACATTGTTCTCATGTGGTTGTGCTCCATGAAATTTCCCCTGAGGGGCCTGGGATTTAGCTTAGTGGTGTTGCCACTTGCCTAGCAAGTGCAAGGTTCTGAGTTTGATCCCTGGTAAAAAAAACAAAAAAAAAACAAAACAGGACTTCCCCTCAGGAATGGGGTCCTCGGCAATCCACTTTTCGGTTCACTCTTGCCTCTCAGGAGCTGTATCTTTCCCCCAACCCCCAGTACTGGGGCAAAAAGAAAAAAAGATTACAAGTATGTACCTCGACATCCAACCTCAGCATTCTATCCAGGACAGCACATTGTATTTATTTGTCATGTTTCTGAAGACTGTTCTTTTTTTTTTTTTTTGTACTACAGATCGAACTCTGGACCTTGTGCTTGCAAGGCAGGCACAATACCAATGAGCTTAAATCCCTGGCCTGGATACAGGTTCTTGAATTAGGTACTGATGATCTGGTTTTGCAGGATCTGTTATCATTGTATTCCTTTCATTCCTAATTGCATGGATTTTAGTCTTTTTGTGTGTGTGTGTGTGTGTGTGCCGGGGCTTGAACTTGGTACCTTGCACTTTCGAGGCAGGTAGTGGAACCACTGAGCCCATACTTAAGCATGTTCTATTGGCTAGAATGTGAACTATTTTGGAGAATGTCCCATGTGCCATTGAAAAAAATGTGTATTCTGATGTTGTGGAGTGAAACACTCTGAAGACATCTACTAAGTCCATTTTTTCAAAAATTTGGTTTAGTTCTGATATTGCATTGTTGATTTTTTTTTACCTTGTTCATCTATTTGTGACAGTGGGGTATTATGAGCCCCCATTACAATTGTAATAGTGTAGTAGTGCTTATTTGATTTTTCATATCTGTTACTATGTGTTTTGTATAGTTGGGTATGCTGGTATTTGGTGCATATATATTTGATTATTTTATTTATTTATTTATTTATTGGCACCAGGGCTCAAACTTGGGTCCTTGCGCTTGAGAGGCAGGCAGCAGAACCACTGAGCTAAATCCCTGGCCCAATGACGGTTATCTCTTCCTCTTCCTCTTGTCCCCTTTATAAGGATGTAGTGACCTTCTTTGTCTCTTAATCAGTTTTGTATATGCTTGGTTTTTGAGGGGGTACTGGGGATTGAACCTGGGTCTTTGTGCTTGTGAGTCAGGCGGCAGAAGCACTGAGCTAAATCCCCAGCCCTTTTTAAATTCTTCTTCAAAATTTTGTTAGTATACTCCAGCAAACACATATCATTCTGGGGCCAGGGATTTAGCTCAGTGATTCCACTGCCTGCCTCGCAAGCATAAGGACCCTAGTTCGATCCCTGGTACCCTCTCCCCCAAAAAATCATGTAGTTCTGGAAATTTGGAGGGACATCCTATTATTAACCACATTTCCTTAATAGTTATAAAGCTAAAACGTTATCCATTTTGGTATTGGATGAATTGTGGTGGTGTGTGTTTTTTAAAGAATTGGTCCATTTCACCTAAGCTGTCAAACTTATGTGTATAGAGTTGCTCATAAGTAACCTTTGTAATCCTCTAGATGTCTGCGGGGCCTGTAGTTGTATACTCTATTTCCTTACTGATAATGGGCACATTTCTTTTTTCTTTGTTAGTTTTGCTGAAGTTTATCCACTTTCAGTTTTTGTTTTTTTTGTTTTTTTGTTTTTGGTACTGGGTATTGAACTCGGGTCCTTGTGCTTGCAAGGCAGGCCACCAAACCTCTGAGCTAAATCCCCAGCCCTATCCACTTTTAAAAGAACCACTTCATTACTACTACTACTTTTATTTTATTTTATTTTATTTTTCATTACCGGAAATCAAACTCAGGACCTTGCACTTGCAGTGCAGGTGCAGTGCCACTGAGTTAAATCCCCAGCCCTTAATAGACCTTTTCTGATTGCACCTCAGAAAGCGTACTGGAGCACATGACTGTCAATAGGGTATAAGTATGGGCTCACCACTAAGCTGTGGTGAGGGTGGTGAGGCCATGTTTTTTTCAGTAGTGTTTTGCTGAAGGAGAGAGCTTATTGTTTAAATGTATTCTGGTTTTTCTACACTGCATCTTTGCTTGACCTTTGGCTAACCAGAGCCAGTTTATTTGTGTATTTATTTATTTATATCAGTTCCTATCAAAATTTCTTTTTTTTTTCCTTTTTGATACTGGAGATCTAACTCAGGACCTTGCGCTTGTGAGGCAGGCAGTGGAAACATTGAGGTAAATCCATGCCTCTCGGGCTGTTTTTTGAACTCACTATGTAGCCTAGGCTGGCCTCAAACTCAAGGCAATCCTGCCTCAGCCTCCCAAGTGCTGGGATTACAGGCTTGCATCATCAAGAGTAGCTTTTAGTTGTGTTTAGTGGGAAGAATAGGCGTGTCTCTTTCATCTTCTTGGATGCAAGAGGAGGTTTTTTGAAAAAGATTAATATTGTTAATTAATTAATTAATTAATTTTCGGTACTGGAAATTGAGCCAAGGGCCCTCACACTGGACTACCTCCCCAGAAATATTTTATTTATTTAGGTACTGGGGATTGAACTTGATCCTTGCACTTTGAATTGGGGTCCTTGAGCTTGTGAGACAGGTGGTGGAACCACTGAGCTAAATCCAGGTCCTAAATTATTTTTTAAACAAATGTTTTTCTATTTTTGTTTTCCTTTTACTATACTAGGGATAGAACTCAGGGCTTTTTGTGTGGGAGCCAAGTGCTCCACTGCTGAGGTACATCCCCAGTGGTATTAATTTTATTTTGAGACCTGATATCACTAAATTACCAAAACTGGCCTTGAACTTTTGATAGTTGTTCCTTAGCCTCTTGTGAGCTAAGATTACAGGTGTGTACCAAAATGCCCAGTTGTTACTTTGCTTTTATTTATTTACTTGATACTAGGGATCAAACTCAGGACCCTGTGCAGGCATCAGCACCACTGAGCTAAATCCCCAGCCTGCCTAAAGTATCTTTTTAATCTCTATTAATATAATGTGCTTTGCTGTTTGCATCATTTTTTCCCCCAATGCTGGGGATCAAACCTAGGGTCTCATACATGATGTCAGACAAATGCTCTACCACTGTGACATACCCCTGGTCCACATTTGCATTTGTTTGGTTGGTTGTTTATTTATTTATTTCAGTACCAGGAATCAAACTCAGGACCTTGCACTTGCCAGGCAGTCATGACAACACTGAGCTAAATCCTGGCCCTGCATTTATTTATTTATTTATTTATTCATTCATTCATTCATTTATTTCTGTTACCAGGGATCGAACTCAGGACCTTGCGCTTGCAAGGCAAGCAGTGGAACCACTGAGCTAAATCCCCAGCCAGCCCTGCATTTATTAATGTGAGAAATATATATTACAACTCTCAGGCATTAGCAAGAGCTAGAGATTACAATGGCTACAGGGGCTTGGCAGATAAAGTAAATGAACAAAATATGCCCTGCCATCTGAGTGTTTGACGACTACAGGGAGTAGTGGAACTTGGAGTTAATAGAGGGCTCTGTGACTTGTCTGCAGGAAGAAAGTGCTACTCACCTGCAGCTAAAAGTATCTTTATGGGAAAGTGTGCTTATTGCTTCCTTATCTTTGTTTTTGTTCCAGGAAGATTAAAAATAAGTATTTTTATGTGAAGTGTTTCACTTTTTAGATGTTTTCATCGAATTCATAGGCATTGGTTTTTTTGTTTTTGTTTTTTGTACCAGGAATTGAACTCGGCTCCTTGTGAGGCAGGCGGCAGAACCACTGAGCTAACTCCCCGGCCCTCACAGGTATTGTTAAACATTATGTAGGTCAAATAAAACACTTTTGTCAGACTGATTCAGTAAATGAGTTGCTCTTTTAGAGGGGTTATTTGTTCGTTTGTTTTGAGGTAGTCTTGCTATGTAGTTCAGGCTGACCTTGAAATCACTATGTAGTCTAGGCTAGCCTCGAACCCCCAGGGATTCTCCTGCCCCATCCTTGTGAGTGCACATACAGGGAGGGCTGCTATTTTTTTTGTCTTTTGGATTAGAGATACTGATGAGCCAAATAAGACTTTCCTTCCCTTGAGACTAGAAAAGGTGGCCTAAAAAGAAAAATATCAAACAGAAATTTGAAGAATAAACACTGGAGAAAATTTTGCAAGCAAAAAAAAAAGATTGCCTGGAGAAAAGAAATGGAGAGGACTTAAATATTGAGTGTGTCCTTAATAAATGGGACACAATCACTTTCCCACTCTCTGATCCATATTCCTGAGGACATGGGAAAGGAAAGTCCAGATGGGTTTTGAGCTGTGCAAATACACAATCCTGCCCCGGCCAGCAGGGCTTGTAATTAGTAGAGCTCGAGAAGGGGAGATACCTGGAAATGGGACAAGAGAGGCGCAGAGAGAAGGAGACCAAGCAAAGAGTTGTCAAGGTCTCATTTATTTGCAGGCACAAGCAGTATATAAAGGCAAAAACCACAAATTTGTAAGAGGAAGTGGCTAATCATAAAATGATAAAGGAGAAACATATTGTACAGTAACAGTCATGATGAGATACAGTTGTTATGTAACAGATTAGGTCATTAAATGAGCAAGGCCATTAGTACAGTCATTGGCACGTCTGTGCCAGTGAGGTGACTCAGATGTAAACATGGAGGTGGTTATGTTAGGCTCAAAAACAACTCTGAGAATATGAATATTTGGTCTCCTACACAATCCTGAGCTAGGGATGTAGCTCAGTGCTACAGTTACAGCATGCTTAGCATGTGTGAGGACCAGAGTGTGATTTCCAGTACCTCAGAGAAAAAAAAAGTGTTTTTGTATTTTATATAAGTTCAATTGTTTTTCAGATCTGATTTTTCAAAACTATATTTTATATGAAACTCAATATTCTTTGGGGGGCTGGGGAGGGGTGCTGCAAATCAAACCCAGAGTCTCAAATGGTAGCTAAGAGCTCTACTCCAAACTCCTCCAGTTCCAAACTCAACAATTTTACATCTGTTTTTTTTGTTTTGGCACTGGGGATCGAACTCAGCACCTTGTGCTTGGAAAGCAGGCATGGTGCCACTAAGCTAAATCCCAGGCCCAACACTTTTACATCTGTAAAAAACATTTTTTAGAGGCTCCTAAGTATAATTTTCATTTCTGTGAAGAGTATTTCTGAAATTATGAAACACTCAAGCTATGCTAAATCTTAATCATTATATTTGTCTTCCTAGAATTTTAAACATATGTAGGTATAAACTTTGTTATCAAAGTAATATGTAGATCCACAAAGTATTTGTCATATGTAGATCCACAATTTACTGTAAGGAACTTTTTTTGGGGGAGGTACGGGGGATTGAACTCAGAACCTTGCACTTGCAAGGCAGGTGCAGTACCACTGCACTAAATCCCTGGCCCATGCTCTAAGGCTTTTTTTTTTTTCTGATGTTCTCTTTCTCAAAGCTACTGATGCATCTTATAGATTTTTCCCATTTATTTCTATTAAGCTATATACTCTATGAAGGGCGAGAGATGTCTCTTAATGTTACCTGTATAGGGGCAGCTAATGAGGCCAAATAATGCAAAGACATGAATACAATAAAGTTAAATATAATAAAGTTGATAAAGTCATAGACATTTATAGAATCAGCTTTATTTGCTCTATCATTCTGAGGAAACGTTATCTCCTCAGGGCGGTTTTGGGTGCCTAAAAGGACAGTCTTCCCCCCTCCACATTAGTTTCTCTTCTTTTCTTTTCTACTTGTTTCTTTTCTTTGTGGCAATTTACCTTTATCTGACACACTGTGGGTTAATAGATTCAAGGGCTGTGTTCCAAAAGTTGTTCTAACTTCTAATTGAATGTATTAAATCAAAATACATCCAAAGATCCAAGAAATTGTCTAGTGCTTTGAATGACTAGACAATATCTGGTTTTCTGTGCGGCTCAGAAACAGCACATTAATTGTAATAACTTTTTTTTTGATTTTTTTTCCCTCCAGCTCTTTCCTTCTTTAACGCAGCAATTAAAACTTAATGATCTCAGAGTAGCCTCCATCTATCAACCATCTGATCACCGAAGAGATTTTAGAGAAAATACAACTAATCAGCAGTGGAGGGGGGCTAGGGGAGGGAACTAATCTGTGGTCTCAGCGGGGCATTCTTGGGCTATATGTCCAGGCTCTCCGCAGCGGTAGCAGCAGACGTCGTTTGCCTTGTTGCAGTTCATGGCCATGTGGCCGATCTCACCACACCGGTAGCACCTGATGTGGGCGCAGTCTTTCTGGATGTGCCCCGATTCATGGCAATAGAAGCATTTCTGCCCTTCCCGACGGTCACAATCACGAGCCAAATGGCCTGGTTTGCCGCAGGTGTAACAGCACTGCTCTTTCTCTTGTTTAGGCTCAGGACAGTCTTTGGCGATGTGACCACGTTTCCCGCAGTTGTAGCAGATGTCCTGGAGGTCACAGTCCTTGGCATGGTGACCAACCGCACCACAGCGGTAACAGATGTCAGACTGGGCGGTGGAACTGCACTGCGGACCTCTGCCACGGCTTCTAGGTCTTCTCCCTCGAGCTCCTCCTTTAGGGCATTCCCGGGCACAGTGTCCAGACTGTCCACACTTGAAGCATTCTTTACTACTCATGGCTGCGGGTGAGATCTTCCAAGGAATACACCCGGCCTCCGCTGCCACACAGGCTGCAAGGCAGCTTCCCCTGGTAAGGCTTAGATGGAAATGGCTCTTTGCCTCTAGGGGCCTCTATGACGTCACAGGCTCTATGCCTGGCCCAGGGTCTCATTCACAGGTGTTCCAGCATCTTTCAGCCTTTTATGTAAGAAATCAAAAGTGCAACAATCGATTAAGTGGCCTTGTTTACCTTTTTTGTTTGTTTTCAACATTTGAGTCACAAAATTTGAGTATGAATCCATTCCTGTTCCGATGTTGTGATCTGTAGAATTTCTAAGAGTTTGGCTTTCCTGGCTTAGGGGTGCAGCTCAGTGGTGCGACTCATGAGCAAGGTTCTGGTTTCAATAGCCCAGCTCCACCCCCCAAATGCTGACGTATCATGCCCGACCTTTAAAAATCCTCCATGCCAGGGGCCAGGAATTTAGCTCAATGGTTCCAGCTCCTGCCTCGCAAACGCAAGGTCCTAAATTCAATCCCCAGTATCAGAAAAAAAGAAAACGAGGGGGGAAAAAAAAGCCGCCAGGGCTTTCGCACTGAGTTGCTCCCACAGCCTTCTTTTTTATTTTTAGACAGGGCCTTACTGTCTTCTTTTGCTGTTGTTGTTTTTTAAACAATATATTTTGCACGTTATTTATTTTATTATATATTTATTTAGTTAGTTTTGGTACCGGGGATCGAACTCAGGACCTTGAGCTTACCAGGCAGGCACTGTAACGCTGAGGTAAATCCCTGGCCCTATTTATTTTAAAAATTAACTTTTTACAATTTGTAAAATTCTAAAGAAGAGGCCCAGTAGGTCTGCAGAGAAGCAGGGAAGGCTAAGGAAGGGAGGGGAGGCTATTAAGGATAACGGGACTAAACGTAATGAGACTTTTCAATGAAATACTGGGCTAAGAATGAAAGAGGAATGACGAAAGAAAGATGGGCTGAGGATAAGATAGTTTGTGGAGGCTGGTAAGAACCAGGGGAATGGAATGGTAGAAGAATTAGGGACCTGAGTCCTGGCGAAGCGGGGAAAGCAGCTGGCGGATTGTTAGAGGTTAGACTCCTAGGGGCGCGGATAGGGGTGGGGAGGCGCGCAGCGCATGCGCCAGACGCTCACTGCGGCGCTCCGGGGAGAAGCTGGCGGCTTTTGGCGTCTGCGCTGCTGCTGGAGCAGATTCTCTGCCTCATATTCCCTGCTGCTAATACCTCCGGGTGCCATCTAGACATTTCAGCCTGTCTTGCCGCTCTCTCCACACTGTTTTGGGACTGCCAGCTCTAAGAATTGTTGCTACGACATTCGACTAAAGCCGGGAGGTAAAGGAATGACTTAAGGCAAGGATATGACATGGAGGGCGGCGGAGGGAACTCGGGCCAGGGAAATCCTTAATTTGTGCATTCTCTGTTGACGGGAGAGAAAATGGGGGCCAGTATAGGCCTCAGACCTCCAAAAGGATGCTGAGCATCTACTTATTATTGCGAAAACAATACAGATTTTTTTTTCTCCAAGCCGGCTTGAGGCACCTGACCATGGTATTTTACCTAACTTTCTGTTTAAAGTTGGGGTTTGTCATTTGTAGCAGGTTTATCTAAGGAGTGAGGCTATCGTGTAGGGCTCATCCGAGGGTTTATGTGGAGCTTTCTTTGCCTTTGTTTAGGTAGGGGTCCTACTACATAATATGGATCTGCGGGATCACCAGCCCCTCCCTTGGGGTCGGGGCGCGTTCTGTGTCGATCCGGGATTTGCTCCGATCAGCCGTAGCGCCTTTTTGCATATTCAATTTCCGAATCCAACCGTATTAGGAAAGGATGAATGACTCATTTTGGGCATTGAGGCACAACTGTGGCAAGAAGCACGCCCAGATATCATCAGGCATATGTATATTATATATACAAAGTAGTAGCGGGAGTCGGGAGAAGAGGGAGGGTTTGCACGGTGTGCCCGGCGTTTGAGGGAATGGATGAGGAAACGCATCGTTGAATGATGGCGCTAATTTTTGAGAAGGCCTGACGTAAAGCGGGGAGGCTTCCGTTGTTGGGAGGCGCGCAGCCGCAAGGCATGGGTTGGGGGAATACGGAAAAGCAAAGACATGCATAGGGATGGCAGTGGGCAAAATTACCCTGGCAGTTTGGAGTGAAGGCGCGCATGTGTGTTTGGGACAATATGGTAACGATTGAGTCCGCCGTGGGGAGGGAGTGGCGCGCATGCGTATTTTAGATAGAATGCGCAGAAGGGAGCTAGGCGGGCGTTTGCGGATAATTAAGGTTACAAAATGGCGAGAGAGTTGGCGGTAAATTATTTTGGTTTAGCAGGGTATGTGGAGAAGCGGATCTCCTTGTTGAAGGGAATTGTCCTAGGCTGTGACCAAATCACTGTGAAGTAGTAGGCCTCTCGCTGGCGTATCGATAATGTGATTTTAGGGGCCAGGGATTTAGCCCAGTGGCACCACGCCTGCCTCGCAAGCGCAAGGTCGTGAGTTCGATCCCCACTACCAAAAAAAAAAAAAAGTTTTAATAAGGAGGAGGAAGAGGCCAGGCGTGGTGGTCAAGCTAGTAGGAAGGCTGAGGTGGGAGGATCCCATATTCGAGCCTAGCCTGAGCAATTTAGCCATGTCCTTGGCCGAGAATTTAGCTCAGTGGTTCCGCCGCCTGCCTCGCAAGCGCAAGGTCCTGAGTTCGATTCTCGGTGCCAAACAAACACCCCCCCCCAAAAAAAAACAAAAAACAATTCAGTAATGTTTTGTCTCTAAAAGGTTACTGCAGTTGGCTGTGTATAGGAAATGCATGAAAAGCACTTAGAGGCCCCCCGTTTCAGGCAGTACACATTCAAAAGGCTCTCTGAATCTGACTTTCGGTCTTGGGCTACTGTAGTTGGAGTTGCAGAACAAAGTGGGTGCGTCATCATCGTAAGAATCTGTTGGCCAAAAACTTGATTTTTTTCCCTTTAAGAACGTAGACTTTGGCTTTGTTTCCAAATGCTTGTTACCCTCGGACCTTGCGATTTGAACAAATGGCTGCCTGGGACTCATACTGTAAACAGCACTGCAAAATGAAACTTTTATGTTAGGTGCTTTTTTTTTTTTTAATAGAGACAAGCAACTTCTCCAAACTTATTCCTGTTAATCATATAGCCAACCAACAACACTCCCTCTTAGCTCAAAAGAAGAGACAGCATATGCAGATGCTAGCCCCAGGAGGCCAAGAGCCTGGTTTCTTTTCCATAAGAAAGAGCATGATGAGCTGAAGAAAATGGAAGTGATAAATAAGGCAAGTGTAAAAATCTGTATTCAATCAGTGTTTTTATTCCCTTCTATTCTTACTCTTGCCCACCTGTAAACCGAGAGGTGGTGATTCAAGACATTAGGCGCTTCCATCTCCTGGGAGCTAGCTTTAAATTAATCCTTTTTCCTTTTTACCCAAGTATGTGGCCTTGGCTGAACATGGTGGTGCACCTACCTAGTTACATTGAGTTAATCCAGTTAGTTGTAAACTCCTGCTTCTCAGCATTTTTCTAGGTGTAGATATTAAACCAGGCTTGTGTGAGGTAAGGTGGGGAGGTTGAGAAGTATATAAGTGAGAAGGAGAAAAAAGCTCATATTTTAGAAGAGGTGGTTGATTGTTTTTGTTTGTTTGTTTGTTTGTTTTGAGGCAGGGTCTCACTATGTAGTTGAAACTGACCTGGAACTCATTATGTAGCCCAGGCTGGTCTCAAACTCACAGCCATCCTCCTGCCTCAGCCTCCCGAGTGCTGGGATTACAGGCGTGCGCCACCACACCTGGCCTAGAAGAGGTGGTTGAGAATAGCCTGTTAGAGATCAGTGCCTAGTTTAAGCATGGCAGCCCCATTTTACCTCATGCCGATGTCTAATTCCCAAATCTATCTATGATCACGGATTAGGGAGACTCTCTATATTTGAAATAGCTAGAAAGCATTTAACATTTTGATTTCTAGTTTGTTCTACCTCTCTTTCTTTTTTGACACGAGATTTCACCTGGTCTCGAATTTGCCTTAACAGTCCTGGGTCAGGTAACCCAGTGCTGGGATTACAGGAATGCACACTCAGCTAGTGTTCCTCTACACTCTTGAGGTTCAGCAGCAGTAGCCTGGAGCAGCACCCTCTGGAAAGAAATTTTACATTGGCCTTTGTTAGTACAACCTGATAGGTGTTACAGCATTTACCAGATAGTATTGTAATTGTCTGTGTATATACTTGTCACTTTTCTATTATTAGTCTGTGAGCTCCTTGAGGGCAGTAATAGTGCCTTCATTGTCAGAGCTCAGCTTGGCACATTGATAGGACTCAGTATGCTTAGTGGATGAATAAATGAATGAGTCATCAACAAACATTTGTTACGGGCTTGCTAACATGATCTCCACAGGCCTGGGACTGCCAACTGTTGCTTTCAAATTCATGTGATGAAAACCTGATACTTGTTTTTAGTTATGTATGTATCTTTTCAAGTTTCTTTTAAACACTTTAATTTGTATATGTTTTAAGTTTATTTTATTAGTACATATTCGTAGTTCTAATGATTAATTGTAGGGAGTTGGTATATGTACATAATACATCTTAATTCTGGTTTTTTTTTTCATCGCCTTCCCCTCAGTCCATCTCTTGGTCCACATCCCTTTTGCAAAAGACCTATATCCCTGTTTCCTAATATCTTTTATTTTGCTTGTTATTTATTTATAGTTTGGGTTTCCCATATTAGAGAAATCGTGCTATATTTAGCTTGTATGTCTTGATTTTTTCACTTAACAATATGGTCTCAAAGTGCATCCGTTTGCCTACAAATGACTCAAGTGTATCTTTTTTGTTGTCGTTTTATTTTGAGACAGTGTCTCCTCATGTTGTTTAGGCTGGCTTTGAACTCACTATGTAGCCCAGGCTGGCCTCAAACTCGAGGCAATCCTCCTGCCTCAGAGTCCCAAATGCTAGGATTATAGACGTGTGCCACCATGCCCTTTTCAAATTTATCTTTCTTTATGGCAGAGTAGTACTCCATTTTGGGGGGCACATTTTCTTTATCCATTCATCTCTTGATGGACATAGAGGCTACTTCCAAGATTTAGCTATTATTAATTGTGCTGCTATAAACATGGGTATACATGTGTCACCATTATATAATGTCTTTACCTCTTTGGAGAAGATAGCTAGAAGGGTTATAGTTGGATCAAATGGATTTTTTTTTCTTTTTTTTTTGTTTTTCTTTTTGGTTTTTTGAGAGAGGGTCTCACTATGTAGTTCAGGCTGGTCTTGAACTTATATAGCTCAGGCTGACCTCAGACTTGTGGCAATCCTCTTCCCTCAGTCTCCCCAGTTCTGGGATTGTAGGCATGTACCACTACACCTAGTTGGTCTATTCATTTCAATTGCCCGGTTTTTGATTGGGTCCTTTATTTTGGAGAATGAAAGGTTTTTAGTTTGTTATATATTCTAGATGTTAGTCCTCTGAGGAATAGCTGGTAAAAGTGTTTCCCATTCTGTAGGTTGTCTGTCCCCTGGGTTGTATCCTTTGCTGTCCAGAAGCCTTTTATTTTGATATAATCCCATTTGTTGATTCTTTTTATTTGTTTGTTTTGAGACAGAGTCTCTCTATGTAGTTTAGACTGTCCTTGAACTCATGGTTTAATCCAGGCTGGCCTTGAATTTGGGGTGATCTTCCTGTCTCAGCCTTCTAAGTACTAGGACTACAGGCATGTGGCCACCATTCCTGGATACATTTGTTGATTCTTCATGTTTCTTGTGGAATTGGAGTTCTGTTCAGAAAGCTCTTGCGTACGCCTATGTCTACAAGAGTTTTATGTATTGTATCAAGCAGCAGATTCTGTTTGTTTTAACATTTATATCTTTGATGCATTTAGTTCCTTTCTTATACATATTCCTTTTTTTTTTTTTTTTTTTTGGTACTGGAGATCCTTGTGCTTGCGAAGCAGGCAGTGGAACCACTGGGCTAAATCCCCAGTCCTCTTATACACATTCCTTTTATTTCTTTCTCTTGACTGATTTCTCTGACTAATGTGTGGAATATTCTGTTGAATGGGAGTGATGATATTGAATATCCTGGTCTGAATCCTGATTTGATTTTATTTATTTATTGGTACCGGGGATCGAACTTGGGTCCTTGCGCTTGCCAGGCAGGCAGCAGAACCACTGAACTAAAACCCTGATTTTAGAGGGAAAACTTTGAGCTCTCTATTTAGTTTTATGTGATGTTTGCAGTAGGTTTTTTTTGTTTTGTTTTGTTTTGTTTTTGTACTGGGGATAGAACTCAGGACCTTGTGCTTGCGAGGCAGGCAGGTGGCACCACTGAGCTAAACCCCTGGCCCTTGCAGTAGGTTTGTTTTTTCGTTTGTTTTTTGGTTTTTTGATAGGGTCTCACTAATATAGTTGAGACTGACCTGGAACAGGTTTTTTTGTTTTGTTTTTTAATGAATACCTTTTATGAGAGTGAGATAAGGCCCTTCATATCTGTTTTCTTCAGGGTTCTTACCATGAGTGGATGTTGGATTTTGTTAGGCTTCTGAATCTATTGAGATGATCATGTGATTTTTGTCCTTACCTCTGTTTATGTGGTATATTACATTTATTGATTTGCATATGTTGAACCAACTTTGCATCCCTGGGATGAAGGCTGCTTAGTCATGATGTATGATCTTTTTGATGATTCATTGCATTCTGTTTGGCAATATCTTTTTGAGCATTTTTGCATCTATATTAATTAAAAGGATAAACCTGTTGTCTTTTTTTTTTGTGAGTCCTTGTCTGGTTTTGCTATTAGGGTAATGGTAGCTTCCAGGAATGACTTTGGGAGTACTCTTTCCCTTTCTCTTCCAGTAAAGATTTTGAAGAGTATCAGTGTTAGATCTTCCCTGAGATTCTTTCAGAGTTTTACAGTAAATCTATCGGATCTGGGGCTTTTCTTATTTGGGGAATTTTTTTTTTCAATGGTTCAATTTCATTGCCTGTTATTGCATTATCCATTGCCTGTTATTGGATTATTCAGGGTTTTATATTTTCTTGGTTCAGTTTTGGTAATCCATATGTATCTAGGGATCTATCCATTTCTTTTGGATTCTTCAACTTATTGGAGTATAGGTTTTCAAAGTAGTTCCTAATAGTCTTTTGGATTTGGATGGTATCTGTTGCAATTTCATTTTTTCATTTCTAACTACATTGATTTGTCTTTTGTTTTTTTTCTTCTTGATAATGTTGGCAAAGGAGTTGTCTTATTTTGTTTAGTTTTTTGAAGAATGTGCTCTGATTTATTGATTTTTTTTTTTTTTTTTTTTTTTTTGAGACAGGGTCTCACTATGTAGTTAAGACTGACCTGGAACTCACTATGTAGCCCAGGCTGGTCTTGAACTCACAGTGATCCTCCTGCCTCAGCCTCCCAAGTGCTGGGATTACAGGTGTGCGCCACAACGCCCAGTTGATTTTGTTTTATGTTTTTTTTTTTTTCGTCTCAATTTCATTAATTTCTGTTCTGATCGTTATAATTTTGTTCCTTGTACTAGCTTCACATACAGATTGTTCTTTTTCTAGGATGTTGAAATATATCATTAGGTTATTTATTTAGGCTCTCTCTCTCTTTTTCTGATGTGGTCATTCACAGTTCCTTTCAGTACTGCTTTCATTGTGCCCCTTAGGTTCTGGTATTTGTACTGGTGTTATTGTATGATGGTAAGGACTATCTGATTTCTTTCTTGATTTCTTCTGTGACCACTGATTATTCAAGAGTGTATATTGCAGGCCAGACATGGTGGCGCATGCCTGTAATCCTAGCACTGGGGAGGTTGAGGCCGGAGGATCACTGTGAGTTCGAGACCAGCCTGGGTTACATAGTGAGTTCCAGGTCAGTCTCAACTACATTGTGAGACCCTGTCTCAAAAAAACCAAACCAAACCAAACAAAAAAGAATGTATTGTATAATTTCCTTATGTTTGCATAGTTTATTTGGTTTCTTTTGCCATTGATTTCTAGTTTCATTGTTTTATGCTCGATAATCTGCACAGGATAATTTGGGGGTTTTTGTTGTTGTTGTTGTTGTTTGTTTGTTTTTGAGACAGAGTCTCACTATGTAGCTGTGACTGACCTGGAACTCACTATGTAGCCCAGGCTGGTCTTGAACTCACAGCGATCTTCCTGCCTCAGCCTCCCGAGTGCTGGGATTACAGCCGTGCGACACCACGCCCGGCTAATATGTTTCTTGTTATACAGCATATGTTGGTTTTTTGTTTTTTGTTTTTATTCTTCCAACCTGTCCTTTGGGGAGTTGAGGCCATTCACATTTTGAGTTATTACTGAAAGTCATTGAGTTATTCCTCTCATTTAATTATTATCCTGCTGTGGATACCCTTTTTTCTCCTTTTGCTTAACTGCTTATCTTGCCAGATACATTCATTCTATTAGACTTTTTGGCTTTGTTGGCTTCAATATATATCTAGGATGTCCTTGAGAATTATTATTATTACTTTTTTGATACTGGGGATAGAACTCAGGACCTCAGGACCTTGCACTTGGAAAGCAGGTGTGGTGCCACTGAGCTAGATCCGTGGCCCCTGGCCCTGAGAATTATTTTGGAGGGCTTATTTGGTGGTCATGATGTTTTTTTTAAGGTGCTCTTTGTCATTATTTATTTCTCCATCCATTTTGAAAGATAATTTTGCAGGATTTATTAATCTGGTTGGAAGATGTTTTCTTTCCTTCTTTCCCTTTCTTTCTTTCTTTCTTTCTTTCTTTCGGGAGTCTCACTAGTTCAGACTGGCCTTGAACTCACTCTGTAGCCTAGGCTACATGGTGACCCTCCTGCTTCAGCTTCTCAAGTGCTAGGATGGAAGTTCATTCACTCATTCCTTCCTTCCTCTCTCTTTCTTACTGGGAATCAAACTCAGGACCTTGTGCTTGTAAGGCGGCAGTACCACTAAGCTAAATCCCTGGCAGTTCTTTTCTTTCAGTTCTTGAAACTTCTGAAGTTTTTCATAGGGGCCGGGGATTTAGCTCTGTGGTTCTACCGCCTACCTTGTAAGCACAAGGATCCGGGTTCGATCCCTAGTACTGGGGAAAAAAAAAGTCAAGTTTTCTTGAATGAGACAATACGGTTTTTAGGTTTGGACCTCAGTCATTGGTATTTGAAGATGTTGCTACTGTTGGTACTGCAGACACTTGATTCATTTGTGGATGATAGCTGCTAGAGTCTCATCCTCGTTTTTTTTTTTTTTCATACTGGGGATTGAACTCAGGATCTTGTACTTGCCAGGCAGGTGTGGCACCACTGAGCTAAATCCCCTGTCCTCATCCTCATTGTTTTAATAAATGGTGCCTGTTTGTAGACTCACCTCATCTATTTATTTATTTATTTTTGTTTTTTGAGACAGAGACTCACTATATAGTTGAGACTGACCTGGAACTCACTATGTAGCCCAGGCTGGCTTCGAACTCACAACGATCCTCCTGCCTCAGCCTCCGGAGCGCTGGAATTACAGGCATGTGCCACCACGCCCTGCTTCTTCTCTTTATTTTTATATGTTGGGTATAGAATACAGGGTCTTGTAACATTCTAGGTGAGCATTCTACTCCTGAGCTGCACTTTAACACAGTCATTCTTTTCATTCCTTTCCAGGTCAAATAGTATTTCTTTGGAGGACTCCACATTTAAGATTGGGGTAAGTAATCTCTGTCACCTCTGGGCTGCCTGTTGTTGTTGTTGGTGGTGGTGGTGGTGGTGGTATCAGGGATTGAACTCCAGTCTTCATGCTTAAAGTGGCGGCAAGACTGAGCTAAATCCCCAGCCCTGGGCTGCCTGTTCTTACACATTACTTTCTATTGGAACATAATCCTGCTCATCCTTTGATGTCTTTTGCCTGTGGCTCCCCAGCAGGGCTTGGGGAGTTGAGTAGCTGAATAGCTGAATTCAGTGGTTTTCTAAAGCCTGTATTTAAAAAAATCAGTGATCCTGGTTTGGATCATCGCTCAATGATGATGATTTCATTCCCCACTTCAGTCACCAGAGATCGTAGCATTTTAGAAATTCTTTTTTTTTTTTTCCCCTTGGTTCTGGGGATTGAACTCAGGACCTTGTGCTTGCGAGGAGGCAGGCGCAGATCCACTGAGCTAAATCCCCAGCCCTCATATTTTTTAATTTCATTTGTTAATGTTTGTGTCAAGATTTTTTCCTGTTTTATTTACAGGAGCATCGTCTGGTGTTAGCAGCTAATGTAGGTCCTTGTTTAAGTGATAATAGAAAATTAAAACTGAGCCATCAGCATGAATTTATAGGTGAGGTTTTTACTGGAAAATAAGAGAAAATGGGAAAGAGACTTAAGGTTGAGAAGAAAAGCTGAAGATAGCAAGGGGCGGATGGAGGAAAAGATAAGGTTGGCCCCTAATAAAGGAAAACAGGCCAGTTTTTTGAGGTGGCTTAGGGTCTGGTTGATAATTATCTCATTCCTGGTTCCATAAAGCTCTCAGAAGAGTCCTTACTGATTGAGGGGATAATCTGGTTCTTACAACATGATTGCTCCTGCTTTGGGGCACAGCCTCAGTATCGAAGAGGCTCTGCCGTAAGGAAACTGCTGTTTTAGTGCAATGACTGGGGATTTCTCCTAAAAGTTGGATGTCTTTGCAAATCTTTTTATCTTGTTTTCCTCAGGTTTTGATGTGGGATGAGATAGACTAGGTAAATTTAGGACTCATAAACCTTGTATTACTATCTTTTAGACAGACATTCCCTAAATGATTAACTGCCTGCAGTGCAGAACTGAGTAGGGATTTGATCCAAAGTTTTAAGGTAATAAAGGAGACATACAAAATAAAGGCAGGGATGCCAAGCTTTGTTCTGTTTTTAGTTATACATTGGGCATCTGAAGTCCCAAGTAAAGGGTCACTTTTTGTTGTTGTTAGGTAAAAACATCTTTTAAGGCCCTAACAGCCTCAGAAAAAAAATTCATTCGTTTAATGAGTAACAGGTTAAGGTCTGTCCCTTTGTGGTGATACCAGCAGTTTTATTTTTTCATGTAGTTTATTCTTGGAGATGCTATGATGAAGGCATCCAGGTTTTAATGATGCCCTTGGCTTTTGAAGCAAAGATCCTTCAGAAGAATAATGGGATGGGGAAGAACCCATAATATACTTTTAATGGTAACAGGTCTTGAGACCATGGCTTACTCATCTTTGTAATTCTCTTAATAATAAGGGGTTATATAAATTTCATTGAATATAGTTCAAAGTATGTGTTTAAGGGTATTCTAAAAGATTTAGGGGTCGCTGGGGATTTAGCTCAGTGGTTCTGCTGCCTGCCTCACAAGCACAAGGGCCTGAGTTCGATCCCCAGTACCAGGGGGCGGGGATTTAGGGGTGAGCATGTTAATGATATTCATAGCAGAGCTGGGTGTGGTGGCACACACCTGTAATCCAGCACTCAGGAGGCCAAGGCAGGAGGTTAGCCAAGAGTTTGAGGACAGCCTGGGTTACAAAGAGAGTTTAAGGCCAGCCTGGACTATATAGCAAGACCTTGCCTCAAAAAAACCAAAAAAACCCATACTAAAACAAATTTTAAAAGCCACAGTATTTATAGCACTAGTAATCAATATAAAAACTTACCTGTTTCATGAGTAAGAATTTGGTTAAATAAGTTTTGGGGTATTCATGTCGTAATATAAGCCATTAAAAAGAAAAAATAGTCGGGGCTGCAGATTTAGCTCGCTGGTTCCGCCTCCTACCTCACAAGTGCAAAGTCCCAAGTTCGATCTCCGGTACCAAAATAAAAGGGAAAATAGTCTTAGCTGTACATGGTGGTGCATGCCTGTAATCCCAGCTATATGTAGGACTGAGACAGGAAGATCAAAAGTTTGAGCTCAGCTTGGGGGATGTAATGAGACCCTGTCGCAGAGTAAAATAAAACAAGGGCTGATAGTATAGCTCAGTGTTCCCTGGGTCCAACTGTTCAATTCCCAATACAAAAAAAAAAAAAAAAAAAGGAATATTTGACTTGGAAAGATAAATATTAAGTGCAGAAAGCCACAGAGCAATAGTATACTTACATTTTGTTTTTGTTTTTTTTTGACAGAGTCTCACTGTGTAGTTCAGACTTGCCTTGACATCACTGTGTAGTCCAGGCTGGCCTTGAACTCACGGCAGTCCTCCTGCCTTAGCCTCCTGAGTTCTGGGATTATAGGAATGCACCACAAGGCCAAGCAAATTTCATCTAATTTTTGTAAATTGTGAACTTGAATTTGTGTAAGTACATGATAGTTATTGCAAGAGCATACCCCAAGCATTAACATGTTCTACAATTTTGGGTAATTTCAAACTCAGAATCTTGCACTTATCAGGTAGGAGTGGCACTGCAGAGCTATATCCTGGCCCTGAAAATTTTTTTTTGGTACTGGGGATCGAACTCTGGTCTGTGCGCTTTCAAGGCAGGCTGTGGAGCTAAATCCCCAGCCCTTTTTTTGGAGGGGTACTGGGGATCTAGCTTGGGCCCTTACGCTTGCAAAGCAGGCAACGGAACCACTGAGCCAAAACCTTGGCCCTGAAATTTTTTGACTGGACCAAAAATGGAGTAAAATTTGGGTAGTGAGGGGATTGGAAATTGAAGTAATTTACTTCAGAAAAGACCAGGATTGTATTGGAGAAGGGAGTGGTAGAAATAAGATTATTTGTTTGTTTGTTTGCACAATACTCAGGGAACATTGAGCTATGTCCCTAGCCCTTTGTATTTTTAAATTTCTGATAAGGTCTCAATAAATCACTAAATTGACTGTGCTGTCCTTGATTGATCATCCTCTTCCCTCTTCTTCCCAGAGTGCTGGGATTACAGTTATGCACTGGCATGCACAAATGTAGAATCACTGTTTTCTTTTTGTTATTGTTGTTTTTGGTACCGGGGCTTGCAAGGCAGGCGGATGAACCACTGAGCTAAATCCCCGGCACTGTTGTGTTTTTTTGTGTGTGTGTGTGTGGTTTTTTTTTTTTTTTTTTTTTTTTTTTTGAGACAAGGTCTTGCTCTGTAGTTCAGGCTGGCCTTGAACTCACTATGTAGCTCAAGCTGTCCTCAAATTCATGGGGATCCTCCTGCCTCAGCCTCCTGAGTGCTAGGATTATAGGCACGCACCACCATGCCTGGCTAACATCATTATTTTCATCAGAGAAAGGCAATAACTACTAATCATCTTTTCATTCTTGACGTCTTACTGCAGGCATTTCATGGATCATGGTTTACATTTATATTTATTTTTCAATTAGGCTTTAAACAAATTCCTTTTTCCACCTTGCCCCTCTGAGCTTTAGCAGTCTGAATTAATTGCTCATGGTAGAAGCTGCTTGTGAGTGTATAGACATTGCTTTACTAAATGGCAGCTTTCTTTGCTCCAGTAAAGAGATTCCATCATGGTTTTTGCCTCTATTTTCCTTCCTTCAGCTAAGCAGTAGTCTTCTCTCTCCTATGGTGAGAAAGCTTGCAGTTAGAAGACAGATACTTTTTTTGCTGCTGGGAGAAAGAATTACAAAATAAGCTCTGGCTGGCCCAGCATGGTGGTGCATGCCTTTTTTTTTTTTGTACCAGGGATTGAACTTGGGCCCTTGCACTTTCAAGGGAGATGGTGGAACCACTGAGCCAAACCCCCAACCCTGGTGCATACCTTTAATTCCAGTGCTCTGGGGAAGCTGATGCAAGAAGATCTCAAGTTTCAGCTCATGTTGGGCAATTTAATGAATTAGTGAAACCTTGTTTCAAATTTAAAAAGGGCTAGGGCTGGGGATTTAGCACAGTGGTGTAAGACTGAAAGTTTCCCTTCCACTCCCCGGAGCATGAACAGCCGAAAAGGCCTCTACGATGCTGGGTCCTATGACCCAGCGGGGCTCCGGGAGCTTGAGGAACGAGTCACCCAGGAAGGAACACACCAGGCTAGATGGTAAACAGACCAAGTAACTGGCTCAGAGAGGCAACTGCTCAGGGGCTGAGGTAGTTTTCTAGTTTTTCTAAACAAAAAAGTTCAAACATAGGTCAGGGCATTCACAGAACTACCAGAGGACAAGATTCCAAACACACTGCTTATTTTATGCAGGAAATGTTCTATGGTCACCTTTTGTCGTACCAGTTGTCCCTGGGCGGGCTGTTAGCCAAGTTAGCAATTAGCATATGAAGAAGCACAGTCTCTGGCCTATTAGCGCGGAGTCACTTTAGCCCATTCAGGTCTTACAGTGGTTCCACCGCCTGGCCGCCTGAGTTCAATCCCCAGTACCAAAAACAAAACAAAACAAAAAAATTTAAAAAGGGCTGGGAATTTAGCTCAGTGTAGAGGCCCTGGATTCAATCTGTAGTACTGGGGGTATTAAAAAAAAAAAAAGGCCCAGAGATAGGGCTTAAATCGAAGATTGCCTGCATCTTACAGAGTAACAAAAGTATTGGCAACATTAGCTACATCTAATGATAAAAATTTAGAGCCTGGGGACCAGGGATTTAGCTCAGTGGTTCCGCCACCTGCCTTGTAAGCACAAGGTCCCGAGGTCAATCCCTGGTACTGTAAGACCTAGTGCCTTACTTCTACTCCACGGAGCTTGAACATCCCGAAGGCCTCCAAGATGCCGGGCCCACAGCCCAGCGAGTGCTCTGGGAGCTGAACAGAGGAGTGAGAATCCCCAGCAGAGGAACACACTGGACTAGTTGGAAAACAGACGTTTATTAGTCTGGCCAGATGGCACGCTCGGAACCAAGTAGCTCAGAGAGGTGCCAGCTCAGGGGTTTGCAGTTTTTAAAGGCAGGCCGAGAGGGGATTACAAATACAGCAAGTGGGCAAGGGGCAGGGGTCAAGAGCAGGCAGATCTCACACACTGATCATTTTCATACCCTCGGGACGTTTGGCAGTGCAAAGGTTTGAGTAATTACTTAGTTCCTTAGTATGTAGTACAAACATTCTATTCCAATTTTATCTCTAGCAAGCAGGCTAAGGAATGTACATCTGGTTTATAGCTAACTTGGGTAACACACCGGTCAGAGTCCCACAGTACCAAAACAACCAAAATTTTTACAGCCTGAACTTTGGGTCATTGCTGAATTGCCAGATTTCTGAGTTGCTGTTTATGCTAAGCCGCTAGGGACTGGAAAATTTATAAGGAACAGGCTGCCCAGTGAGCCATAGCACTCCAAGGTAGCTGGAGAGTACATAATCTCTAGGAAGTAGGGTCTGTAGCCCCTTCCAGTTTGAAGAAGCTGTAGAAGACAGAGACCTCCACTCCTTCAGCACCCCATAAAGAATTATGAGGATTTATGTCTGTCTCTTTGGGAGAAATGAGATAGGAGATGGAGTGTGGCTTAGACTGGCTGGGAAGAGAGTTGTGGGATCCCAGCACCGCCTTTCAGGAACCATATGTAGAAGTTTTCTCATGTTCTTTTGAGATTTACATGGCATAAAAGGATGCAGACACCTTGAAAAGCTCACTGTCAAGCTCACTGTGGAGACTTTTCTCACCTATAGGCCACTTAGTGTCCTCCAGGGTTTACTTTTATCTTATTTTTATTGGTTTTACTCAAGCTAAACTTGCTTTACAGGGCCAGTTTCTCCCTCACTTTTCACTTTTAATTTTAAAATAAACTTTATCACCATCAAAAAATAAAAACAAAACAAAAAACCCCAAAGGAATAAGCTGCCTTCTTAGAAGATCCTTGGGGGTCTTTGGCTTTCCTGTGTGGTCCCACCTATCAGAGCTTTGTTCCCCCAGCGATTCAGTCTTGGCGGTAGGGGATTAGCCACTGGTATAGTAGCTCTTTGTGATCCTTTGATAGCCTAGGCAGCTAGGTATTCCCTTTCATTTGTGGCAAGGTGAGACTTGGTGTAAATTGAACTTATAAATAACAAGGCTTAGTTCAGAGCCCAGAGTTTTGTTAACTTTCCCTAACAGTGTCATCTTTTCCACCAGATGTCATCCGTTGACTAGATGAGGTTTCATTCACCTACAAGGACTACATTGGTCAGGAGTATGGAGTGTAGATTCTTTGTTGTTTTTTTTTTTTTTTGGAGACGGGATCTCACTATGTAGTTTAGGCTGACCTGGAACTCACTATGTAGCCCAGGCTGGTCTCGAACTCATAGTGATCTTCCTGCCTCAGCCTCCCAAGTTTTTTTGGTTTTTTGAGACAGGGACTCACTATGTAGTTGAGACTGACCTGGGAATCACTATGTATCCCAGGCTGGTCTCAAACTCACAGCGATCCTCCTGCCAATCCTCCTGCCTTAGCCTCCTGAGTGCTGGGATTACAGGCGTGTAGCACACCCAGTTTGGAATGTAGATTCTTAAACTGCCAGATGTAGGAAGGTTGCTAAGGGATCAAGTTTACTCTCTAATCAAAGAGATAGATATTGGCAGGAATCAGGAAGTTTAGTTCATGTGAGAGTTTCTAACACTTCGGTTATAATCATTTGGTGCATTTGTATCCAAGTAAATTGTGTTTAAAATGGGAACAAGAGGGCCAGGGGTTTAGCTCAGTGGTTCTGCTGCCTGCCTCGCAAGCGCAAGGTCCCGAGTTTGATCCCTGGTACCAAAATCAATCAATAAAATGGGAACAAGAATCTTTATTAAATAACTGTAAGCCTTAGGGCTGGGGATTTAGCTCAGTGGTGCTTCCACCTACCTCGCAAGTGCAAGGTTCCAGAGTTTGATCCCCAGTACCAAATCCCCCCAACAAAACAAATAGCTGTAAGCCTTGCAGAAGCCTTTGTAAGATAAAGAATATGATTGTTATGCTAATGTGAAAGTTTAGCAAGAGTGGAAATCCGAAGTTCATAGTCAAGCTGAATAGATGACCAAAGTGGTAAAAATACATTTAAAACTAGATCTCAAACTTTGACTCTTCCATCTTGAATGTTTCTTCTTCCTATTCTACAGGTGATAGCAAATGCTGTGAGAAACAAAGCCACTGGTGAAGGTATATTGAGTCTGGACTAGTCTGTTGAGGTTATTAGAGAATTCGGAGAGGCTCAAATCGGTATCCTATATATGCATAGTTATCAAACCACTGTGGAATCTTGGTAAGTGTCTTTGGTAGGTTTACCCATATAGTGGGAAGGGACATAGAAGGTGGTCTTAACAGTAGGCACTAAGTAATTATTTGGTGTTTTCCTATTATGATCAGAAAGCAGGTTAAAATATTCAGGCTGTACTAGAGAATAAACAATCTAATTTCCTGGGCTGGGGATTTAGCTTAGTGGTTCCACCACCTGCCTGGTAAGCACAAGGTCCTGGTTCAATGCCCAACAACAACAACAAAAATAATCTAATTTCCTTTTCCCACATTCCCATTTTTTATGGATGGGAGAATCAGAAATTGCCCAAGTTCATAGCTAGTTGGGGTAAAATATGTTTTCTTTTTCTTTTTTTGGTACCAGGGATCAAACTCGGGTCCTTGTGCTTTCAAGGCAGGCAGCAGAACCACTGAGCTAAATCCCTGGCCCTAAAATATCATTTTGAATCCAAGCCTTATTGTATCTTTTACCCAGTGCTTCATCTAGATTCTATCCAAATCCAAAAAGGCTGGTTATGTGAGACAGAAATGTTTTTATTTTACACTAAGAGATTTTTATAATGGCTTCAGAGATTGTACTTTCCAAATGATGGAAATTTCCATGGTGTAAAATTTTATTATGTATAAAATCACCTGGGGTGCTTGTTAAACATGCAGATTCCTACACTGTCATATTATCATTGGACAAGAATAAACATTAAGATCTATGTATTATTTATACTGAAGCTTCCTGCTTAGCATATTCTCCAGAGTGCCAGGATAATTTCCTTATCGTCACAGATATCTGTTGTGGAGAAGACTTGATAAGTTGTCGGTGGGTTTTCCTATTTGGCAGCAGAGAGGAGTGAGGAAAATGATCTAAGTGTGACACTTCCAGCCTTCCTTCTACAGATAGTTAATAAGTAGTTACTAAGTACCAGAGACTGTTCTATACATTAACAAAGTCCTGCATCATAGAACTGTCATTCTTGTAAGGTTGGGCAAAGGAATAAATAACTAGTAAGTGTATACTATGAACTGTAGATGTAGCCCGGTGGTAGAGCCCTTGCCTAGCACATGCAAGGTTCTGGCTGTTCACACACACACACACACACACACACACACACACACACACACAAGCGCATTAAAAATGTATAATGTATCTCAGTGTCATATTGGATTTTATATTATGATATGAAAAATTGCATTAAAATGTTTGGGTTAAATTAAGCAGCATCTTGTGTTTTGTTTCCTTCCTCTTTTCTCCCTTTTGATACCTGCTGATGTCTTTCAATGCAAAGGAGGCTGATCCAGCTGAGTTCGGGGAAGGTAATAGATGATGAAAGCATTCTTCTTCTTTTTTTTTTTTTGGTATGGGGGATTGAACTCCGGGACCTTGCGCCTGCAAGGAATCTTCTTTTTTGTAACGCCTCATTAGGTTGGGTTGTGAAGGATATTTTTTTTTTTTTTTTTTTTTTTTTTTTGAGACAGGGTCTTAATATGAAGTTTAGGCCAGGCTTGAGCTCACTATGTAGCCCAGGTTGGCCTCAAACTCTTGGTGATCTTCCTACCTCAGCCACCTGAGTGCTGGGACTATAGCCATGTGCTACCATGCCCAGTGTGAAGGATATCTTTGAAAACTGTTTTAGTGTCTACCAGATCTTCTGTGATTGACCACACAGCAGAAGAGTGGGGGTTTCTTCTCAGTGATTAAGGTAATTATGAACAAGGTAAGTAGGGGAAGAAAGGTTGATTGTGCCCTGACTCCTACCAGGGAAACTCTTAGAAACACCATTACAAGTGACAGATAAGGACTTTCAAATCCTGTACCATACTCTACATCTATAATATAACCTTCTCAATGTAGTTTAGGTAGATTATATGATTATTCAATCTGTAATCATCACTGCTGAGGATCAGAAAGACTGAAATGGTTCCCAAGTAAGTTAGGTGTCATAAGTTCCCATTTTTTGGTGGTGGGGATCAAACCCAGGGCCTTATACATGTTAAGCAATGTGCTCTACCACTGGGTTATACCTCTAGCCTCTAAGCTCCTTTTTCTATAGGATTTGGTTAAATTATGGTTATCCTTTATTCATTGTTGTCTAAGACTTTTTATGAGAGCAAGTAGTTGCAACAGACTTTATAGTCCACAGAGCCTGAAGTGTCACCACCTGGTACTTTAGAAACAGTTTGCCGACTCCGGGCATAGTTTAAATGAATTATATCCACAAAATCTCTCTCTCTCTTTCTTTTTTCTTTTTTTTTTTTTTGTACTAAGGATTGAAGCAAGGACTGGCCTTATGCATGCTAGGCAAAATACTCTACCATTGAGCTATACCTTCAGCATTTTTTGTTTTGAGGTGAGGTCCTGATAAATTGCTCAGACTGGCCTCAAACTTGGAATCCTCCTATTTCAGCTTCCTGAGTAGCTGGGATTACAGGTGTACACTACCATACCAGCCCAACTCTCTCATTTGCTTTCTATGGGACTTGTGTTTATAGCTAATCCTAAAACATATGAAATTAGTGTGCTTTTGGTACCAGGGATCAAACTTGGGACCTTGTGCTTGCAAGGCAGGTGGCAGAACAACTGAGCTAAATCCCTGGCCCTGCTTTTGATTTTTTCCACATTCAAATTTGATTCACCAAGAGTATATTCACAAATTGGGCTGTTTGTATGTATCATTGTAATTAACTCCTTTATTCTATATGTTTCTCCCATTTCTTCCTTTTCAGGGCTAACTTTTAAGATTAGTCAATTCATGAGTATCCAAAAAGTTATAATTTATATTTCCTAATTTTAACTTTATCCTGGATAATTTTAGTATTTGTCCCCCTTTGGCTTTTCTGTATATTTCTGTAAATGTCTTAACTGTAAGACCTAAAGTCTCACTTCTACTCCACGGAGCGTGAACAGCCGAAAGGCCTCCACGAAGCTGGGCCCTAACACCCAGCGAGGCTCCGGGAACACGACAGAGAACCGAGAAACCCAGGAAGGAACACACCAGCCTAGATGGTAAAAGACCTTTATTAGTCTGGCCAGATGGCACTCCCGGAGCCAGGTGGCTCAGAGAGGCAACTGCTCAGGGGCTGAGGTACTTTTTATAAGGTTTTTCTAAACAAAGAGTCAGGGAATTCACAGAACAAGACTGCAAACACATTGCTTATCTTATGCAGGAAATGTTCTAGGGTCACCTTTTGTCAAACCATTTGCCCCTGGGCAGGCTGTTAACCAAGGTAGCAATTAGCATATGAAGAAGCACAGTCTGGCCTATTAGCATGGAGTCACTTTAGCCTATTCAAGTCTTACATTAACCTTTCTGGGGAAAAAGCCACCTTGCAAGGCTAATTTTCTGCAGTTTATATGTGACATGTAGCCTTAATTGGATGCCATTTATTGGTCAATAAGTGAGCCATATGTGTATATATTCTGTCACCGAATCTTTGCCAAAACTCAAATCAGTATGTGTTAATCAGTTTCCATCTTAATTTCAGAGATGAGTCTTGGAAAGCCTGAGTAAATATATGTCGGTCGTAATGCTAATTAGTAGTTGAACGGGGACTTAGGAGCATAATTCATGATGCTCTTTTCTTTATGTGTGTGTGTTGAAAAATCAAACACAAGGCTTTGTGCATGCTAAGCATGTTCTCTACTATTAGGCTACCCTCTCACCCCCGCCCCTGTAGCTTTAGGGATTGAACACAGGGCCTTGAAACATGGTAAAAACACTCTACTATTAAGCTTCACCCTTAGCCCTATCATTTTCTATGAAAGTGTTCTAAAGTTAGTTTTTCTTCTTTTTAAATCTTGGGAATTTGGCCTTTAATGGGCATAAAATAGCAAAGTGTAATACTTCAATGGGGGTGGGAGGTATCCTCAAATTCTTTTTATTTATTTATTTATTTATTTATTTATTTATTTATTTATTTATTTATTTATGGTGCTGGGGATTGAACTCAGGTCCTTGTGCTTGCGAGGCAGGCACAGCACCACTGAGCTAAATCCCCAGCCCAGTCCTTGAATTCTTTAAGAATGACTTAGTAACTGTGTTTGAAGTGATTGTTCTCTGGAATCAGAAGTCAGAATGTTTGCTTTTTTTAAATTTTAGTACTGAGAATTGAATCCAGGGCCTCAGGAATGTTGGCAAATGTTCTACCATTGGGCCACATCCCCATTTAAGAAAAAATTAAATTTGAAATGGGGTCTTGGTAAGATGACCAGGCTGGCCTTGAACTTGAAACCCTGCTTGAACTTGAAATCCTCCACCTCTTTCAGCCTTCCCTGTTAAATCTTGCCTACTGTATATTCCTGATAATCCCTTCTATATTCCCTTTCAACAACATGTGAGTGAATTGGTAATACTCTTCTAGCTAAAACCCTTCTCAACAATTTTTCTTTTGTACTTTCTATGAAAGGCAAGTAACATACCTACTGTCCAGGAATGTCCTTACCATGTTATTCTGTTGAAGGCAGGTAACACCTACTCGTGCTCAAAAAATCTAGATCGGGAGCTTCACCCTCATACCTTTACAGCTAATGATTTTGGAATGTCCAGGCTTCTGGGAGGGCTTGGGAACCTTCAAGAATTCTGTTTACTTTTGAGAACCTTTTCTTTTCTGTCCTTTTTTTTTTTTTTTTTTTTTTTCTTTTTGCAGTACTACAGTTTAAATCTTGCCATCTTCCTCAGCCTCTTTGAGTAGCTGGGACTACATGTGTGCTATGTGCCTCACCCAGTTTATTTGTACTCTTATTGCATCACTCTACCCCATGACAATCTTCATGAAAAAGAAAACAAAGTATTATGAAGAGTTATGTAGAGGCACTTGAATATGGTTCTAAATTTATCTGCAAGGAAATAGTGTATATAAGGCTTTGAACCAGTTACTTCTATTGGTACCTCTGCCAATGATTTTTTTTGTTTTGTTTTGAGACAGGGTCTTGGTATGTAGTTCAGGCTGGCCTTGAACTCACGGCAATCCTCATACTTCAACCTCCCAAGCGCTGGGATTACAGGCAGGTGCCACCACGTCTGGCAGCCAGTGATAATTTAAACATGTCTATGGGTTGAATATACATTATCTAAAATATCTGGGACTAAAAGTGTTTCAGAGTTCAGAGTTTTCAGGTATGGTAGAATTTACATGGACTTTTTTGGTTGACTATTCTTGATCTAAAATTTAAAATGCTCCTACTTGAATTTAGGAAGATTTTGGATTTTGAGATTAGGAATGTCCAACTTTGTTTTAGGTCATTCAGATCTATATTCTTCTATAGAACCTAGTTTAGGAGGTTGTCATTTCTTTTCTTTTTTTTTTGGTACTGGGGATCAAACTCATGACCTTGTGCTTGTGAGGTGGGTGGTGGAACCACTGAGCTTAATCACTAGCCCCTAGGTTGTCATTTTTTGTTTGTTTGTTTGTGCTGGGGATCAAACTCAGGACCTTGTGCTTGTAAAGCAGGTCGTAGAACCACTGAGCTAAATCTCCAGCCCTAGGCTCTTTTTTTTTTTGGTACTGGGGAGCCAACTAGGGACCTTGTGCATATGAGGCAGGCAGAGGAACCACTGAGCTAAATCCCCAGCCCGGTTGTCATTTCTTAAGCAACCTTTTGTGAGGTCACTCATACATTTTGTTGTTCTTATTCATAAGCATCATCGGTTCTTATCACTTAATGTTCTTTCCTTCACACCAGATTATAATAATAGTCTGCTGACTTGACTACTTAACTCAGTTTATTAGACATAATCTAATTCTGTAAGTGGTTCTGAGCATACATTTTTTTCTGTTAGGTCTATTTTTTCTTCTAGGTCTAGATAGTATTCATTTGTTACATAAAGGGTGTGTTTGTTTGTTTGCTTGGTTTTTGTTGCTGTAGTTGTTGCTGGGGATAGAACCCAGGGCCTAAGAACACAAGCCAAGTGCTCAATACTGAGCTATACCCCCAGCCCTAAGAGATTCTCTATGGTAGGTATTGACAAACTTTCTGTAAAGGGTCAGATAGTTTCTGCAACTCTGTTGTTGTAGCAAAAAGCACCAAAGACAATATGAAAACAAATGCACATAACAAACTCATTTCATAAAGAGAGGCATTAGGATCCAGGTGTAGTAGTACACACCTGTAATTTTAGCATTCTGGGAGGTTGAGGCAGGAGGATTACAAGTTCAAGCCCAGCTTGACTTTGCAACTTAGTGAGACCCAGTCTCAAAATTAAAAAGAGAAAAGGCTGGGACATATTAGTGTGAAGGCCCTAAATTACATCCCTAGTACCATTTAAAAAAAGGCAGTAGGCTGGATTTGGGCTACAGGACGTAGCATTCCATCCCTTGCTCTACATTATTTGTATGTGTGTGTGTGTGTGTGCACATGCATGTACTCGTGCATGCTTATATGTGTATGCATACATATATATACACACAAAGACTTTAGAACAAAAAGACATACCTATAGTAAATATTCAGAATGATTTTATTTATATTGTGTGTAATACAATAGCAGTGATACAGCTATAATTGTAATGGAAAGTCTGTTGTGATCCATGCCTTATGTGCATGACTAGTAGAATAATAATATAATCTTCATGGGTGATGTTAATAGTATCTCTTCAGAGGAACATCTTTGCCCTGAGTCTGTCTTTGCATAGCTTAGAAGTGGCATTGTCTTTATCTTACTTGTTCTTATTCTTGTCTTATCAGCTCTAGTGTTTGCCTTCTTCACCAGAATGTCTTCGACTTTACTTAGGCTCTTCAGCAAATCTAACAGAGGTTACTTTGCTTGTAATCCGTGTCTCAAGAGTTGAAATAGGAAGCTGTGGTTTTGGTAATTTGCTATGTCAATCCCTAAATTTGGTTTTCAGGATTTAGAGGAATTAATCCTTCTATTGATATCTTGAAAGGTGTTCTGGACAAAGGAACAGGTATTCACTCAGGTAAGTGATTGTTAAACATGAATGTAAATATTTTTCTCTGGCTTTTTTGGTATATTTGTTACATTTAATAGTTTTCCTAATACTAAACTAACCTTGCATTTCTTGAAGAAAATTCCTACTTTACAAGGATTTTGAATTATGTTTGTTAAATGTATTCAGTTTTTTCCTGTTATATTTAATTTATTATTCTCTTTTCTATGTTCAAATATGAGTTTTTGGGAGGAGGTTGACAGTCTTTGTCAGTTGATGATATTAGGTTAATTAATGAAAATTAATGGAATATTTTGTTGACTGCTCTTTTTATTTATTTATTTTTGGTACCAGGGATCAAACTCAGATCCTTGCACTTGCTAGGCAGGTGGCGGAACCACTGAACTAAATCCCTGGCCCTAACTGCTCTTTTAAACTAAGCAGATCTCAAATATATCTTATGCCATTAAATATACTTTGGTGATATTTTGAACTTGACATATAATATGCCATTCTTTGAAGGTAAAAATTTAATTCGTATATGATTTTGAATGCTTGTTTCAATTATTTCATTCATTCATTCATTCATTCATTCATTCATTGTGGTGCTGGAGATTGAATACAGGGCTTCTTGCATGTTAGGCAAGTGTTTTACCACTGAGTTACACCCTCTAATCCCTTCTTTTTTTTTTTGTACTGGGGATCGAACTCGGGTCCTTGCACTTGCAAGGCAGGCCAACCGAACCGCTGAGCTAAATCCCTGGCCCCCCTTCTTTTTTTTTGGTAAGGGGATTGAACTCAGGACTTTGTGCTTGCAAGGCAGGCGGCCGAACCTCGAGCTAAATCCCTGGCCTCCCTTCTCTTTTAATAATTGTGTGTAAATGACATTGCTGTATGTAAATTTTTACACATCCATGTTTTTCTTTAAAAGTGCCCATTTATCTATACCTTTACCGATATATTGTTTGTTTTTTGGTTTGGTTTTTTTTTTTTTGGTACCAGGGATCGAACTCAGGTCCTTGTTCTTGTGAGGCAGGCGCTGGAACCAGTGAGGTAAATCCCCGGCTCTCCGATATATTGTATTAAGGTTTTTTAAAAAATTTGCCTATTGCAGAGATAGAAAATGGTTTAAATGGTTTTTACTTTTTTTTTTTTTTTTTTTTTTT
>NW_022900951.1:58415126-58421354 GCF_012274545.1 Fukomys damarensis | reverse complement strand
TTGAGACTCACCTGGAACTCACTATGTAGCCCAGGCTGGCCTCAAACTCACAGTGATCCTCCTGCCTCAGCCTCCCAAGTGCTGGGATTACAGGCATGCACCACCAAGCCCAGTGTTTTTTTTTTATTTTGGTTTGTATGTCCTTGATTCGTAATGAACTACAACAGAGAAAAATATGTGTTCTTATTTTTGAGTTTCTTTTTTTGCCCTGATGTTTTTTTTTGGGGGTTACGGGGATCAAACTCAGGTCCTTGCACTTATAAGGCAGGCAGTGGAACCACTGAGCTAAATTCCCGGCCCATACTGATTTTTTTTTTTAATCGTTTTGTTAACAGGGATTGAACTCGGGTCCTTGTGCTTGTGAGGCAGGTGGTGGAACCACTGAGCTAAATCCCCGACCCCAAATAACTCCATTTTATTGTACACAGCTAAGTTAGATAGAACTTAAGAGACAGAGTGATTTGGCCCATTAGGGAATCCAGTGCAAAATTTGAAAACACATCAAAATTGTGGCTAGAGGAGAATCTGAACAGGGGGATTGAACTCGGGTCCTTGTGCTTGTGAGGCAGGTGGTGGAACCACTGAGCTAAATCCCCGACCCCAAATAACTCCATTTTATTGTACACAGCTAAGTTAGATAGAACTTAAGAGACAGAGTGATTTGGCCCATTAGGGAATCCAGTGCAAAATTTGAAAACACATCAAAATTGTGGCTAGAGGAGAATCTGAACAGGGCCAGGCTTCAAGATGGAGACCGATATAGCCCAAGCGATAAACAGTAATTTGAGATTATGCTGTAATTAGCACCACCTGGTCCAACGGGCCCAGCGAGGCATTAAACAGAGATGGGTGACGAGAACATCTGGACCTGTACTCCTATCCCTTTTCAGGAATGACTTTGTTCTTTCTACGCATGGAAGCTAGATAATGATGCTTGCCATTTACATACTTTTGTTTCCCTGTTGAAACAGTATTAGCTATGTGACTATACTTGTAATCCTATTAGTTGACTATAGTTTGATCCACATTGTATACCCATGTTATGATTTTGTTGTATAAAATACCTCTGACAAAGAGCCTTGAGTGGCCATCCCTTCAAGACCCCTCCTGGAAAACCAAAAGCTATTCTTGTCCCTATTTCCAATAAAACTCCATTCTTGGGTTCAAGACTTCATTCCTCACTGTTATGACACCATGAACTTGGAACATATGAAATCCAACAGGTTCGGAGTTATGTTCCTCATAGCACTTTTGAGTGGTTTGTTCCTTATAGTCTAGATTTCATTGTAAGAAAAGGGCTGCTCATTTGGATACTTTTAATGTAGTACCATTAGTGTGATTCAGTTTATCTATGGCTTACACTACAGGCTCATTTCCTCATACTCTGTTTTCTTTTACCTCCTAGCTCCTGAATATTATATTTTTCTCACTTCATCCTAACTCATCTTTCTCTCTACAGACTATCTGCTTTAGCTCTGGCTACTGTCCATATTATCCAGTTGTCATTAAATGGAGAATCTGATTTCTTGTGGGTGGATTCAGTTTCTGAGACTGGTAGGGACTGCTATTTGGCAGGTCCAGGACACTTTCTCCTATTGATTGCTGTATGCAACTATCTTTCCCTATGTATAATTCAAAATTGCTTTAGCTACTATAGGTATATCTAGCATAATTTAGTTGTTCTAAAACTAGAAGACCACCCATTCATGGAGTATTCAGAAGACTCTGATGCCTGACTCTTTGGAACTTGGCACCATCTTACAAAAAACAATGCAACCCTAACTTTCCTTTATGTCTTTGTTTTGTCCCTCTTGCTAACTGGTTTCCTCGCCCTCTATTTGTCTTATTTCCCATAGTTTCTGTTTCTTGATAGCTCCTAATTCCTCTGCCTAATGATAAGTTGATCTTATTTCAATCTTACATAATTCTTTCATAGGCTGTGATATATTCTTTTTTTCTGTTGTTGTTTTCTCTTTTTTTTGAGGCACATTCTCTGGTGAGCTAACCAGATGACAGATTTTGGCAGTCTACCTGTAGGAAGATAATGATGTAATGGCAGAACAGCACACAAAAGAACCAAAAGAACGAAGCAACATTCAGAGAGTGGAGGGTAATCAAGGCTTATTACACTGGCAGACCCAGAGGAGTTTGTGACTCCAAATTCTGAACCCAGATAAGAAGTTATGTAATTTCTTTTATAGCAAAGTTATAGAAGCAGAACAAAGGCAGTTATTCAAGCGGTGACTGTTTACAACTTAGCACATCTGGATATCCTTGGTTGGATGAAGGAAAAACAGGCTCCCATAAAAGCAGGATGTGGTAAAACCATTATCTGTAGGAACAGAGTTGACAGGGCAAGGAACAGCAGCCACAGAGAAGGGGAAGACTAAAGAGGAGAGTGATAGAGAGTATTAGTTATGGCCTTTAGTGTTTTACCTTAACACTTAAGAGTTTTGTTTTGTTTTGTTTTGTTTCAGTTTTGCCTTCCTCATCACTGGTGACTGAGATGACAAAATTTCAAGTATAGAGGGATCTTAATATGGTTAAGTCTCTTATGAATTCTAATTGGGTCCAGAGAAGGCCTAGGAAACTCACCAGTGGGAGTTGCTGCATCTTTATGCCTAGGGTTATACATTTGTTTAATTTAGCTGCTCTGTCTCTTTGCTTATCTTTTTGCTTTCTTTTAGCCCTCATGACCTCATCTGTGTGTTATGTGCTGGTTTGCTGCAAATCCGTGCAGTTTCAGTTCCCTTTACTGTAATTACTTGACAATCTACTTCCAATTTCTGAGAATACAACTTTACTAAGCCTGTCTTACTAGTACAGCTAAAAACAATGGAGCCATTAAATTTTAAATAATACCCTACAGTTATTCTTCTTCCATTATCCTAAAAGAGGTAGAAAATAAAATAACGAAAGCTCAGCAGATTGCTGATGCTCTTGGCAAGAGCATATGCATGTTGCATCTCCTAGACCAGTGATGGGGAAACTTCTAGAGCTTTCAATGATAGAAATGTAGAAACAGCCTACTGTGGCACACATGCCACAGGTTGGCCACCTCTGTCCTAGGTTGACCTTTGGTCACCTTTGTCCCACTCCCATCTCATTACAAGGTTCATAAATATGTAATACATGCCATAAATACGATTAAGATCAGAGTGAATTCTGGAACAAATAATGTGCTTTGAGAGCCCCTAAGATGATGGGGTACTACTGACCCTGTCAATCATTAATGTTAGTCACACCTAGAGATTCGGTGAAAGGCACCTAAGAGGAGGTGTCTGTCCTTTCAATTCTGAAAGTCTGATTTAGCCATCCCCCTTTTTTTGGGTCACTTTTGCTATTTTTGTGTGCTTTGACCTGTGTGTGGTGCTTTTCTGTCACTGCAACACCTTTTTATGTCTGTGCCCTAACATATAGCGACACAGACTTTTCCTGAGCACAACTTTGTGTTCTTCAGTAAACGTAGCTGCTTACTACTTACCTTATTTATTTATTTATTTTGTTTGTTTTGTTTTTGGTACCAGGGATCAAACTCAGGTCCTTGCACTTGCGAGGCAGGTGCTAGAACCACTGAGCTAAATCGCCGGCCCTATTTATTTATTTATTTATTTTTTGGTACCGTGGATCAAACTGGGACCTTGCACTTGTGAGGCAGGCGGCTGAACCCCTGAGCTAAATCCCTCACCCACTACTTACCTTACTACTGTCCTGGGTGTATACTTGGCAATTCTTTTCCTGTCATACATGAGAACCTAGATTATTGTTGACCCATTCCACTGTAATATTACCCTAATTTAGTTAGGTATATATAAAAAACAACAGTTGATAGATCTTCACCTTCATATTTTGCAGTTACTATAATGATTATATTTAGTTTCTGCTGCTTTTACTCTGCTTGTCTCTTACAGCTTTTAATGTAGCCATTAACGATTGAATTATCTATCATTTATTTATAAGTACTTGCAGGACCCAGGTGGAGTAAAACCATGAGGTTCTGGTATTAACTGTCTTCTTTTTTTCTTAAATGCCCTTCTTTTTTTGTTTATCTAGTTTAGAGATAATTCAAAGGGATTTTTCTTTTTTTTAAATTTATTTATTTTTTTGGTACCAGGGATTGAGCTCAGGACCTCGTGCCTGCCAGGCAGGTGCTGTGCTGTTGAGCTAAATCCCCAGCCCTCAAAGAGATTTTTCTTTTTTAAGATTTATTTTTTAATTACATTTTTTTGATTTTACATTAATCATGGGGACTTGATACATGACATGTCTTTTTTTTTTTTTTTTTTTTTTTTTGGTACCAGAGATCAAACTCGGGACCTTCTGCTTGCGAGGCAGGCGGGGAACCACTGAGCTAAATCCCCGGCCCTTTACATGACATGTCTTAATTGAGATTTTTCTAAAATATAAATGAGTACAGTTCTGTTGGTCAAGAGTAACTGTGATGCTTCTAAGAATACAGTGAGTGTTTGGGATTATGGGCAACACAGACATGGATAATTTATCTCAAGGGGAAATGCTGTTAGTACTACTTGGAAGCTGCTAATTGATATCCAATAGAAATGTGGGGCTAGGATTGCCAGGATTTCTGACTCTCTACATGGAGACTGATTGTCTCCAGGTTTTAAATTTTTTTCATTTTTTTGTAGGTCAGACTGGCCTTGAAACTCACTGTGTAATCCAGGCTGGCCTTGAACTCAAGGCAGTCCTCCTGCCTCAGCTTGCTAAGTGGTTGGACTACAAGTGTGAACCACCATACCCTAGCTTCATTTCATATTTTTTTAATGTTTCAGATCAGCATGGTGGTGCATGCCTATAATCCTAGCACTTGGAGAGTCCAAAGCAGCAGGAAGGCAAATTTGAGCCCACATAGGGCAATTTAGTGACTTAACATGACCCTATCTCAAAATTAAAATTGTACAACAGGTGGGTATGTAGCATAGTGAGAAGGCCTTGGGTTCAATCTCAAGTATTACCAAAAAAAAAAAAAAAAAAAAAAAAAGAAAGAAAAAAGCTTCAGGCCAACAGAATATATTTATATATAGTTTTATAACCTTATAGGTTTTATTTTTTCATGATATTGGCTTCTTTGCAATCTTACCATTTTTTTGGTACTTGGAACTGAACTCAGGACCTTGTGCTTGCCAGGCAGGTGCAGTGCCACTGAGCTAAATCCCCAGCAATCTTACTTTTTTTTTTGCATGTGTTACCAAACATGACAATGTAGTAGCAACACTACCTGTTCAACTGCGTTTCCCTGTTCTTGGCAGTCACTAGTATTCTGTTTGAACTTCATTTTCAAAATACGCACGAATTACCAAGCTGTTAACATCACTTTATGTCTAAATTCTCAGTATTAGACACAAAAGTACTAATTTGTATTTATAGCAAATTTGGTGGTATATTTCTATTCTTTTTTTGTTTGTTTGTTTGTTTGTTTGTTTGTTTTTGGTTTTTTGAGACAGGGTCTCACTATGTAGTTCAGACTGCCCTGGAACTCACTCTGTAGCCCAGGTTGGTCTCGAACTCACAGCGATCCTCCTGCCTCAGCCTCCCGAGTGCTGGGATTACAGGCATGCGCTACCATACCCAGCTATATTTCTATTCTTTAACTGTTGTATGCCCCTGTGTAGAGTATCCCTGGTTGCTTTCCCTGAAATGTCAGTAGTGACCTCAGTCATTGTGGAAACTGAAAATGTCTCTACAAAATTTTTATATTACTCAGGGATTGTACTGTTTTAGGTAGAATCATTGTTCTAGTCTCTGCTATTGACAGTGATTCTCTTCACTTAACTCTGTTCTTCTTTCTCACTTGTTCGTGTGTAGTTTCTACTAATAGTTTTGAGCTCATCCTCACGCACATGTTTTTATTTTGTGAAACCTTTCAGCTTCAGTTTTTGCTAGTGTATACCTGTTTCTTTGTTCTGTCAGAACAGAGGATTAATACTTACTTTTTTGTTTGTTTGTTTATTTTTGTTTTGAGACACGGTCTCACTATGTAGTTGAGACTGACCTGGAACTCACTATGTAGCCCAGGCTGGTCTCAAACTCACAATGATCCTCCTGCCTCAGCCTCCCGAGTGCTGGGATTACAAGCGTGAGCCACCAAGCCTGGCTGGATTAATACTCTTAATATTCTAACCTGGGGTCTGGCAGGGATATGTCTGTTCTCTATCTCGCTACCTGGTAAACCCAGATCTAAATATTTTATATTCTCAAATTCCTAGGAAC
>NW_022900951.1:58409565-58415067 GCF_012274545.1 Fukomys damarensis | reverse complement strand
CATAAGGTCTTACTATGTAGTTGAGACTTACCTGGAACTCAGTATGTAGCCCAGGCTGGTCTTGAACTCACAGCGATCCTCCTGCCTCAGCCTCCCAAGTGCTGGGATTACAGGCATGTACTACCAGCTTCTATTAAAACAAACAAACAACTTTTTTATGGCTTTGTATTGAGTAGGAATTTTGTACAATTCTGTTTTCCTTAGAAGAGGCTGAGGGAGTACATGGCAGGACACCATGCCTGGTGTGACAGGTGTATTTTACTATGTGGCTGACAGAAAAGTATTTCTTAATATTTTTAGCTTAAAGTACATTTGTATATTGCAACTTCCATATACAGAATCCCTAATGTATTCACCTCTGCCACTGTAAATAGTAACACAAATTATTATGTATTGGGGTGTTTTCTTTTTTTTGTGTGGCGGTGGTGGGGCGGTGGTGGAGAGGGATTGAACTCAGGATCTTGCACTTGCAAGGTTTGCCACTGAGCTAAATCCCTGGCCCCGTTTTGTGTTTTGAGACAGTCTCACTATGAAGTAGTTCAGGCTGGCCTTGAACTCTAGTATGTAGGCCAGCCTGGCCTTAAACTCACTATGCAGCCTAAGCTGGCCTCCAGTCCTCCTGCCTCAGCCTTCAGAGTGCTGGATTACAAGGTGGCTGGTACCATGCCAAGCTGCTATTTTGTGCCACAAAATGATTTTATGACGTAGTTTTGAAAGGTAGATGACCCAAATTCATAGAAACAGAACAACAGAATATTGGTTGCCTGTGGGTGAGGGGAGGGGGTGGGAAGTTATTTACTGGGAAGAGAGTTTCACAGCTGCAAAATAAAAAAGTTCTGGAGTTGTGACCCACAGTATTGTGAATATATTTAGTACAACTAAACTGTATATAAAAATGGTGAAGATGGTGAAAAACATAGAGCTAAAATATTCTATTTAACAGTTTATAGAGCCATCAGAATATATTGAAATTTAGCATCTTCAAAGAAGAAAAAATTGCATGAACGTCTTTTAATGTAGTCATTCATTTCTGTATATAAGAGTTCAGCATACAGGCCTATGGGCCAAATCTGGATCACCATGTTTTTGTATATACCTTGTGAGCAGAAAATGGTGTTAGCATTTTTTAATGGTTGAAAAAATAAGGATTGTAATACCTCATGACATATAGAAACAATACTTTAAATTCCAATGTTCATAAGTAAAGTTTTACTGGAGCATTCATTCATGTATGTATTGTGTAGGTAGCTTTTATGCTACTGTAGCAGAGTGGAGTAACTGGGACAGAAACTATATGGCCTGCAAAAGCCTAAAATTTTTACTACTTGTCATGGACAAAGAATTTGAGGTTGGTCTTTTGTAAGAGCTGTCAGGGCCCTCACAGTATTATCTTTGGTAACTTTAACTGCTTAATTAGCAGCTTTCTCATGGAGTGAAGGTTGCTATTGTCATTAGGTTCCATTATATGGGGGGAGGGCATGTTCTCATTTCCTTACTTCCTACTGTGAAACTTTAACCAGTTTCAAAAAACTTACATTCTTGGTGAGCTTCAGTTGTGACTCCAATCTACTTAGCAATTTCTGGTTTAGTAGCTTTCTGTATTGTCCAAAAAAAAAAAAAGAAAAAGTCTTCTTCGTCCAGCCAGGCAATTCAGACCACACAGAATTAGGCATGGCCAGCCTCTGAAGTAGACAAGGGTCTCATAAGAGTCCAAATAGGAAAACTGTTGGAATAGAGACAGTTAAAATTGAAAGAAAATGAAACTCAATTTCCTCTGTGAGAATGGAAATGGTTCCAATACAGATCTGAGAATGTCACCAGCAAAGGTTTGTATCATGTAACTAATATAACAACCATAGCATCTCTTACTTTGTTTGAGTCTCTTTGTTGCTGCCTTCCTCATTGTCAACTCAAGCTATCGTTTCCCTCCTAGCTGTTTACCTTCTGCTTCCCCAAATTTTTCAATTATTCATAAGTAAACTATGCTTACTGTCCCAGTGTCTTATCTATTTCATGTTTTCCCACTCTTGACCATTAATATTCAACTCCTTCTGCTACAAGCTTCACTCTTTTTTCATTTTAGAAGCTTTGTTTCTTGGTATAAAGAATGTTAGTGGCTTAAGTCGTCTCTGCTTGGGTAGTCACATTTTGTGTCTTGCAATGACATAGCATTTGGATAGTGTGTATTACATCTGCTACACGCTGAATTACAGGATAGATAATATTCTAAAAGTCACTACTGTCTAAGACTGCCTCCTAGAACTCTCTTCTGTAGAATTATGAGTGGGGCAGTTTATCTTAGATAGGACTATGAGTGTTGTTGCAGAATTCATTAGACAGGAGAGACCAGTGGGAAACAGGACGATTTTATTCCAGGACTTTAGGTATACTGTCTCAGCCAGACTTCTTTCCAGAGGACTGAGCCTCAAACAAAGGCTCCAGTGGTTTTTTGTTTGTTTGTTTGTTTTGTGGTACTGGGGATGGGACTCAGGAGTGCTTGCCAGGCAGGCGAGGCACCACCTAGCTACATTGCTGGTCACAGGCTCCAGTTTTATATATTTTGTCCAATTGGCTGAAACAAGATTTAAGGCAGTTATTTACACAGTGACAGTTTAACAGTTTAGCCTTGAAAGAAAACAGATATAAGGAATTCTATGATGTCATAATACCTTGTTTACAGGGACAGGTTGCCAACCTTATCAATATCTCAAGAGAAAACAGACTACAGTGTCACAAGACTCAGATTACGGAAACATAATTATCTACCTTATCAGTACCAGAGCAGAGGTCAGCCTTGAAGGAAAACAGATTCCTAAGAAACCAGGACATCACAGGACTATTTGCAAGAATCTTACTGTTTACCTTATCTGTAGCAGAGCAGATGTCAGTAGTTATAGGGAGGAGGAATACTAGAGGGAGACTGCTTGAAGCTAGGAGAAACTGCTTAAGGCTAAGAGAAAAACTGCTTTTCTCCAAGCTCTGCTTTAGTGTGACCCCAGATGATTCAGATCTGTTCTACTGCATTTCTTGACCACTGTGCACATGCTCATCATCTTACATATTAATGTCTAAGGATGTTTTATTGTACCATTGTAACTCTTACTGAGGCAGAAATGTTAGTAACCAAGTGTCTTGGTCACTTTCCAAAACACTGGGACAAAATTCCCAATACCTACAATTTAAAGGAAAGAAAATTTATCTTGTTCAAGCAGTTTTTGGTTTTTTGGTTTTTTTTTTTAGTACGGGGGATCGAACTCTGATCTTTGCACTTGGGAGGCAGGCGACAGAACCATTGAGCCAAATCCCCGGCCGGAAAGAAAATTTGTTTTGGCTCACATTTCAGTCCATGTTGGCCAACTCCAAAGAAGAAGAGGCATAGCAGAGAGACATGATAGAGTAAAAACTGCTCACCTTGTGCCTGACAGGAAGCAGAGATGAAGGGAAGAGCCAGGAAGGAGATAGGGCCTTCCAGGTCAGCTTCCCAATGACCTGATTTTTCTGACCAGGCTCTTCCCTACACCAAGGCAGCTATAGCTCCTCTATAATCTAGTCACCTTCCACAAGCCCCACCTCTGAGTGTATAAAGCTTTGGGAGCACATGCAGATATGAACCATAGCATTTAAGTTATAACACTACAGTTTAAAGTTATGAGGCCACTTGGCGAATTTACCTGCAAATTTCAGAATTTCCTACTTGTCATCTTTTATTCCTTGGTCCCCTGATGTTTGATTGTTTGTTTTTTTCACCTGATGCTTTTCAGCCATAGCATTGTTTTGTGTTGAAACATTTCTCTATCTAGCAAACATATTTTTATGTTTGCCACAGTAACTGTAGGCTCTCAATATGCTAGCCTGGGCTGTGGCAATAATGTGTCTGCTCTTTATCCCACTACTTGCTAATGATATAGGAAAAAATAATAACTTCCAACCTGCTAGATGTCAGATATACTGAGTTTGTGTCCCTGAAATTGAAGGATGCATATTAAGGAACAATGGAGGTTAAGAGTAGGAAAGATTTATTGATAGCTCCTGAAAGACAGGAGGGGCCATGAAAGTGGGTTGCCACCGATTATAGGGCAAAATCATGAAGTGGGTACAAAATCATGAGGTGAGTACAATGTGTGTCAAACTATAAACAACCAGTAAGATTATACGTCCAATAGGGAAGCAGGTCAAGTGGCGAGGATACCTGGAAAGAACAAAGGCATTTTTGGGAAGGGACAAGTCCAGAGGTTCTGGTCACCCACCTGGGTGACTGATGTCTATCTGAACTTAATGGACTGGGTGGTACCAATTACAATATAATCTCAATTTTCCATTTACCCCTTTGGCAAATATTTAAATCTGGTCATGGTGATTTTAATCTTGAGGCTTTGCCTTCTTCAGTTTTTTGTTTTTTGTTTTTTTTTGGTACTGGGGATCGAACTCTGGTCCTTAGGCTTGCGAAGCAAGTGGTGGAAGCACTGAGCTAAATCCCAAGCCCTGGAGCCACAGTTTTGATGTGTTCTCATCATTTGCTCTGACTGCTTCCTGGGCCTAGCCCTATCTAAACTAACTACCTATTAATTTCTAACTTAGCTGTCTATAATATCCCCCCCTCTGAAGAGGTATCTCTAATTGTGGTTAGGGGAGAAGGGCAAAGTTTCAGTTTAGCTACTTTGAGCTGAGAAAGGCCGGTGTGGGTGAGACTGAAGTCAGGGGCCTTTTCCAGAGAAGTTTGGCAGTCTCTAGGCAAGAATAAGCAAATTCTGAAGAAATTAAAGTATGTACAATTAAAATGTCTTTGGAATGATTAGGGTAAACATTTTCTGGTAAGAGAGTAAATATTTTAGACTTTTGGGCTAAGTAGTCTCTATTGAAACTATTCAACTTGGTGAGTTAGCTGTTGGTGATTCATGAATGACTGTGGCCATGTTAATCTGGCAGTAGCCAGATTTGGCCCAGTGAGTGTGGTTTGCTAATTTCTCTTAAAATATTTTCTTATCTATTGTTCTGTAGTCCATGAATTTGATATTAGTTCGTAAAATCTGCTTTTCCTAAAAAATTCGCCTAGGGATAGAGTAATAGCATTCAGAATTAACATATTTATAGAGTTTGTAACATTTCTTCATCCCTTCTAAAGATATTCAAGTCTTTCTGTATCCTAATAATTGTAATTATCATCATATGGTTCCCTAATGCATCATGTTATTTCTTAGACATTATAAGCCACATGTGAAGATAATCAGTTAGATTTTTTTTATTAATGTTAATAACTGTTTACTTTTCCTACCTTATTTAAAAATAGAAGTGTTGTCATTTCCTGATAATAGAGAAATGTGGGTCTAGGTGAGTGGTAGAGCACTTGTCTAGAATGCTTGAGGCCCTGGGTTCCATTCCCAGCCGAGAAAAATAAAAGTAAAGAGACACTTGTGTGTGGTAATAGGGATTGAACTCAGGGCCGTGCACATGCTAAGGTAGTACTCTACTACTTAACTAAATCCCCAGCCTTTTTTTTTTTTT
>NW_022900951.1:58406616-58408880 GCF_012274545.1 Fukomys damarensis | reverse complement strand
CTTTTTTTTTTTTTTGTACCAGGGATTGAACTCAGGTCCTTGCGCTTGCAAGGCAGGCCACCGAACTGCTGAGCTAAATCCCCGCCCCTCACTGTTGAACTTTTGATGTATGGACTTCTTGAATGTGTGGCTTTTTTGATGTTGAACATTTGTTTTTATCTAATTATGACACCTGTTTCGATTCTGTGCCAATTAAGCAATTTTATGATTTTATTTTGGGTGTAGCAAAAAAATGTACTCTTCATGTGGAAAAAAGTATTCTGGTTTTATTGATGGATATATTTCTTTATGAGTATATTTCTTTTTTCAGTTTTTATTCATGCATGTTTGTACTACATGATCACATCTTTTTCATTTTATAGACAAAGATTAATTCTTTGTAAGTATTAAAGAAAAATAATTTCTTGCTGTTGCAGGCAAATGTGATAATACCTGTAAAGAAATATGAAATGATTTTACTCATAGCGTGGGTGTTAAACTATTTTAATAGCAGGAATCCTTGGGCTGGGATGTAGCTCATTAGCGCCATGCCTGCCTTGCAAGCGCAAGGTCCTGTGTTCAATCCTTACTACTGAAAAAAAATAAAAAAGAATCCTGTATGTATGTTATACCAATGGGAGAAATTAAATAAATTGGCTTGAATGATAAGATGTTCGTTAGATTAGTAATATTAATGTGTCAAAGCACTACATCCTGTCTCATAAAATTAGCCCCTAGGCTTCTTTAAGAGATACTGGAGGTGTTAATATGAATAATTTCTCCAGATAAAGTAAAAGGGTTATTGAACCAGGAAAATCAGAAGCAGCTTAATTCAGAGAAGACATCCCAATAGTCCCCTGCCTATGCAGTGCACTGGAATGCTGCCAGATTAGGCAACAGTATGTTACCTCCAGGATAAAACTCCTGGGGAAGGAACACTAGAACCCACTAAAAGAAGCCAGTTACAGATCAACTAACCCTGGGAGAATGCATGCAAGTGTGCTCTATTCCCAAGGCCCTGTTCAAATCCATGCAGTCCTGAAGGAGGTATTCAGGCCATGATTCCACAACTACCTTCTAAACTCCAGAGGATCCCAAGAAAACCTCTCGGGGGTGGTGGTGGAAAACTTCCCACCTTCTAAAATTAAAGAGGGATTAGGAGTCACACTACTCCCAGAGAAATCAAGAAAGGGAAAAAAAATTATTATTATTGTTTGTTTGTTTTGTTTTTGGAACCGGGGAGTGAACTCGGGACCCTGCGCTTGCAAGGCAGGCAGCAGAACCACTGAGCTAAGTCCCTGGCCCAGGAAAAAAAAATTAAATAGTTCCACTAGGGACCTTGATCCCACACACGCATGAGATTGACATGGCTCGGAGAAATGTGTTTCCCCAATTCTGCCCTTTCTGTTCCTTTCGTGGACTGTTTCTGCTACCTCTAGAGACAGACAAGCCACAGCACACCCCCGCCCCCCAGCTGTAAGCCTTAGAGGGAGGAATAAAAATGGTTGCTCCCCAGCCTATCCACCACACAACTCCAGGGTGCAGACCCGAAGGGGAAAAGAGCAAGGGAAGGTGAGTGTCCTGCAGTGGCTCAGGGGTATGGAGATAGTTCTTGCTCTGGGAGAAAAACTAGAGAGTCTTCCCTCTTATCCTCCCACCCAAATGAATGAACCCAATAAATGGGGAAGGGATAAGTGCAGCTCTTGTCACCCAGGAAGCAAGACAGAGGCCTTCAGAACCAGGCTTAGCCTCAGCACCTTTTGTACCCTGACTCATCACTTTTATCCAAGCCTCATGTTATTTAATCCTTTAAGCTTTCAAGATAGGGCCTATTTCCTTCATCTATGCCAAACACTGACATTCCCCACCCTGTAGGAACCGGCCTACAAACTGAGCTCCAAGCTGACCAAGCGGTGACAAAGATGAAAAATAGAGACAACAGAGGGTAAAATCTGAGGGGCCAGGGAACTCAAGTCTCCCTTCAGCATATATTCCCAAGTGACTGACGCACCTTGGCTTTATTCACTCAGATAGGGGCACAAGCAATTAGAGTTCCACAGGATTCATCTGTCTGGCTCACCTTTCATGGTACTTCTCTGGGTAAACTTAAGCTCAGGTGTTTTTACTTTTCCCTGCAGTGTGTCAGCTTGTATGCCTTCTCAGTGCACGCCAAGGGGGCCAATTAGGCCTCAGTCTTCCCATCTGGTCCCCCACCCCCAGACCCAGACCCATTCCTACTGGTGCTCAGATTCCAGCTTCTTCCTACCATCCTTACCAGAGCCCTC
>NW_022900951.1:58401450-58406542 GCF_012274545.1 Fukomys damarensis | reverse complement strand
CAAGGCAGTGGCTGCCTGGAGGGGCTCTCAAGGGAGAGAAGGGGAAGGGGAGGCTGGATTTAGCAGGATGTTCTCTGGGGACACGGAACCAGGATCCAGGAGAAAAGCTCCGGCTGGGGTCAGAGCTTCTAGGGCCCTAGAGAGCCGCAGTGGCAGAGTTACCACGTTTTCTTTTGGAGTGTTGGTGGTCCATATACATAACATATCTCAATTCTTTTATCCCCTTCCCTACGCTCTCTCCCATCTCTTGATCCCCTTCCCATTTGAAAAAGATCTCCCTACTTCCTTTTAGTTTTTTTGAAGTACTCTTTATTTTATTCAAAAAAAATAGAAAACAACCTTGAAGGCTACAGAGGATACACAGTCCTGCTGGTTCTTGTAATATCTTCAGGCCATCTTTTCTACTGTCCTTTTCCTTTTCTGCAACCAGGTTCTCCTCTGCTCCATCTTTTCAGGCCGTAACTTTACTGGGACTTTTTGGCCAAACAAAATGTTTTAAATCACTCTCCTGAGCACTTTGCTCTTGATTCTCAACATAGATCTGGCTAAATGCCTCCAATAGTAACCACGCCACCACCTCAACATTAGACTGTCTTGAAATTTTTTCTGCAAGATGAATTAACCTTCTGCCTTTAACCTCAGTCTCAGGTGAAGTGTCTGGACATGAGCAAAATGCACATTTTCGGCCAAAGCATAACACACATGATCTGAAGTGCAGGAGCCAATGCAGTCCTTCCTAGCAGAGACCTCCTAAGCTTGGTCTTTACCTTCTACATTTTTATCAGCATTCTCATCTTCTGGGATCTGACCAGAATTTTTCATCAACTACTACTTTAAGCATTTCAGGGCTGCTTCTTCAGCCACCATCTCTCAACCTTTCCAAACTCTTCCCAGAAGCCAGTCCCAAAGGCTCCTGAACTACACGGTCAGGTATAGTCACAGCAATGACCCTACTTTTTGGTACCAAATTCTTTCTTGGTTACTTTTCTCATTGCTCAGAAAACACCCAAATCCAAAATTAAAGCAGGAAAGGTTTATTGTAGCTCACAGTTTTTTTTAAAGGTTTCAGTGAATAGTCAGCTGCTTCCAAGGCAGGGTGGAATGGCACAGGAGGCAGCAGCAGACAAGCAGCAAGCAACAAAACAGCCCTCTTTCAGTCCCTCTATTCTGTCCAAGTTGTAAGCCTGTTGATTACTGCCACCCACACCCAGGGGAGGGCACCCTTAATCCCAGCATTACACCATTAATCACAGCATCACACAACCTAGATCCAGCCACCTCCAAAAAGCCCCACCTATGACCTTATGAGGCTTTGGGGGGACAGCTAGATAGAACCCATTATAGATAGTATCCCAATAAGTAATTTTCTGACAGGAAGTGAGTATCCTGCAGTTCAGTACTGACACTACTCAGCGTAACACAGTAACACCTCTACACATTGGTGTTCAACCACCAGGAAAGTCTTCAACTACATGTGCAGAATTTTATTGGAGTCTTAGTATATTATTGATTGTGTGATCAAGTTCCTTCTTCAGTTCCTCTCCTCTTCCAGGAGGTCTGGGACTGGGTCCAAAAGTTTCAACCCTCTACTAATAAACTTGGTCTTTCTGGTCTAGCCAGCCCCCTCTCTTGAAACTTAGGACCCACCATGTGTCTCACACCTCATGTAAACTCAGGTATGGTACAAAGGGGCTCTTTGTAAAAGATGCCCCCATTACTCAGAAAATTCCAAGTCTCTATGAAGCTTGTGTCAGGATCAGGGGACAGACCTCAGGTTTATTCTTCATTATACCTCAGGTACATTTTTATATTTTACCTCTAGTGTTAATAAGTTTTCATTTTTTTATTAGTGAATATTGGTTGCACAGAGTTATAATGGACCTCACTTTGGTAGATTTATACATACATATAACATACTTTAATCATCTCCCCTTACCAGTTTCCTTGTCCTATTTAATAAGGTTTTTGTTACTAAAGTGCACAAATGATAGATCAAATGAGATTATAATTTGCAAGGCTATAAGAAGTTGGTAAGCACCAAAAGAGATAGAGATTACTAGAAGCCCACCCACCAAAGGGACTGGTGTGTGGCCTTGATTCTCAATGGTAGGAAGGAAAACCACCAGGAAAGTGAGACATTTGGAGAAACCCTCTCAATGTTTCTTTTCTTGGCCAAGTTTGCAATGTTTCTGTTGTCATTACCTTTCCTCTATGATTGTTTTGCTTACTCTTTCAAGATTCTATGTGGCCTGGGGATTTAGCTCAGTGGTTTCGCAGCCTGCCTTGCAAGCACAAGGGCCAGAGTTCGATCCCCAGCACCAAAAAAAAAAAAAACCAAACAAAAAACAAAAAGAGATTCTATGCTCTTCTCTACCTTAGAGCTTTGGGTGATGTTTTCTTTTTCCTCATGAATCCTTAGATCTCTACTTCTAGTCTTATGTTTATGCATTGTTTTTTTTTTTTTTTGAAACAGTGTCTCACTGTGTAGTTGAAACTGAGCTGGACCTCTCTATGTAGCCCAGGCAGGTCTCAAACTCAAAGTGATCCTCCTGCCTCAGCCTCCTGAGTGCTGGGATTACAGGTGTGTGTCACCACGCCTGGCTTTGTTTATGCATATTTAAATGTAGAGTTTTATGGATTGTCAGCCTGTCAACCTGACTGGCTGTTTCCTAAACTAGTGAGTTGGGCTGTTGGAAATTGAGGGTAGCAATTTGTGCTGAGGACAGAGAAGTTTCCCACAGATGTCAAGAGGCTGGGACAGGCTTATTACAATGGAAAACAATTCTAAATATTAAACAGTTTCTCTCTCTCTTTTTTTTAAAAAAGCTCTTCAATTCAGTGATTCTTTCTATTGTTTTCTTAGTCTCAATTGCATTAATTTCTGCTCCGATCTTTATAATTTCTTCTCTTGCATGTGCTTTTGGTTTAACTTGCTCTTCATTTTCTAGAAACTTGAGGATCAACTTTTGATTGTTTATTTAAGCTTGCTCTATTTTTCTGCTTGGGGGATTCACCACTATAAATTTCCCTCATAGGACTGCATTCGTTGTATTCCATAAGTTCTGGTATGTTGTATGGGCATTATTTTTTAATTGTAGAAACTGTCTTCTCTAATGTGATCTGTGACCCAGCAGGGTGTTATTTAATTTCTATGTTTAGCTGGCATTGATTCTTACAAATTGTTTATGATAGGTAGCTTTTTGTTGTTGTTGTTGTTTGTTTTTTGAGACAGGGTCTCACTGTATAGTTGAAACTGACCTGGAACTCACTATGTATCCCAAGCTGGTCTTGAACTCACAGCGATCCTCCTGCCTCAGCCTCCCAAGTGCTGGGGTTAAAGGCATGTGCCACCACGCCCAGCTTTAGGTAGTTTTAATACTAGCATCAAGGACTCCTTAGCAAATCAGTACTTTTCAGAGATGTCTTCTTTTGGTATCTGGATTTTGGCTTTTGAGTCTGTTGGAAGATCCTACCTCTTCAATTTAATATGGATGAGGGCTGGGGATTTTGCTCAGTGGTGCCGCTGCCTGTCTTGCAAGTGCAAGGTCCTGAGTTCAATCCCTGGTACCAAAAAAAATTAGTATGGATGGGAAGTTGCTGCCTATTTGGCCTAGCCCCTAGTGCTTTGGTACTGGATTATAGTATTGTTGATGACCCTCAGACAGTCTCAGGGTGCTGAATAAATAATCCGAACAAGCTTGTAGCAGGAATAGGGTGGGGTGCTGGTTCAGTGCTGCAGAAGTTTGGCCTGATCCTGGTCTCTGACTTTGGGCCTATGACCTGAGTTGTTCAGCCTACAACACTATGGGTGTTTCTTGCTGGCTTCATCTTGGCTCTCCAACCCTGGGCATCTCCCAGCTATACCTCACTGAGATACTCAGAGCCCTGAGATAGAGCCAACCCACAGCTGCTCCTAGTCCCAAATTCAGCTGGCCCCACTCCAAACTGGTGTCCAGAAAATCACCCCCTCATGGGGATATTTGGAATGGAGTCACTCACCAGCCCCTGCAGCCCACAGCATCTACTGTTCTGCTCTACTGATGCATCTTTCCCTAGAGGCCTCCAGGGTTCCCTGTCACCACGTCTCTTTAGGTTCAAGACTCCTTTCTCAGACTGAAAGCTGGGAGTAAGGAAGAATGCTCAGATTTCCAGTGAGCCAGGAGTGAGGGAGAAGGTGTGTTTGCCACCTCTCTCTTCTGCCTTGAAATGTGCCATCTCTCCCTGTGGGCTCCAATTCACCAATTTCACAACTGTCCTGGGTCTCAGGGATCCACCTCTCCTTTTCTTTCCCATGTTGCTATTCTCCAGAGTCTGCACTCCCACTCCCAATCTCAGAAAGGCTGACTTGCCATTTCTCACTGCTCTGCTATCTTGGAAGTTCTGTTTTTCTCTTTTAACTATGTCAGTCCTTTTTCTAATACCAGAAGAGTTCCTAAAATACTGATAAATGTTATAACAAAATTGTACTGAGTTTAACATATAAATAAACATTTGACTTAGGTTTAGTTTTTGAAAGGAATTCTAAATTCTGAAACTAAATTAGTATATTTGCTTTATTCTATCAAAATGTCTCCTCCCCCCTTTTTTGACATTATATTGGGAATTGAAGCCAGGGCCTTCACACTGAGATATACCCCCTGTCCCCCAGCCCTCCCCCGCTTTGAGATGAATCCTTCCTAAATTGCCCAGGGTAAGTTTAGTCTTGTTATCCTCCTGCCTTAGCTTCCCAGGGTGCTGGGATTACAGTTGTACCTGGCTTGATCTAATTTTTTTTTTTTTGATACCATGGATTGAATTTAGGATTTAGCGCTTACAAAGCATGCACAGCACCCCTGACTAAACCCCGGCCCTAGTTTTTTTTTTTAAGTGTAAAGGGTTTACTTCTTCATCTAGTTGGTTAATTATACATTCTATTTGTTAATGAAGTCATCTTTTGTTGTCAGATTATCCATTTCTTTACATAGAAAGTTATAAGATTCATAAATGGAATTATATAAGAAATAAAATGCTTAATATTAAAAATCACTAAAAATGGGCTGGGGATTTAGCTCAGTGGTTCCAGTGCCTGCTTTGCAAGCGCAAGGACCTGAGT
>NW_022900951.1:58359970-58401434 GCF_012274545.1 Fukomys damarensis | reverse complement strand
ATAAATAAAATAAAAATCACTAAAAATGAAGCCAAAAGATGAAACACTGGGAAAAACATTTTTTAAACCCATATTACTAACATAAGTGGTAGTCTTCATTAATATATAAAATTTTTTAAAAATCAGAAGACTATAGTTAAAAATGAGCAAAGGACATAATGTAGTTCATAGCAGAGCAAATGACAGTTAACCATGAAAGAATACTTAAGTTCATTTATAAGAGAAAGGTGAAGGAAAACTACAGAAAGTTAGTTTTCAGAACTTTGTTGGAAGGACTGTGGGAAAACTGGCACTTGTAGATTGTTAAGAGTATAAAATAATATACTTGTGAAGGTTGCTTTTAGATACATTTATGGAAATTATAGTTGCCTTTTTCTTTTTTGACACCGGGGATCGAACTCAGGTCTTGGTGCTTGCGAGGCAGGCCGCAGAACCACTGAGCTAAATCCCCGGCCCAGTTGCCTTTTTCTTTGATTTCATCCTTCTAAGAATGATTCTACATATGTAAAAATGTAAAACATTGCATATGTACTTTGGCAAAATATTTTATCATAATGAAAGTTTGGAAATAACTCAATGGGCCCAGCAATGAGGGACTTGTTCAACTGGTACATCCATATAATAGAATATTAGAATGCTATAAAAATGAAAGAAGAATCAGTTTGTGAAGTGATAGAAAATTTAAAAGCTATATTATTATTGCTGTTGTTGTTGTTGCTGTTGTTTATTTTTTCTAGTACTGGGGATTGAACTCAGGACCACTGTGCCACTGAGCTAAATCCCCGGCCTTCAAGGATATATTAACTGAAAAGAGGTATATAAAAGGTGCTATAAGTGTAGTTCATTCTCATTTCTTTTTCTTCACCCCCCCATTGTTATACTATGCTAAGTTGCAGTTATATATTTCTGTTGACAGCCTGGAATAATTTCCAGAATATTTTTAATTTGTAGAAATTTAAATATCTGTTTAGGGCCGGGGATTTAGCTCTAAAAAAAAAAATCTGTTTCAGTAGTTGTTAATGTCTGATTTAAGTTTGGCTTGTGGATTCCTCTGACCTAGAATGGTCCTTCTGGCATTAAACCAAATATAGTTATCCCAAGGGGTTTGTGTATTTTGTGACTGATACACAATTGGTAATGTGCTATTTTTGTATTCACTATTTTTTATGTTAAGAGGCTGCATGATATCTACCAGTGTTTGGGATTGAACAATGGGCATATATACTTATTATGTAAACTTACAACCTGGGCCGGGAATTTAGCTCAGTGGTGCCAGCACCTGCCTGGCAAGAGAAAGGTTCCGAGTTTGATCTCCAGTGCTGTAAAAAAAAAAAAAAAAAAAAAAAAAGAACAAAAAACAAAAACATAGCCTGGGTTTGAAATGATATTGCTCTAATGTGGGGTATAGACATATCCACTTTGAGTAGATTACATGAACCTCTTAAAACCAGTGGGTAGTCATAGAGGTCAAAGGTGTATTTTAGAATTTGTACAGATCTGTTGTACATTAACACTTAGGGCATAGATTAGGATGGAATATCGTAAAAGGTTCTGCATCTTGTAATGGTTTGCTTCTGTATTCTTCTTGATAGATTGTCTGCTAGTGATTTAGTTGTGGCTGCTAATATGCAAACTCCAAGAGAAATGTTAACAAGGGTTTTTATCTTTTTAAAATGCTGTGACTCTAGTTCTTATCAACTATACCTGCTACATAGTAGGTGCCCAGTAAATGTTGAGTAAACATTAATAATCAATCTTTTCCATTTCATATATAATATGTGTCATTCCTAAATGCAAACAATGTTATACATTTATATTTTTACATTATCTTGTTTATTGTTTTTTTGGGTTTTTTGTTTGTTTGTTTGTTTCTGGGGATCGAACTCAGGACCTTGCACTTTTGAGGCAGGCGCAGCGCCACTGAGCCAAATCCCATCTCTTTTATCTTGTATGTTTTTAGGTATTTATACTAGTAATTTTGTATGATAAATTCATGAGTGTGTTAGTTACTTTTCTGTCATTGCTAAGACAAAATACCTGACACCCAGAATTTAAAGCCGGGGTTCTGGGTTCAATCTCCAGTACCACCACCAGCAAAACAAAAAAAGCAGAAATACTAGATTATTTAACCTGTATTTTAGCATAAAACAGGTTTTACAAAAATTTTCTTGTATTTCAATGGTCTCATCAGGACATTATATACCTGATTCAATTTGTTTTATCTGTAATAAGACTAATTTTTAGCACATAAAAAGATCAAAATATGTGTTAACCTATTTATAAGTAAAATTTTGGAGGGGTATAGACAGCATCATTCTTACTAATTTATTTTAAAGAAACTGTTTCTCAACAGTATTTCATTTATGAAAGAGTTATGAAGATAGTTCAGAGAATACGCATTATACTGGTATAGCACACTTGCCACATTCTCTTTGCCTTTTGATAAGTTCTGCAGTACTTTGTATGAATTTACTCATTCTATGTACCTCATGTAATTCTAATCTTGTAGTATTTGTCCTTTTGTTTCTGGCTTATTTTACTTAGTACAATATGTTTGAGGTTCATCTATGTTGTAGCATGTGTCAAAACAGTTCTTCATGGCTGAATAATACTGTGTGTATGTTCCATTTTGTTTACCCATTCATTTATATACCAAATTTGATTTATATCATATATATTAGTGTGTGTATGTGTGTGTGTGTGTGTGTGTGTGTGTGTGTGTGTATTTATTTATTTATTTATTTTTATTTTTATTCTTTTTGAGACAGGGTCTCACTATGTAGTTGAGACTGACCTGGAACTCACTATGTAGCCCAGGCTGGTCTCGAACTCATAGCGATCCTCCTGCCTCAGCCTCCCGAATGCTGGGATTCCAGGCATGCGCCACCACGCCCGGCTAGTATGTATTTGTTTTATATATATTTTGTTTTTCTATCTGTGGATAGTACTGCTCTAGAACATACATGTAATACTTTTGTCATTTCCATATCTCATTAAGTTAATTAACTTGGTTATATTAAATTGTACGATAGAGAATTAACTCATAATAAAATCTAGAAAGGGGCTGGGGATTTAGTGCCTGCCTTGCAAGCGTAAGGTCCCAAGTTTGATTCCTGATGCCAAAAAAAAAAAATCTACAAAGACTTCTAAGTATTAAATACGACTTTGATTTATGGAAATTATGGGGCAATCATATCAATATTAGCTTAGGCTACCCAAAAATAAAAATACTTTCTTATTGTATTTATTTGGTACCGGGGACTAAACTCTGGACTTTGTGCTTGCAAGGCAGGCAGCAGAACCACCGAGCTAAATCCCTGGCCCTTATTTTAGATGTAATATCTTTGCATCATTATGTATTTTTTCCTCCTTAATTAAAATTAAATAATCACACTGAGTAAGACAGTTTCATGATTTTAAAATTGTTTTTTGTGGGTGCTGTGGGAAGTGGTGGGGGTGGGAGGTGGGGACCCACCAGTAGTATCACTTTCAGCTTTCTGCCATGGTGGACCCTGGACTAAGTGCTGTGGCGGGGACAGAGTGTGGAAGAGTGTCATTAAGTTGTACAGTCTGGTTTTGAACTTGCCGTCTTCCTGCTTTAGCTTCCTGACTAGCTGGAATTACAGATATGTGCCATTGTTCCCTGTTGAAGGTCAACAGCTCGTAACAGATTTTACCCACAAAAAAAATACCACTGTGATTGTATAACCATATAAATAATACCAGAAGCACCAGTATAGCATGTGCATTAACAATGATGGTAGATTAAATACAGACTCTTGAGTCAAATGCTAGGTGAAATACTCTTTTGAAGGTGTTAAGAAACATGTCTACAGGAACCTGTCTGTCTTAATACTGATAGAACTCAGCTAAAAGAATGTTAAGTTTGAAGTATTCTCCATGGTTGAAGCTGAAACTCTGAATCCCTGATTAAACTCTATTCGAGACATAGATGGCTGCAGCTTCTTCAGAATATAAGGAAAAGAGAATATTTCCAGAATTATACATCTTCGGTTGTACAGCAGTAGGGTTAAATGACCTGAATGAATCTTTCTGTGGTAGAACTTTAAGGAATTGTAGCATTGCTTGCAATGAAGAACTGTGTTATTCTCAAGTATGATCAAGATCCCTAAAGAAGAGATCAGAGCTTGTGCAAATTCAGAAAGGAAATAATAATGAGAAAACTGTTGATTTGAAATAGCAGAGTATTCAAGAAAAATGGGTAAGCCCTAGGAAAAGAGGTCTTTCATTTTCAGAAAAGGATAACATAGGCAGGCAGTAGAAAATTATGAGAAAAGGTAAACCAAGGCTGTATCACCAGTATTATTTTATTTATTTATCTTTGAGGCAGGGTCTCACTCTGTAATTTAGGCTGAACTTGAGCTCACCATGTATTTCAGGCTGCCTTGAACACAGTGATCCTCCTGCCTCAGCCTTCCAAGTGCACCGGCACACAACATAGAATATATATAAACATGGTAACCATGAATTCTGCTTTATTTATTATTCCCCAGGTTTATAGTATCTATTTATTTATATATATAGTATCTATTTATAATAATTCATAGTATTATTATTATTTTTTTTTTTGTACTGGGGTTCGAACTCGGGTCCTTGAGCTTGTGAAGCAGCCTCTGGAACCACTGAGCTAAATCCCAAGCCCAGGTCATAGTATTTTTATGATAGCTAAAATTAATGCTTTAGCTAAAATTTTGCATTTGACATTGTGATTTTTTTTTCAACTCTTAAACTCTGATAAAAGCAAAATTCCCAAAACTTGACTTTATTACTTCTTTCTATGACGGTATGGTTTTTCTATTCTGGTATTTCACAAGTCTCAGTTAGAAAAGACAAACAGCAAGGTGAGCGGTAGTGTTTTTTTGTTTTATCATGAGTTGTATGATATATCACAGTCACTTTGGTTTATAGTTGTAGTTTTATATAATGTCTATGCCTTCCGGATAGTGTAGAACAAATAACAAAAATGTAGATGTTATCTAGCATCTAGTAGGCTAGAAATGTACTTTTTTAGCTGGGGGGTGGATTTGAGACAGGATCTTGCTATGTAGTTCAGGCTGGCCTCGAATTCATAGTGCTCCTCCTGCCTCAGCTTCCTAAATGCTGGGGTTACAGGTGTCCTCCACCATGCCCAGCTTAAAAGTGTACTTTAATTAACATTGAATTCCTTATTAAAATTATTTATTTATTCATGTATCCTGCTGGGTGTGGATGGCCCATGTGTATAATCTTAGCACTCTTGGGAATCTGAAATAGGAGGACCAAATTTTGATCCCAGCCTGGGCAACTTAAGTGAGACCCCCATCTCAAAATAAAAAATGAAAAGGTCTGTGTGCAGGCCCTGGGTTCTATTCACAGGTGTCTTCCCTCTCAGGTTTTAATGTAGTTGACTATGTTGTGTAAAATTGTTGTCCACCACCTAGTCATCTATTGTTTTCTTTTTCCATTCTGTTCTTTTCATGTTCTCTGAAAGCCTCTCTTCAGTTTCTTTAGGGGAGCAATAAATTCATTTCCTTACTGTATCACTAAGGATTACAAAGAAGCATTTTATTTCTCCACAGTATCATATGCATTAAAAATTATAAAAGGCATAGGTATTCATTTGAAAAAAGCATAGTTGATAATTTTGGGGGGCTTTCAGGGGATCGAATTTGGGACCTTTCCCTTGTGAGGCAAGAGGAATTGATAATATTTTTAAGTGGCTCTTAAAGGAACATTTTCTTGTCTTTAGATATTAGTAAATAAAAATCTCAATCGAGACTGCTTTAGAACATTTCTATACTTTTTAAACATTAAAAGTATTTTTGTTTTATTTTTTGTAAAATTCAGAAGTAAATTGCAATTAATATAGTGACAGGAGCATTTTTGCATGCATATTTTAGGAAGCTGAGATGAGGGCATCACTTGAGCCTGTGAGTTTAGACCAGCCTGGGCAACATAAAAAATGCCACCTCAAAATAATAAATAAATAAGTAAGTAAGTAAGTAAATAGTATGTTTTATTATAGCCTGAACTTGAGCCAGGTAGTGAACACCTGTAATTAATCCCTGGAGGATAAGGCAGGAGGATTGCCACAAGTTCAAGACTGGCCTGGGATAAATAATGAGTTTAAGGCAGCCTGAACTCCATGGTGAATTTAAAAAAAAAAACAAAAAAGTAAAATAAAATAAAGCTGAACTTAGCCGGACGTGGTGGCACACACCTGTAATTCCAGCTCTCGGGAGGCTGAGGCAGGAGGATCGCTGTGAGTTCGAGACCAGCCTGAGCTACAAAGTGAGTTCCAGGTCAGTCTCAACTATATAGTTAGCATGGGCTGGGGATTTAGCTCAGTGGTTCTTCTGCCTGCCTCAACTATATAGTGAGACCCTGTCTCAAAAAAAAAAAAAAAAGCTGAACTTGTTAGAGACTTGATTATTTTTATTTGGCTTTGTTTTTGTTTTGCCTGATTTGTATCTCTTGATTAGCAGATGTGAGCACAAAGGTGAGTAATTCAACCCACATTTAAGTAATAGCTATTACTGAAATATATACACATCGCTTCACGTTTTATTCATTCTTCTCAGTAACGCATACCTCCTATGCTCTGCTGTCATGACTTTTTCTTTTTCTCTCTTTGTCTCTCCCCCGACCCTCTGCTTCTTTCTTGATCTTTTTCTGTTTGCCCTGCTGGAGGTTAAACCCAGGGAATTAAGTAAGGTAGCCAAAGGTTCTACCACTGTGCATGTTAAAGACCGGTCCCTCACTGGATGGTTTTAATGACTTAATAGCTGCTGGATTATTTTGCCCTCTTAATACTTTTTTAGTACTTTGGTATGAAATACAAATATATTCCTTCTCATTTAAATTCCTCTTACTGAGATTAGTCTACTCTATGCTAGACAATAGTCCTTTTAATCCTATTCTTTTTCTTTAATAGTTTTTGTTTGTATTTATTTATTTATTATTTTGAGACGGCATTTTTTACGTTGCCCAGGCTTGTCTCAAACGCACAGGCTTAAGTGATGCCCCCACCTCACTCCTGAATAGCACGCACCACCACACCTGGCTATAATAGTCTTATAAGGTGCACACACTAAATGTTACACACTGTTCTCCATGTGTACTAGCGTACAATTAAGTAAATTCTTTTTTTTTTTTCTTTGTTGGTACTGGGGATCGAACTCGGCACCTTGAGCTTGTGAGGCAGGTGGCATCATCACTGAGCTAAATCCCAAGCCCAGGAAGTAAATTCTAATATTATACATTTCCCAGATGGGGCGAGTAAAGTAAATTACATTCAGCAATATTGCTTTGAAAGGTCAGAGCAAAGACTCTGTCATTATCATGATATTTAAGTTGGAGGTGAAAGTGAGGCCCTTTTCAATGTGTAGTGGTGACTGTACTTTCGGGAATATCAGCATAAGAGAAATGGAAAAGTTTACAGCAAACATATGTTAGGATTAACTGCAGTCTTTTAGTAGGACACCAAGATGTGACCATTGTTTCCACAGTCGATTTTCAAACTTAGCAAGAAAAATGGAACTGTATAGAAATGACCATTAAAAATGACATTTTTCTGCAAATGTTACCTCATTTTTTTAGGGGTAGCCAAACCTATAAATTCTTCTAATTGATTTTTTTTTTTTTGAGACAGTCTCACTTTGTTCAGGCTGTCCTTGCACCCACTGTGTACCCCAGGTGGGCCTTGAACTCATGGCGCTCCTCCTGCCTCAGCCTCCCAAGTGCTGAGATTATAGATATGTGTTACCACTCCTGGCTTGTTCTAATTAATGCAATAATCTCACCAACTGTGATGTTACTGGTTCTTTTTATTACATTTCAAAGACAAATCATCAAACCAATAGAAGTTCAGAACTTGGCCAAAAATGGCCAGCTAGTAAATTATAATTTCTCTTGTTGAACCAAGTCTTATGGTGTACGAGCCTAACCCCTTAATTGCTCCTCTTATTTCTTATTCTACAATGTCATCTTTATACTTTGTTCATTTTTGTTTTTTGAGACAGGGTCTTGCTTTGTAGTACAGGCTAGCCTCGAACTTGAAACAATCCTTTTGCCTCAGCCTCCTGAGTGCTAGGATTAAAGGTGTGTACCACCATGACCCACAATTTTTGAGATAGATACCCTTGATCTGATGTTTCTTTTCGGGATGTATCGGTCCTGATAACCTTATTAGGGACATGTTTTTGCAATATAACCACATTCTGTGGAAGAAGCCATTTAATATATGCTGTGTTCCAAAGTACTCATTCCATTGGTTTCCCACATAGAGACTTGAGTTTTTGTTCCTTTACCTGGCTATCAGATTGCTGGGGTCCCACCTGCCATCTATTTTGCCATAGATATTTTTCCCAGGTTCCATTGCCTTTGCCATCAGGTCTTCAGCCTCTCTTTGATTTCCCAACTTGTCCCCTGAGAGGATTGCAGAGTGATAGCAGTTGAGCAGTCATTCCATTTCATGATCTGGAATGTTGGTCTAAAGTGGACTGTCTTTCTGTGTGAAAGTTATCCACACAGTGTCACTGAGCTAAATCTCCAACTCTCCTATAATTTAATTCTAAAACCAGATGGCATTTAAGTCTACATTTCTATTTATTATCACCTACCTGTTCCTATACCTTTGAATGACTATTGTTGGTATTAATATCACATACAGTTTGTAGATAAGTATGAATGGAGACAAAATAACTTTAAGTAGGTCAGAAGACTTTTTACGTTACAATTTGAATTTAAGGGCTCAATTTTTAATATTACATAGTCCACGGAAAGCTTTGAATTATTTTTGATATAATCAACTCAAGGAGAAGTATGGATAACTTTCACACACTTGAAAGTTGCCCAGTTTTTGCCTAGCCAAAGTGTATATTTACATACTGAGTTAGGAACTGAGGGAGCTCTTTGTATGTTTCCCCTATTTATCTTTAGCCTTGACCCATCATCACTGTTCTCTCATTTTCACAAGGCTTATGTAAGTGTATCTTTCCAGCAAGTCACTTTGTTTCATCCTGGATCCTCAACAATGCCAAGTATCAGGGATTATAATCATTTACCTTGCTACTGGATGCTTAAAATCCACTTGGAGGTGTGTTCAGCTATAGTGGGCAAGGTGATAGGACAAAAGCTCTTTGGCATTATTAGACTTTGACCTGGGGGACAACCTGTTGCTGCTTCAGAAGACCTGCTACATCTTGAGAAAATTGATCTAAGTCCTTTGGGGCTTACTGGTACTGTCAAGAACTATTCTGGATTTGGCAGTACCCCTTCTGAGCCTCAAGGTAAGGGGGATGTTGAATAGAGAGGAGGAATACAATGCCATAGTCTATATATATGAGCTCAATGGGTGATGAATTGTTGAGGCCCATTAGGTTTTAGGTAGGAGCACTGATCATCAGGCAGGTGTGGAATGGATTGTCCAGGCTTCTCTGGGATAGACTGAGAACTCAAGCTCCACAAGCCGAGTCTTGGCTTCTTATCAACTAAATAAAAGGGAAACAGTAGGAGTGGGATAGTAAATCGATGTTTCCTGGAATTTTATTGGAAAATTTTGGGGTAGAAGAGATACTCAGGGTGGTGGCTGGAGGGATTGGGGTAACAGTGGAAGAAGATCCATCTGGAATCTGTTGCAAAGAAGGAAAAAAATGCATAGACCTTTGAAGAAATTGAACATCCGGGTAAGAAGAAATGTGACATCATCAGCCATCTTCACATCATCCCCCACCTCTGCCCCTTGTTGGTAAACCATCGTCACACCTTTGCTCCCTTAATGCTGGCTCTGTGTATTTTGGGGGTAAATTCAAATACTGGGTGAGGGACCACTTTAGAGCAGGGCGGAAAGCATGGTTTCCTTCGGTATGGGGATGTGGCATCAAGGGGATGGGGCACAGCAAAGGAGGTGGTTGGAACGGCATGAGAAGAAGGGTACATATGCTGTAAGAACCAAGGGGTGCAGATTTTTACGACCCAAGTCAGGGATGGCTGCTGTTTTATTATGCAGACCTATTAATAGCCACTGTGGTTATTAGCAGTGATTTTGAGGGAAAGAAATGACTTCTTTGCAATTCCTTGTTTTACTTCAACTTGCTCATTTTGTTGACAATGAAGTTTATCGGCCCCTTTATATAAATGTCCCAACTTGCTCTGGCGACAGTATTACATCCAGGCTTTGCCTCTGCTCCTTTCCTAGCTTCTAGTACAATGATGGTGACCCTTTTAGAACTTTCAATGGTACAGCCAGCCCGCTGTGGCACATGTGCCGCAGGTTTTCCAGCAATACTCTAGTGCCTTATTGGGGTTGATGGTATAGTGCTTCCCGAGTACAGTACATGCTTTTGTAAATTTTTAGGGTGATGGGATAGGTGCTAAAATGGGGACTTGTGTTAAGGTCCTAAAGATTTCTAGTAGATTTCACATGCCCCAAAGAATCTTACTGTTTGGTAAGTATACTTAAGCAACAGATATTCCTACAAACAGTAGAAACCATCTGCTCCATCAGTTTGACTGTAAGCACTTATTATTTTTCACGTTTTACATTGATGATACAGTTAAGAAAAGTTACTGAGACATTTTGATTCCGGAGCTTTTTTCCCACCTGACAGAGGAAGCCAGTCTTATCAAAAAAGATCAGAATGGGGCTGGGGATTTAGTCAATCCCCAGTACCAAAAAAAGAAAAAAACAATCAGAATGCCTCCACAAGATAATAAGCAATATCCAACATTTATTCCTCAGGGACTAGCATACTGCATAAGTAAGGCCTTTGGTTGTCTATATATAAGGTGGAACCTCAAGTGTCCCTTACAGGAATTAGAAAAGATGTATTTGATTTGACCGTGCTTTTCACTGGCTTCTTGGCAAGACACGGAGGCTGTTCAGATAGATGCTGCTATGCTGATTTCTTCAATTCATTTCAGTGACCTGCTGCACAACTGCTCTTTAACAGTAGTGTAGTATATACTCTGAGTTAGAGGGATCTTCACTAGGATTCCAAAATAAGATTTATGAAGTGCTGTATTTTGTGGTAAAGAGCATGTAGTAAAGTATGCAGTATGATGAATTTGTGACAGAAGGATTCTTGTGGTCATTGACCTCAAGAATTTCTGTAAAAGTTTGCAATGAAGAGAATATCCCTCAAGTCATTGGGAGGATGAATGAGGTTGAAGATAGAAACATACTTTGCTTGTACAACATAAAGCCAAATCAGCTTTGTGATACCTGCAACATTTGAGAAAGGAAATCTCTGATCAATGCCAGCTAGAAGGGCCAGTGTAACTGGTCTTCTGTGTTTTGCTTTGTTGTTTTTTTTGAGACAGGGTCTCACTATGTAGTTGAGACTGACCTGGAACTCACTATGTAGTCCACTGGTCTCGATATACTTTGCTTGTACAACATAAAGCCAAATCAGCTTTGTGATACCTGCAACATTTGAGAAAGGAAATCTCTGATCAATGCCAGCTAGAAGGGCCAGTGTAACTGGTCTTCTGTGTTTTGCTTTGTTGTTTTTTTTGAGACAGGGTCTCACTATGTAGTTGAGACTGACCTGGAACTCACTATGTAGTCCAGGCTGGTCTCGAACTCACAGTGATCCTCTTGCTTCATTCAGCCTCCCAAGTGCTGGGATTACAGGCATGCGCCACCATGCCCAGCTTGGTCTTCTGTATACTATAATGAGTTATCTGTCTTTTGATGGGATGAGGTACTTAAGTAATGCTTAGTTCTTGGCCTGGAAAGCTTCCTCTGCACTTGCTGGTTCAAATGCCAATTTGAACGTGCATGTTAAAAGCAGTTAATAAAAGAATGATTTAGTTTAGTTTGAGCTTTAGAAGTAACATACTGGCACAGGTGAATTAAAAGTATCTTCTGCATCTTTAGACCTCAGCACATAGAGTATTATTTTTAAGTAAAAAGCATTGGGTTTTACATATAGGGGAAGAACAGACTGGGATTGCTTTGCACACGAAGGGAGGAATAAAAACTTTTTTCTGTGTTCATGGGGTGTGGGTGGGATTCATGGACACTTCCCTATTTGGCTATCTCAATGCAAAGAAGTCCCACGTTGCAGCATAGAAGATTTTACATCGTTGGAATTTAAGGTTAGTTTTCCTTCCTTGGTCCTTTCCTACCTTGGAGTAAAGCATATAATATAGAAACACATAGGTCTCCATAAAGTCTCACATAGACTATCCGTAGGAAAGGGCTTTCTAGGACCTCTGAGAATATTGTAAAGTGTCTCCTATTACACTTAATACTAAGAAGAAATGAGAATTGCCTAATTACAGCATTAATAAAGTGTCAACTGAGATCGCTTTAGATGTGAGTTTACCATCACTAACAGCAAATATAAGATAGTTGGTAAGTTCTGAAAAGCTAGATGTTTAGCCTGTTGTGATGGTATGTGCCTGTCATCCTAGCACACTGGGAGGCTGAGGCAGGAGCATGGATGGAGAGTCCGAGCCCAGCCTGAGCACCTCAGCAGCTTAAGACATTTTTCACACGGAGGGGTATAATGTAACTGTGAAGGCCCTCCATTCTGTCTCCAGTACAGGGAGGAGGGAAATTGGGAAATTTGCAGAATTGGCTTTTGTTTTTTTTTTCCTTTCATTACATTACTGAAACTGACATCTGACTTCTGGGCTCAAGCAGTCCTCTAGCCTCAGCATCCTAAATAATTTGGATGACAAGCACATGTCACTGCGCCTAGCCTATGTTAGTGGGACTCTCCACTTAATCTTAGCCAAGAGGCTGAGAAGCGATTGTTGGTGGGATTCTCAATGATTAATGCCCATCTTCAAACTATTTGCTACCTGAAGTTCTGATAGTTTTGTCTGGCTCATAGCGCCCTTACTCTTTGGGAACTATATCTTCACCCATTGGTGAAATAGTCAATATAAAGGTAATCTACAAGTGAGAAAGAAGCTATTTAGTAATAACACTATACTTTACCTTCTCCCCCGATAGACTTGGGTTTATTTTACCAGTTAACATTACTGTTATGTGAAGTAACCTACTATATGTAGCTGCTTACTGTTTTCAAATACCTTGTCTAGGATGCAACTTCATAAGGTTATATTAAGATTGAATCTCAACATTGGTAGTACAGCTAAGGTTTCTTAAACAATTTTTCATAAATGGCTATGGAGTATTATGCTTAAAGAAGTAGTAATACCACAAGCCTTTTGTAAGCATTGTACATCTGACTGTCCTAGACATGGTATATGGTACCTGCTATTGCTGCATTGCCAGCCTCTACCTTTAAAGATTTAAAGCCCAATTGACACATAAACTTGGCAAAGGAAGTATTTTGGAGTGTACATGATTGTTACGAATTTTCATTACATTTCATTTTGATTTCTCTATGGAAACATTGAAAATCTTTCATATGCAGTTGTGTGCGTGACTTTAGCCTTTTGAAATAACCTGGTGTAGAATGGTTTTGTGAAGTTTAAATCTAGTGAAACTTTAGCAGGAAAATTCTAATTACGAAGAAAAGGTCTTAGAGCTTTAATTCCAGGTGATACATATTTATGCTCATGTGGACCCATATGTAGTGACAGGCTAGTCATGCTTTTTCTAGGTGCACTGCTGTTACACTTTCCAATCTTTGCTTATAGGGATGTTTATTTTCATCCTGTGCAGATAGACATTGGAAATGATAAATTTTTCCCAATAAAGTGAGAGTTTGGCACTTGATTTTGGAATGTTGAACCATACAGATGGACATTGATAGTCCCTAATAGAGCTTTTATCAGATGTTCATTTTCTGTGGGACATTTGTTCAGCCATTTAGGCAAATTAATAATAGATCTGCCTTAAATCTGAATATTTATACTTTGCCAATTTTGTATGGTCATTGTTGTGCTACTAATGATATAGCTATAACTTTGGCCACCTGCATGCAATGTATTAAGTTTTTGTAACTATTCACCCATTTGCCCCTTTTGGGACATTATTTGCAAATGTCTGGCATTTTCAATTTACATTTTAGTAGGTTTCTTTAGAGTCTCCCAGCCAATTAAAGGCTTTTAAAGGAAACTATCCAATGTAATGTATTTCTGTAGGCTTAGGTACATATATATTGTTTTCTTTTATAGGACTGACATTATTTTCCTTTCAGTTCTTGGTAATGTTAAGTAGAATCTTACACTTCTAACATAGCTAATTGATCTTCATGCTGTATTTTACAAAAGACTACCACGAATCCTCAGAATCTAGTTGTACTCCTAGTGTTACCTTTTAGATGAACTCAGGAATGATGAAAATTTTGTGTACTATAGCACTGTTGGCAACATTGAAAACCAGTAATTAAATAATAAAGGTATTTGCTGGAACAACTTTTCAAGATATAGAGGTAAGTATACTTTTGGTCTTTTAGCTGCAACATTTCATAACCATATCTGATTTGTTACCATTGTCATTTGCAAGTAATGTTTTTAACAAGCCCAACCCCTGTATTGGTAGTATGTATATTTTCATGTCATGTTTCACATTTTAAGTTTCATGCTTCTTTGGAGATGGTGAAAGGCATTTTTAAAATTGATTCATTGACACTGGGGATTAAATCTAGGGTTTTCTACATGCTAAGCAAGTGCTCTTTTACTGAGCTATATGCCCTGGCCATAGGTGGGATTTTTTTTTTTTTTTTAAATAGAGGCCCTGCCACACTCCCCCTCCTACTTTGATGCTCAGATCCCCTATTTTGGGATCAAAGAGCATCATCTTGGATTTTTTTTTTTTTTTTTTTTTTTTTAAGACTAATGGCCCAATGAGGCTGGAGACCGTGTATAACCAGAGGCAGTATAGGATGGGACAAAATTTTAAAATTAAGAGCATAACACCTATAAGGGTTTTGAATCTTTTGAAGGTTGAAAACCATTTTTTAAACAACTCTCCAAGGTTTAACCATTTTAGGTATGGCCTGGGACAGAAATTGTATGCAGTCTGATCTCTTTTATGACTTCTCACCTATTTGTAGGCAGCAGCTGTTCAGGTTAAACTTTTTACACACTCTTCTTTGAAATAAATAATTTCAGGCCAAGTTTGTTTGTTTTTTTGACAGTCTCACTATGTAGTTGAGACTGACCTGGAACTTACTATGTAGCCCAGGCTGGTCTCGAACCCACAGCGATCCTCCTGCCTCAGCCTCCCAAATGCTGGGATTACAGGCGTGCGCCACCATGCCTGGCAAGGCCAAGTGGTTTTGATAGATAGCACTGTACATTTTGGCTTGCTATTTTGCTAATAAATTTTTTTCCTTTCTTTTCTTTTTTTTTGGTACTGGGGATCAGACTCAGGTCCTTGTGCTAGTGAGGCAGGTGGCAGAACCACTGAGCTAAATCTCCAGCCCTAGGTTTTGATAGTTTTATTAGTTATAATTTTTATAACTGCTTGCCATTTGGTTATGCAGTTTAGCATGTAAATGGCAATGTGGTAGCCCTAGGACCCATCCTCTGTCCAAGTGCCAGGGCTATAATATTGCTTTTTTTTGGGGGGGGGTATCTGGGATCAAACTCGGGACCTTGCACTTGCGAGACAGGTGGCAATGGGCCATAATATTGCATTATATGTTCCAGAGGCCATTTATCTTTTTTTAAATTGTCAATTTGTGGGGCACATCATTCTTTTTGGGTCTCTCTGTCCCCATGTATGTAGACTCGGATGTTCTCTCAGTAAGAGGGAGTAGGAAGAAAGATGGACAGATTGTCCCTAACATGCAAGACCCTGACCAGTTTGGGAGGAGTATAGTATAGGCTGTTTTTCTGCATATCAAATACAGCCTGCCTGGGGCCTGCCATTTGATGTCTGTGTCAACATTATCTCAGGCCCCCTGGAATGAGAGAAGTTGGATAAAGGGTGAGGATTTGGCTTAAGGTGATCTGGGGACCCCCCCACCATTGGGATTTCCAGGTAGTAATTATAAAATCTTTGACCTTGTCATGTTAGGCATTTAACAGGGATAGTGAACCTTTTCCCCCACCAGGTAAGGCAGCTTTTTTCAATACTTGAGGTTTTGAGGAGCCAAATTCTTGTAGTAGGACTGGGGTACCCTGCTTTATTATAGGGTTTCCAGGGATCTCGTTCTCTAGCTTCTTATGGCCATTGATCTCTCATGTTGGTTCTCCCATATGTATAGCAAGAAGAGATCTGTAGGATCTGGGCTTTAGTTTGCCAGGGCTAGAAACAAAATTTTTGTGACTGAATTGGAAGGGGGGCTGTTTTCTATTTTGCCTTGAAAGGAATGGAAAACCTTGCAAGTTGAGGCTCATTGAGACAGTAACCCTCTTGAAGTACAACATGGTTCTTGGGTCAGTTTTTCACACACACACACACACACACACACACACACACACACACACACATGTATATGGGCCATTTAAAATTTTTGAGTCTCCTGGATTTGAGATAGTAAAATGAACAGGGTTAAAGGCTCTTAATTTATAGTTGGAGGTGGCATCCCCTTTTGGAAGAGTGCTGCCTCATCTTTACCTTTCCAAATGACCCATGAGATGCAGCTGTAATAGGGGCTATAAGCCTAATGCTTACTAATGTGGATTGAGGTGAGGCCTGTTTACACATATACTTGTCATTCAGGCTGTATATCTGTCCCCATGGTAGACCTCTACAATTTTGGACCAGTGAAGGGTTTTTATTAATAGCTGCACACACATCATAAGCATCAATCCTGGCAGGTGGGGATTATTAACCTGGGTTTTGCTGATTAGTTGTCACTCCTCCAGGCAGTGTTGCACCCCTAACCATTCTTCAATTGGGGAGTACTGTGGGTTGAAACAAGTGTATTGACTCAAGTGACTCCCTGGCTTGAGCTGGTTATGTGACTATATGGATCACATGATGGGCAGATCAGGTCTACCAATGTGGCCCCTAGTTAAAACAGCCAATACCAGCAAAACACCCTACACACAAGAGAAAGGTGAGGGCCAGCAGGCACCTCTTACCATATTTCTAGCTGTCTGGGGCAGTCTTGGCAAGGACTATGGCAAAAACCAGAGCTAGAACCCTGAATAGAGTTAAGAACAGGAGATGGCAGTGTATAACACAGGCCACACAAAAGGGATGCAGTCCTTTTATGTTGCCAGGTGGTGTCTTCAGGCTTCTGCCATGAGTAGACTAGGTAGCCTTTGGAGTGACTAGTGCAGGGCTGCCAGCTCTGTCTCTGGCATGACGAGAGCAGGGTTGCTATGTCGATGGTGTCTCAGATCAAGGTCAGCTTCTTTTGAATCATTAGCATAGATGGCACTGATGGGTCAGGCAGCACTGCCAGTTTCGAGATGCTGATTTTGTTCTGCTGTGGTGAGTCTAGGGGACTATTTTGGCCACCTTTACTACTGTGGGAGTGGGTAGGATAACAATGTATGGGCCCCTTTGGGGGCCTTTACTGGTTGAACATTTTCATCCTTTACCCAAACAGCATCTTTTTTTTGGTACCAGGGATCATACTCAGGTCGTTGCACTTCAGAGGCAGGCAGTGGAACCACTGAGCCAAATCCCCAGCAACAGCATCTGGTTTAAGAGCGCTCACTTACAGGCAATTGTTTCTTAACCCTTTGGTGCAGAGTGGCTAAGTTTGAGCCTAATGCCTGTATCTGTTGCCTCAGAGTGAGATTTTTAAGCTATTTTAAGTCCCCTCTTCTAACCTTAATAATGGAGAATTTTGTAGGAGGGAAACCCCAACTTTTTAGTGGGGCTAGACCTAATCTTAAGCAGGGCTATTGGCAAGAGTTGGTCTCAGTGTGGGTGAGTCTCTTGATAGTTTACTCAACTATAGCTTTAGAGTCTGATTTCTACTCTTGACCTTTGGGAACAGTATGCCATATGTAATTAAGTAATCTTTAGTTCTTTGGCCACCAGCTGCATTACCTCTGATGAATGCTGGCACGCTGTCTGACCCTCTGGAAATGGGGATGCCAAAACGGGGAATGAGTTTGTTCAAAAGAAGTCAGGCCGCCTGAGATGTCCTTTCTGTGCAGGTGGGAAAGGCCTTTACCCAGCCTGAGAAGGTGCATGCAAAGACTAACAAATACTTGTATCTACTGATTCAGGGAAGCTCATGAAGTCTATAATGATACTTTTAAATGGGGCTCTCCTGACATTCTGTACCCCAGGAACAGCCTTGGGTCCTTGACTTGGGTTATTGCAGACATATGTTTTACATTGCTCACACACTACCTGGGCTGTGCTGGAGAGCCATGTGACATAGATATGTTTGACCTACACTGGTCTCAAGAACCGTCTAACCCGTATTTGTGTCCTGATTAAGCTTTCTGACAAAAGCTGGAGCCAGGGCCTCGGGCATTACTATCGGTTGTCATTAAATTTTTACCATCTGCCTGGTAGGATTCCTTCATCTTTGGTCTCAAACCAAGTACTCTGATGTGAGTAATTAGGGTTTCATTGTGCCGATGGAGTACGGAACAGCACAGCAGCCACAGCTGCCGCTGATTCTGTCATTTCCCTGGAGACCTCGAGCTTTGCTTCCCAGTCTGCTTTATGGTTTTCCTGAACAGCCAGTGTGTTTCGCTTTCGATGTCCCTGACAATGTATGAGTGACACTCTTAGGGGCCCATACATCATCTAAAGAGTTCAAGGATTTTTCTACCATATTTTATTAGATTCCTCTTTTGATATAAAGCCTTTGTATGTGGAGGATGGTGAAGGCATAGTTAGAGTCGATATATATTAACATTTGCCCCACTGCCGGTTGGAGTGTATGGGTTAGTAGGTTTGTTTTTTTGTTTGTGCTTGGTACCAGGTCCTTGCGCTGGTGAGGCAGAGGCTGGAACCACTGAGCTAAATTCCCGGCCCATGCCAAGGTTTTTTTGGGGCAGATACTTTGACTTGGTGACAGAGTTCAAGGTTACCACTCAGTGCCATATAAGGCATTCTCCCTCTTTCATAAAGCTGTTACTGTCAGTTAAATACTTCGTATTGGGTTCCTTGAGGGACTGGTCCTTTAAGTTTAGCTGACTGGAGAACATCTTGGCTATGACCTCAATGCAGTCCATGATCTGGCTGGCCCAGTCTGACAGGCAGTAGGGTTGCTGGGTTTAGGGTCTACACTATTTCTAGTTGAATGTGCTGATTTTCACGAACATCTCTTGATATCTGACCATCTGGGCATTAGATAGTATTGGCCCTTATATTCCATTATGTCGGTACTATGTAGCACTCAGATAGTTAATTCTTGCCTCACAGCTTGTCAGCCTCTGCCACCAAGAGGGCTGTAGCTGCAAGTGCTTGAAAACAAGGTGGCCAGCTCTAAGTGACAGTTGAGTTGCTTAAAGAGGTATGCTACCTACCGGTCGATGATGCCATGACCCTAATGCCTGGGTTAAAACACCCACTACTATCCTGGTACTCTCGTGGTCATACAAGAAAGGCTTGTTCATATCCAGAAGTCCCAAGCCTGGTGAGGGCCTGCTTGATTTCTTTAAAGGCTTTTTGTTGTACCAGCTCCCACAATAGAGGCTCTCATTTTCTCCCCTCTGGCTTTATAAAAGGGTTTTGTCAGGACTGAGAAGTTAGATATCTAGATTCTACAGAAACATGTGGCTCCAAGGCATTCCTGGATCTGGCATTGGATTCTCAGAACTGGGATTGAGCAAACTGCCTGCTTTTTCTCGGACCCAAGTGGGCGCTGTACCTGCAACGAATCGAAACTGAGATATTTGACTTACCTGGCAAATTTGGGCCCTTTATCTGGAGACCTTGTAGCCAGCCTCCCACAGGAGAGTAAGGAGCTGTTTGTGGGAAGCCAGCCATAGCCCACTGGCTTTTTGAAAGACAACATTTATTCCTTTTTAAGGACTGCACGTGTTAAACTTGTTTTGCCCTGCACGGAAGAAACCCAGACAGCCAAAGATCTGTAGGAGTCAGGTGCTGTTAACTCCATTTTGTTATGTTAAAGATCTGATGTTATCTATAGGAGCAGGTATCGAGGTTACTATGGTAATCCTAGCCCATAATAGTTCGGTCTTTTCCTTTAAAAGGCTGATGCCTGCCTGCAATAAACGTCGCCTTGATCAGACTCTTGTCTTGGCGTCCTTCCTTTCTCTCTGCCCCATCTCCACCCCGCTGCTCTTTCAGGTTTGAGGCACTGTGGGACAGTGCTCTGCGTTGCCGGTTCGCGACAGCTGTTGAATTTTTTTTCATGTAATCCTCCCAAGACCTTCCAGCTTGCAGCAAATTATCTATGTAATGAAGTAAGACTCAGACATATTGGTTTGCTGGGAAAGCTTTTAGATCAGTAGCAGCGCTGTGCCTAAGATAGGTGCAGATTTTTTTTTTTTCATACCAGAGATCAAACTGAGGACCTTGTGCTTGTGAAGCAGCAGGCATGGTGCCACTGAGCTAAAATCCCCACCCTTTGTGGAATTTTTGAATCCTTGGGGGAGACTTGTCCAAAATAGCTGGACGTGTCACTGTTTTCTGGATTTTCCCACTGGAAAGCAAAAATTGGCTGCCTCTTTGGGGCCAAGTGGATGCATAAGAAGGTATGCTTTAGGTCTAGGCATGAAAGGCAGCTTTGGTGGGGATGAGACCCAAGAGAGTGTAGGAGTTTGGGACAACAGGATGTAGGTTGATGGTGGCCTGGTTTGTTGGGAGCCATTCTACATAATTTTGGGGAAAAATCATTTCATAATTATGATTAGGGCTGTCTGAGGCCTAGTCTTCTCGCCTGTGGGCTGGCTATGGTATGAGGAAATTTAACTCCACTTTGCCTCGGGTCATAGCTGAGGCCTCAATGGTCCCGTGATATTATGATGCCCAAGGGCATGATTAGATCAGCTGAAGACACCCTGGTTTCTGGAGAACCCAGTAGTAATAAAAAAGAGAAGGGTTTTACCTGGGGGTAGGACAGATTCCTTATTAGCTTGCTAGTTCCTCCTACCTACTATGGTAAAAATGTTCTGCTCATCTCCGGTCCTGTTCAGCATAAGATCCTCATCAGTTTAGGGTTATCACTTCCCTTTGAGTCATCTCATACTCCTTCTGATTACTGTCATTCCCCCATATACTTTGTAATTATTTAAATCTCCATTGTCTTTTTTTTTTTTTCCTTTAGCCCTCCCTGTCCTTTCTAGACAGTTGGAGGATTGATCATCTTCAGATACTGGCTTACTATTTGTAAATCCTAAACTGGCTGATAGTTGTCTGTGCCTGACTTCTAGACTGGCAGAAGTATGTTGTAAGGTGACTTGCAAAGTCAAAGGATCCTGTAATTTATAAGCCTCTCCAGCTATTTTTGTTTTGTTCTGTTTTTTGGTACCAGGGATCAAACTCAGGACCTTGCAGTTAAGAGGCAGGTGGTGGCACCACTGAGCTAAATCCCTGGCCCACTCCAGCTGTTTTGGGATCCCAATCTGTGCCTTTCAAGGGATGAAATGATTGTTTTGGGAAAATTGTCTCTGCCTTTGGCTTTAGTTCTACGATTACTGGAGCTATGTTCTGGACTAATCTGGGTGGATTGTCTTTAGCCCATCCCCCACATGCTCTGAAGGGAAGCTCAGGTTCCTGTTGTGTCCTCTCCATGAGACTGTAGAGGTGCCATTCTTCTCCTTGGGGAATCATAAGAGTCATGATTTTTGCTTCTGGTTTACGCAGTTGGAGCAGCCTGTCTGTGGGAGTTGAGAGTTTTTTGGGCTTGCAGCTTTCCTAATAAGTCTCAACCCATCAAAGCCATGGGACAGTCAGGGAGGTATAGGAATTCGTAAATGACTTCATTCTTACCTAAAATGCATCTTCAGGGCAGCAGGAAAGGGTGGCGTTTTGGGTTGCCTTGTGGCCCCCATGATAGTAGCCTGCCTGTGAGAGGGGGCCTATAGTTGGGTCACCACATAGCGCTCCACCCCAGTGTCCACCAAGAAGTCAGTGGGCCAGCCCCTCACATTTATTTGGACCGTAAACTTTTGGGGGTCTAACAAAATAGAGCCTGGCCTGTCTTAATCATCCTATTTTGTCATGGCAGCCAGTTCTACAAAATCATCCTCTGGTGCCCCACAAGGCCTCTGAGCTGGCTGGTATTGGCCCTGGATACTTGACCGCTGTCCCCTTGCTCTGCGGGAGGTGGAGATTTTTTCAGCTATAAGGGCATTCATTCTTCCAGTGTCCATACCTGCAACAGTGGACACATTGGTTTCAATCTAGCTTTGTCCCCATGCAAGTGGCCCCTTCTGTCGGCTTCCTGATTGGCCTCTTCATTGGCTTAGATTTTTGCCCCAGACATGACCTCACAGGGCTGTCCAGATCATTCTGCCAGGGTGGCTGCTAGGACGTCTGCCTTTTTTTTTTTTTCTTCATTTTTCAACCCTCTTGTTGAGCCTCCTGGTCTCAGTTGACAAATACCTCTGTGGCGACATCTAACAGTTGGCTGGAATTCATACCAGTGGAACCCTCTAGCTTCTGTAATTTGTCCTGGATATCTCCCTGAGCTTGGCTGATGAATGCCACATTTACCATCTGTTGGTTCTCAGTCACTTCTACATTAAAGAGGGAAGGTACATTGACAGAAAGCTTTACATAGCCTCTCGTAGAATTGATTAGGGCTTTTTTCTGGCCCCTAGAGTACCTCCGAGGTCTTGCTCTTACTCATGGCCCTTTTCCTCTGGCCTTTAAGCCATTTAGGATTGCCTCCTGGTACTGCTGGATCAGGGTGAGACCCTCTTTCGCATTTGGGTTCCACTGGGGATCTTCTGGAAAGCCATCACAGGTGTAAGCCCCGGGGGTCCAACATTCCGTCTGGTACATTTTCTTCCATCATAGGGCAGCCTGAGTAACCAGGTGACTCTTCAGTATTGAATAAGGTCAGAAGGAGCTGTGAGGGCTGGGGATTTGGCTCAGTGGTTCTGCTGCCTGCCTTGCAATTGCAAGGGCCTGGGTTTGATCCCCGGTACCAAAAATAAATAAACAAAGAAGGTGCAAGCAGTCAGTCCATGTGGGTTGGTTAGTCTGGATCATGTACTACATCAAGTTAAGCATTGCCTGGTGTTTTTCTGTATACGAAAGGGATGTGACTCTTCTAATTAAGGAGGCCAATAGTAGTACAGGGTTGGTACACTAGTACCCACTTGCCTCCCTGGATTTGCCCCTGTGGGTTATAGTAAATGGGTCCTCATGGCCCTTGAAGTGGCATCTGTATGGCACTTTGGTGGTGCCAAAGGGGTCCCTCACAGGTTTGTGAGCAGTCATAATGGGTGATTCAGGGGAGGCTGACATTTTAGGGGTCTCTTGGGAGTCCTCAGATGACACTGAAGAAGAGGTAGCCTCTGGAGGGGCTGAGCAGTTCTGGTAGGTCCTCCGCAGTGTGGGGCAGCACGTGGCAGTGGCAGTGGTTGATACGGTGGGGCATATGGAAGTGGGACTTCTGGCTCTCCAAAAAAATCAGTTTATTTGGGCTGGGCGTGGTGGCGCACGCCTGTAATCCCAGCACTCGGGAGGCTGAGGCAGGAGTATTGCTATTAGTTCAAGACCAGCCTGAAGCAGTGTTCCCTAAACTGGTTCCTGAGCCTCACCAAGTTCCTTTGTCCATGTAGCCTTTACCCCGGTCCACCAAGAGGGGCTAGTCTCCTGTGTATCAAGGGATCCACTGGCACCAGGCCAGGTCACCTTTCCCAGTAACCCGAGGTTCATGTTCCCATGTCGAAGGAGGTGAAACGCCATCTCTGCTTTCTGGGCAAGTCCCCAAGAAATGTAGCAGGATTTTTGTACAGAGAAACAGGATACCAAGGCTTCTCCTAGGCAGGCGGCAGAACCACTGAGCTAAGTCCCCAGCCCAAGGCTCCTTCTAGGAAGCAGTGTTTATTTGTGACAGCACTGACTCAGTGAATTCATATATAAAGGTTGAGCCCTGAGTTTGGAGAAATTTTGCCTTTTATAATTCTTGTGTCTTTGTCTCTCTTATATGATAACACACGAACAAATTACAGCTTGATTCAATACAGTCTATGTTACAGAGCCATGCTAAAGCTGTACTTGTTTACATAGGAGCTATTTATGCTATGTTGTCTTTTTTTTTTGAGAGGATCCCCACTGTATTTCTTTCTTTCTTTCTTTTTTCTGTACCAGGGATCGAACTCAAGACCTTGCATTTTCAAGGCAGGCGGCAGAACCAGTGAGTTAAATCCCCAGCCCTCCACTGTATTTGTTTGAGAGGGGCCCTACCACATTCCTATGGGAGCAGTCCTGTCACAATATCAGATCTATGTTTTTTCTTTTTTCTTTTTTTATAAGTATACTTGAGAGTGAACCCAAGGCCTTTGTGCTGAGCTGCATCTCTAGATCTTTATTTTTTTGGAACAGGGTCTTACTAAGTGGCTAAATTGCCTCATTGCCTCATATTGTAAGACCACCAGGGATCTTAACCAAACATTCCGAAGAACTGCCATCAGCCAGCGACAGCGAGGCAACACCCCAGAGGAACCTAACTAGCCGCACCCAAGAATGGTGTTAAACAGACCTTTATTAGCCTGGCCAGACGGCCCCTCTAAGCAATGACTTGGAGAGTGCGCCCCGAGCCCAGAGTACAAGAGGGTTTTATATGTTTCTAGATGGGGTGGAAGCAAGCAAAATTACAGGAGCAAAATGCGGTGGTTAGAAGAAAGGAGCAGAACATACAGTTTGCACAGGATGAGGCTGACATTTTTGTGACAAAGTACAGAGCTGTGGTTAATCTCTATAGGAATGCCATTTCCGTGACAAAGTGTAGGGCTATGGTTAATCTTTACGGGAATCATCTATCTCTTCTACTTAGAATGTTCACACTTGGTGTTTGTTCCTGACCAATTTCCTGAATATGTGTTGTCCCTTTGATGACTCCGGGCCTTTCCTGCTTTCTCAAGAGGGTGGGCTTAACCTTTAACTAAGATTTCATTCGTGCTGGCACTTTACGCCTGACACTATGGCCTTGAATTTGTGAACCTTGTGCCTCCTCCTCCCAGTCCTAGAATTACAGGCATGCATCAACATGACCAGCTAAGTATATTTTTTGTTTTTTTGGTATATATTCTCAATACATCATGATTACATTTGTGGGGAGTTGGTACATGTACGTAACACATCCTCTTTTTTTCCCTACCACTACCACCTCTCCCATCTCTCCCTGCTCCTTCCAACTCTTGATCCTCTTCCCATTTGCAAAAGCTAAGAGCCTTGTAGAAGCAACAGTCAGTTCTATAATTTTAAAATAAATTATGAGATTTGGTGCTGTCTTGATATGCTCTATGAAATATATCGACATGGTTATGCCCTCGGCAGAAGTATTGTTACGGAAGGAATTGGCAAGTGACACACAGGCAGCAGAATGAAAGTAAAATAAAAAAGTTTACTCCATCAGTGGGGGTCGATGACACCTAATAGCAGTGCCCTGATTGACTCCCCCATTGTGTTACAACTCCTTCTTTTATAGGGTTTTACAACCTTGATCTCATAGTTGGTTACATAGTATTTCCACAGTTCACCTTGCTGATACCCAAAACATGGTGGAGAGGGGTTGAATTTCAGTCCGGATGCTGTTCTTTGTTAGGGGAAGTTACCTTTAGAGTTATCTATTCTAGCCAAGGGGAAGGGAGCGAGTTTGGTCAACAAAGCTAACAATGGTTCTTTTCATTTACAAATCTTTTTAGGGAGACTACCTGCCTCAGGTGCCAGTTAATTCTGAACTAAACAGAGCGAAGGGCAAAGTTATCTTACATTGTGATATTTCCTAGGTTTTCCAGCTATTGAAGTTTTCCTTATCAGTATCTACTATCACAAATTGCTTGCTAATTTTCTTTTGGTGTTAACATGTGATTTCAGAGGTTCTAGTATGTTTAATATCCTTTATTATCAGACATATGTTTTATTTTTTGAAAATACTGAGGCCTAGCAATTTGTTTCCATTGTTTGGGGTAGTAAGAGTGCAGTAGTATGGTATATATTACCCATACATTTATTGTTTATCTACAAATGTGAATTTCTGTGGACAATAAGCAATGATAATAGAAATTCATTAGTCTATGGTTTGTGGTAGTGGTGTTGGTTGCATATTTCCTTTTGGGTATTATTCTTTATAATCAGGTATTGTTCCAATAGCACCCTAATTTGATGCTTCAGTGGTAGTGAGCCAAGTATAATAGTAGAAGTGTCAAGGTCATTCTGCTTTTCAGCAATTGTAATAGGTTTAAACTTATATTGTAAGAATGACTTGCTCAGTATTTGGTTATGAAACGTAATGTGAGACTTGTCATTAGTTATAGGTCCTCAACCATATAAGTGAAGTTCATATCCTGAAACTTCAGCTTTGGGTAGTTTAGTGGACCGAAAGGAATCACTGTTTCACAAATGTTTCAGTACTTGATTTTTCCAATAGGTATCTCATGGGAGTATTAAGTTCATATTTCCCACTAGAAATGTGCTCATAAATATCTACCATTAACACGGTCTGATTTCATGACTAAGGAGCCAGAAAAAAACATTTGCCTTGGGGCCAGGGATTTATTTAGCTCAGTGGCACAGTGGCTGCCTCAAAAGTGCAAGGTCCTAAATTCAATCCCTGGTACCAAAAAAAAAAAAAAAAGCCCAAAGCTGTGTATTCATTTATAATACTGTTTTAGTCTCATTTTAACTGAGGTGAGTAGCAATTTAAAAATTGGTTGATATATGTACAGATGCTTTATGATTCTTGGTGGGGTTATGTCCCAATAATCTCATTATAGGTTGAAAATGTATTCATATGCCTAACCCAATAAACATCTTAACCACCTATTACACTGTAGTATATTGGTTTACCCTGATGATCACGTGCCTGAGTGGGGCCTGATACAGCATCATGAAACTATTTGTATAGTCTTTTGCTAGGGGAAAAGTTCTTCAAGGACAGTTTCTATTGTATAGATATAATAATACTTTGGTTGTCGAATGACTCCAGCCTCAAACGTGCCACTACACAAACAGCAAAGATTTTTTAAAAAATCTACTTGGTATTTATAACTTTGCTCCATACTTGAACCAAAAATCCAACTTGCAAAAACCTGTATGGGCAGACAGTGTTACCTCTCACTGTGGACACAAGGTGGTGTCGTTTTAGTTTTAATTACTGCTCTCACCCAGACAACATACAGTATAGTGCTTGTGTTAGTGCATTAAAACATTCATGATTGGGCTGGGGATTTAGCTCACTGGCACCACACCTGCCTCACAAGTGCAAGGTCGTGAGTTTGATCCTTGGTACCAAAAAATAAACAAACAAAACAACATTCATAATTGTGCTTTTTTTTTTTTAACAAAGAAATCATCACTTTGGCTCAAAAAAAGTGATACCAGCGGTATCAGGAAAACTCTGAGCACGATGATAGCATTGAAGAAAGAAATCATTGAAAAATTTCTTGAGGTCGTGGAAAAATGAATTTATAAGTATAATTTTGGGATCTCATAACCAATTTTTTGTTTGTTTGTTAGGGGAAAAATACGTTCAGTTCTTGAAGTTTTCAGTGTTTGAACATGAATTTGGAACAAATTGAGTTCAACACCTGAAGTGTCACTGCATCACTTTTGTGCCATTGTAAAACCAAAACAGTTATGTTTAGCCAATATAAATCAGGGAGCACATGGACTTTATACTTCTCTGCATGTCCATTATTCCCCCGAGTTATTGCCTTGTAGATACAAATTTTTGATGAAAAATACATGACAAATTGGTCCACAACTTATTTGATTGAGGTTGTGGTAATATGGTATCCTGATCCTGTAGTAAAAGGCGATTTATATGATCTGAAGAGAAACCAGAGTATCCTGATCCTGTAGTAAGCCAAGAGTATACTGGAAGATTTTCAATAGCACTTGATCAATATTTTTGCATTCTTACAGATATTGGTTTAGTTTTTTGTTTGTTTTTGAGACAGGGTCTCACTATTTGGTTCAGGCTGGGCTTGAACTCACAGTGATCCTCCTATCTGCCTCTAACTCCTGAGTGCTGGGATTACAGGCATGTGCCACCAAGTCTGGCTCCATAGAATTTTTTTGTTTTTTTTGGTACCAGGGATCCAACTCAGGACCTTGCACTTGCAAGGTAGGCGAGGTGCCACTGAGCTCAATTCCTGGCCTCCCAGGGATTTTTATGTTTAAGATGATGGCATGTATAAATGTAGTTGGTTGCTTTTCTTTCCAGTTACAGTGATTTTTACATTTCATGTCTAATTACATTAGCTAAAACTCCCTGTATAGAAGTGGCAAGAGCTGTGGATTTAACTCTGGGCAGGGATCAGGGGTTTTGGGTTGACAGAGGTAGGGGCGGGTACAAATGTAGGAGAAATCTTGAATGTAGGGGACTTCAGACCATTTGCCATTGTGTTGACACAAGTTGCAAAGATCCTGTAAAATGCTTGGGTTGTAATATTTTATTTTCTGGCCATTGGTAGTTATTGTTAAATGTATACTGGTGCCTGATTGCATTAAAAAAAAAATAAGGCATTGGGGCTTATTGTCACCTGTGAGCCCAAGAGTTTTGAGCTAGCAAACATCCCAATGGTGTTGACTGGGAAGGTTTGGGTTGTGTAACTCCCTTGTCAAGAGAGGGCCAGATGTGGTATCAGATAGCTCTAGAAGGGGAAGGGCAAATGGGAGGAGCGTCCTTGTCGCCTTTGACACTCTCTGGAGAGAGAGAATGAGAAGAGCTGGGCCAATGGGGCGTCCCCCAGGGGCGGCGGTCGTGGCCACTGCCTAGGAGTCTGTCTAACCTAGTGCTAGGATTTTCTGAGAGAGTGGGACAGAGGACCCGAGGGGGGGGGCTGATCTGAGTACTCACCCAGAGATTAGGGACTGATGTAGATGGCGGGTTTCGGCAGGGTCTGGGAAGGATGGCCGGGAGGCTAATCAACCCTGATCAGTGGGGATCACTGCGAAATCCCAACCATTGCCTTCCCAGGTTTCGGCACCAGAATGAAAGAAAACAAGCCGAGGCCAGGGATTTAACTCAGTGGTGTTGCTGACTGCCTTGCAAGCGCAATGTCCTGAGTTCGATCCCTGGTACAAAACAACAATAACAACAACAACAAACAAAAGAACAAAAAAGAAAACAAGCCAAAACAGGAGCACCCAAGGCAAGATTTTATTGGGGGGAAAGAGCTTCCAGGCTACCTCGAACAATGGTGAGAGAGAGGGAGACTGACAGGTAAGGTTTTTATAGTGCATTGCAAAGGGGAGAGTATCCTGAGTTGAGCAACTGGATTCCAGGTGATTGGAAGGGAGGATCAGGTGGGTATCAGGATGGAGCAGCAAGTTAGGTTTTGCTTCTCCAGAGGGGGTAGGTTTCACTTTTCCAAAGTGGCTCATTTTTGAAGTGGGAGCCATTTTAGGAATGGGAGCCATTTTAGAATGTAGTATGTTGGGGCCATTTCATCTGATAGGGGATTCTTATCATGGGGGAAGTATGTGAGAGTAATACTTTTGTGTGATGCTGACCTTCAGTCAATGTTCCTGGATTGTGTTTCATATCGACTCCTGGAGGATCGGTGCTGTCTAGATATCTAATTAGTTTAGCTTTCTATAATAATCCCACAGTGGGCTTTGAACTGAGGGCCTCAACTGAACTATAATCCCAGCCCTTTTTATTTCTGAGGTTATCCTTTTGGGAATATGTTTTTCTTTCACCCACTGATTAAACCTTGGCTTCAAATTGGGATGTTTTGAGGCCATTTTCATATATTCTCCTTTTCTTTGTGGTTCCATTTATGTTTGCTGTCTTGACTGAGAGCAATTCTTTTTCACTTTTAATAATAATAAAAAAACACTTTAGGCTATATTGTCTGAATCTCTCAGGCTTCCTAGAGGTACAATAATTTTCACAAGTTAACATATTAGAGAGAGGCAATGCATATTTTTACTTCCTTCCTTCCATATACCCTAATCTCTACTACTAATCCCTTAAATACAGCACTTTACATGGTTTTACTTGACATAAGAATTTGGTGAAATAGGAAGAATGTGTCAAATTTATAGGCAGAAAATTTACTCAAACTCTTTGGAATATCTAGCATAAAAAGGATCAGAGATATCAATCAAAGCTTTTACCTAGCAGACTGTAGAAGAAATTTGAGTGATGAGGTCCTGCTGGCCTCAAATATATGTAAAGTATTTTCTATTTCAGGTCCAAGAGTCAATGAAAGAAGGCCATTGGAGAATGGGTTATGTTGCAAGTTTGATTAACATTTAATTTAATTTAATTTTATTTTTGGGTATCAGTGATTGAACTTGAGACCTTGTACTTGCAAGGCAGGTGGTGGAAACACTGAGCTAAATCCCCAGCCTGTGCAAGTTTGTAATCAGTTAAATATAAATGAGAATGATGCCTCAGCCCTTATCCATAATTGTGGGATCTACTGTTCACTCATGGATCTGTGCTTATAGGTTCAGAATGATGACTCCCTTGATGATGGAATAGATTAGAAGGACTTTAGAAGTCTACTGTCCTAGAGAGGTTGTTAGATTTTAATCTGACTTCAACTCAATTTCTTTTGTAGCATAGACAATAAATGGTCTTTTTTGGTTGGTTTTTGAGGCAGGGTCTCCCTGTGTTGTTCAGCCTGGCCTTGAACTCACTGTGTAGCCAAGGCTAGGCTTGAATTTGTGGAGATCCTCCTGCCTCAGCCTCCCAAGTGTTGGGATTATAGGCATGTGCCACTACACCTGGCAACAAATGGCCTTTTAACTTGTGAGCAATTTCACTTAGTGATGGGGAATGGAATTCCTTGTGTCATCTTGTCTGTCTTTTTTCTTTTTAAAAAAATTAATTTTATTGGTACATTAAACATATACAATATAATCATATTCTTTTTGGAAATTTGTATCTTTAAATAATCAATCTTGGTTATTATTTTTCCCCACTCCCCTGTCCTTCCTTCAACCCCTCCCTTCTACTTTTTTTTTTTTTTTTTTACTTTTTGATACAGGGTCTCACTGTGTAGTTGAGACTGACCTAGAACTCACTATGTAGCCCAGGCTGGTTTTGAACTCACAGCGATCCTCCTGCCTCAGCCTCCCAAGTGCTGGGATTATAGGCATGCGCCACCACACCCGGCTCCTTCTACTTGTTTTTAATATTGAGTCAAATATGTTTCCATGGCTTCAGCTAATTTTGCATATTTCTATTGTATCCCTACTGAGGAATATTGCCTTATTTACTCCTGCAACTTCAGCTACTGTCTTCTCTGTTGCCATTTGTACCATCAGGCACTGTTCTGAGTAATGCAGATATAGAGATGAATTGGACACAGTCCCTGCCTTCAAAGGAGTTCTTAGTCTAGTGAGAGAGATTATGTACACAGAAAATCACAACAGTGTGGTATGCTCTCTAGTGGAGGTATGTGTGAGGTACATGTGTGATTCATTTTACTGATTCTAAAGATGCCAAAGATTAGAGTAACTGGTGTGTTTGAGTTATAGCTTTAAAAAAGTGAAGGCCAGGGATTTAGCTCAGTGGTTCTGCTGCGTGGCTTGCAAGCATGAGGACCCAAGTTCAATCCCTTGTAGAAAAATAAAATAAATACTAAAAAAATAAAAAAGTGAAGGTCAGGGGCTGGGGATTTAGCTCAGTGGTGCTGCAGGCTGCCTTGCAAGTGCAAGGTCCCAAGTTTGATTCCCTGGTACCAAAAAATTAAAAAAAAATAGTGAAGGTTAATTGGGCAGAAAACAGAGGACTTTCTACCAAAAGCGTGGACATTAGGGAAACTGAATGTAACTTATGAAATTAGTCTAGATCTGTAACTAGAAATATGTCCTTATATATAGTGTGCCATGGAATTTGGATTTCATTATGAGTGTTTATAGAAGGTTTTTTTTAAAATTTGTTTTTGCCAGGCGTGGTGTGCACGCCTGTAATCCCAGCACTCGGGAGGCTGAGGCAGGAGGATCGCTGTGAGTTTGAGACCAGACTAGGCTACATAGTGAGTTCCAGGTCAGTCACAACTATATAGTGAGACCCTGTCTATCCCCCCCATAATAATAATTTGTTTTTATTTCATTACTGGGGATCAAACTCTGGACCTTGCACTTGCGAGGCAGGCGTGTTGCCACCAAGCTAAATCCCCAGCCCAGAGGGCTTTTGTGATGATAGTATGGAATATGTTCTGGAGGTGTTCAAATCTGGACAGGGAAATGAGTTAATAGGAATCTGTAGTGACTAAAATGAGATGATTAAAGCCCAGAAGAGGATATAAGACAGAGTATGACCTCTTACATAAGATATTATAATAGATACAGTACAATTTACTGTAAAATTAGCAAAAACCCAAGGCTTTCTGACTTTGGCAGGTGTATACTTTCTTACTTCCACTGTAGTCTTGAAACAAATCTTTTTATGTTCTTTGGATGGATGTTACTCTCAGTACATTTTGGATTATGACTTGTTTCCACAGATTCTACAAACTTCCTTTTCAGAGCCTGCAGTTTATTAGGTGTTGATTCACAGGGAAATGTAACAATTTAGTTTCTAGTCATTAGGAATAAACTTTCTCTGAGTATCATGTCTCTCAAGGTTTATGTGTTTTTCTTTTTTTAAATTTAAAATTATAAAAAGTAGAAGCTTTTATATCATCTGAGAAAGAAATGGTCTTAATTTTTTTTTATTGAGTTTATTGGTACATTTTAGGTACACAGTACAGTTATATTCATTATTGGGATCTTGTACCTTTACATGACAGGTCTTGGTTCTCATTTTTTCCCCATACCCCTGCCCTCCCTTCACCCCCTCCACCCTGGCCTTAATTGTTAATTGTTCAACTGCTTTACTTTCTTTAGGGATTTAAAAATGTTTATAGCTATACCTGCAAGTAAAAATTATACGCAATTATGAAAAAACCTAAGAAAAATGTTTGGAAAAATTTCTGATGAAGGGCTTTCTTTTACCAGAATGATTATATTTAAGTGTTTTTCAGAGGGCCTTATGTAATTTGCCATCCTGGAGAACATAGGGAAGAAGATGTGTTGGCAAAGGAAGACTTGAACAGTGGAGTGAAATTTTGGACATGTGCTCAGACCTGCTCTCACATTTATTATTTTTTCTTTTTATTGAGTTTATTGGTACATTCTAGGTATACAATACAGTTACATTCATTACTGGGATCCTGTACCTTTACATGACAGGTCTTGGTTCTCATTTTTTCCCCTTGTCCCTGCCCTCCCTTCACCCCCTCCCGCCCTCCCCATTTAGAAACACTTTATTTCCATTTTTTCATTTTCTCCTATTTTTTTTCTTTTCCCTTCTTCCCTTTCCCCCACCCTTCCCACTTCCCCTACACCTTTAGCCCTTTTCTTCCTATTTCACACTATTAATTATCCCATTAGGATCTTGTGTACTGTTATAGTTTTTCACACCAGAGCTGCTCTCACATTTAGTAATGTAGCTTTGAGCAGGATTACTCACCTCTCTGCAACTTTGTTCCCTCTTACATATAAGAGAAATAGTATTTGCTTTCTGAGATTTGAGGAGGGATTATGAAATAGGAGGATTTACTAATATTTCACACTATTAATTATCCCATTAGGATCTTGTGTACTGTTATAGTTTTTCACACCAGAGCTGCTCTCACATTTAGTAATGTAGCTTTGAGCAGGATTACTCACCTCTCTGCAACTTTGTTCCCTCTTACATATAAGAGAAATAGTATTTGCTTTCTGAGATTTGAGGAGGGATTATGAAATAGGAGGATTTACTAAGAATATTTATGTAAATCATCTAGATGAGGCTTGGAATTTGCTAAATGAATTAACTATTGATGTTCCTTTTTCAAACAAGAGAGTGAAGTAGAAATACTTTTGTTTTGAGTGGTGAATCATGATGTTAAGATTGAGAAAAATAAAAACAATGTTTTCAATATATATTGGTATGAAGGCACTTCCAGTGGGTTTTTTTTTTTTTCTGCCAAGTACAATAGGATACCAATGAAGCCTTTATTTTAGTTTATGCTCTCATCACTGATTTCTTGCCTTAGGTCTTAGTTCCATGTAGAAATCTGTTGAAACATTATGTTACAATTTATGTAGAAAAATGCTTTGGAAATGGTAAAAACTGGATTTGAAGTCTAATACAAACTGCTTGCTAGATATGTGATCTAACCCAGGTTAGCTACTTTACTTTGCTGAACCTCAAGTTTTTTCATCTAATGGTTAATTTTCAAGGTTTTCATGAAGACGTATGTAAAGTATCTATTATAGTCACTCTACAAATTACAGCTATTATTGTTAGTTCTTGGGATAGTCACCGCTTGACAGAAACAACAGCAGGCCCTGTGCCTAGGAGGACTTCATTGATCCAGCAGCAACCTGGAATGGTGCTCATCTGAAGAAATCCTACTCGGATATATATAATACAACCTGCTAAGTGTCCTAGCACTTAGCAGGTTGTATTATCATTGTCCGAGTCTATGGCTCTCGTCTACCAGAATAAATTCCTTAAGGGCAAGAATACTACCTTATTCATCTTTGTATTCACAGTGCCTAATCCAGTGCACATTGTAGGCCTCATTAAATGTTTGTTGAATGAAAATCTGAATCATCAACAGACATTAATTGGGTGCCTGCTCTGTGATCTCCATGGGCCCAGCTTGTCCCTGCCAGTTGTCTACAACGTCCAAGCTCTCTTCAAAATGCTCACTCCTGAAGCTTACTACTGTCTTCTGATTCTTGTGCTGAGGAATTTTCTGTGTAGTCCATTAATAGCAAATATACATCATATCAACTACTATCTCCAGTTGATTGATAATGCCTACCTTGATTATGTTTTTTTGTTTTTGTTTTTTTTTTGTACCGGGGATCGAACTTGAGTCCTTGTGCTTGCGAGGCAGGTCACTGAACCGCTGAGCTAAATCCCCGGCCCCTTGATTATGTTTTATAAAAAGCCAGATTTTATCTCCATGTGAAAGTCTAACTGTGTAGTGATATCTGCTGGGGGCAGGAGAAGGGGGAATAGCAGCCCAAGTGCCTCATATATGTCGTGTTTAATATTGTGTTTTCTATGAAACATTCCCTTTATATGCCTGCATTTTAGTCTTGAATACTTGCAGATGTTGCATGGCTATTTCTAGTAGTAAAATTGCTACTAATTGCTGCTTGGGTTTAACCAGAATGATCATTGAGCAAGAGCCTCATCCTCCTGGTCCTCCAGTTCTCAGTATGCTCCTGTGGTTTGTATTTACAGTCTTCCCATTTGAATTTTCCTGTAGCAGTCTTCTTACCTGCATTCACAGATAGGGCTCCACTTTCCTATACACCACTTGTGAAGCTCCTTTTTCCGTTTTTTGTTTGTTTGTTTGTTTGTTTGAGACAGGGTCTCACTGTGTAGTTCAGGCTGGACTTAAACTCACTATGTAGCCCAGGCTGGCCTCAAACTCACAGTGATCCTCCTGCCTCAGCTTCCTGAGTGCTGAGTTTACAGGTTTTGGCACCACACCTAGGTCCTAATTCTCTTTTAAAATTTAGTGTGCTTTATTTTTATTGTTCTATGAGAAGCCTTTCTGTTTGCAGATGTGACTACCAGAATACAGGTTAAACTACCCCATGAAGGCCCTACAGCGAGTCACATAATCACTTTTTTAATTTTTTGAGTCAGTGTATTGATTTTTAGTGCAGACTAGCCTTGAACTCACTGTGTAGCTCAGGCTAACCTTGAGCTTATGAAAATCCTCCTGCCTCAGCCTCCTAAGTGCACATGCCTGGCACACCTTTTAAATATGGGAGAAGACTGACTATGTTTTCAAACTATGTAATAGGAGGGTCAGAGGAGGGAGTTGTAGATGTGGGAATGAGATAATAGCTGTAAGATCTTGAAGGATGATACAGATGGGATTGGAGAGTGAAACCTATCTCTGTATAACACATAGCTTTAGATCAGAGAAGCTACCTTTTCACTGGAGCATAGAGATATGCATAAGAATAAAAAAGAAAACTTAGCAAGGATGGCGAAGATTTGTAATTGTAAAAATAAATGATGGGAAGTAGAGTAACTAGTGAAAGGATTATAGAAATTGAGCTTCTAGAGCAAAAAAACAGGGTAGGTACGAACCAGAGAAATATCCAGGCCAAAAGGCTGAAATGGGGTAATTAACGGGACAGCTGGTGCTGTACTGAAGCAAGAAACAAGTGTGAAACTAAATGGAAGCTCAGAAAAAATATAAGGTGGGTTGTGGATCCTTATCATATATAAGGATTTGTTGCCTCAAATGATGGAAGGGGTCAATAATTAGCAAGGGAGGAGATATATAGAAGTGGATTTGAGGATTCAGAATGGACATGGAAAAAAGTAAGGTCAGAAGTGGGCTAGTCTGGGTGCAAAAAGAGGCATTGGTTTGAACAAAATGTATGTTGAGTATTTTGAGAATTGGAATTATAGGACCTATAATTAGAATGGATTTTGCACTTTTCAGATTTCAAAATTGGAGGGCCGGGGATTCAGTTCAGTGGTTTCACCACCTGCCTTGCAAGCGCAAGAACCCGAGTTCGATCCCCGATACCAAAAAAAAAAAAGATTTCAAAATTGGCAAGTAGTAAAGTTACCTGTGAGCCACCTATAGTGGTGCATTCAGGAGGCTGACACAGAAGGAACACTGAGTTCAAGGCCAGCCTAATCTGTATGGTGAGACTATGTCTCAAAAAACAAACCAACAGAGTCAGGGATTTAGCTCAGTGGCATGATCAGCATTGAAATTTCAAGGTCCTGAGTTCAATCCCTGGTATCCAAAAACAAACAAACAAACAAAACAAAAAAATGATACCTGTGAAACTACAATATCACATGTGTTAGGGAATTGATCATGTTAAAGTATGCTGTGACGCCGCCTCACAGGCTGCATTCTCCTGGTACATCTTGGCTCCTAAAATGACCTCATGCCCTTATCTCTGGTTTCCCTCCCCCAAGGCCACAGTGGTCCAGGAAAGTTGAAACCTGTGTCTGCAGGACTGGGCCCATAAAAGCAATCTGGCCTGTGATAGGTTAAAAGTAGCTCACTCCTCATAAATAAGCAATAGCCCACCCCAAAACTGATAAAAGGACCTTCCTTTCTTTGTTCTTCTCTCTCCTTCTGCTTCTTCTTCCTCCTCTCTCTCTCTCTGCCTTCCTGCCTCCTGCTCGCCTCCCTACAATAAAGATCTCCTGCTGGACCTCTCGGTGCGTGAGTGGCCTAATTGGGAAGCGGCACCCGAAAGGGCACGCGAACCCCCCTTTCAACATGTCGTATGCATAGATGTTGCATTTACCCAGCATTATTATAGGAAGTGGGGTGGGAATGTATACTGGGCCAGATGTAAAAGCTTTAGCAATTGAGGAATGATTTAGAGGTTGGCATGTTACAACTAATCCATGCTGATGAAGAGAGGATGTAGAAAGAGTAATATGAGCATTAGAAAAGTACTAGGATCCAGATGATCTGATCTTTTACTTGTTTGCTATCTGCCTGATACTTTGCGAAATTCTATCCGTTTTCTCTCTTTGGGGTCTGTCACATTTCAGCTGTGTGATAATGAGCTGTAGTCTGGTGAGGACAGCTATAGGGACTGCTGGCCCTTAGCACTTCTGGAATTCTATGGCCATCTCTTATCTCTTAATTCTTTGAAAGTGTAACAAGCCAGTGAGCTTGAAGTACCATAAGAAGTTTTATTTAGGATCCAAAGTTATTTTGACCTCGAACTAAGTTCATTAGATGTAACAAGTTTTAGTTGGCTGTGTTTCATAATGTATTTTGCCTTCTGAGCCTGTGAGTTGAGGGGTAAACTAGTGTTGCTGTGAAAAAAACAAGTACAGTACTTTAAAAGCAGATTGATTAACCAGAACAAGAAAACAGTTCTATGAATTATGTAATTTGGCTTTGAGGATTACGTATAGATAAAAGAAATCTCACACAGGTGAATAACAAACCAGTTTGGAAAAGCCATTCTAGGTTCAGGATGCTTCCACTTAAGTGGCTCATTTTGTCTCTGTGCTGTTGGAGAGAAGAGCTCGAAATTGAAGCAGGGAGATGGCCCTAATGATTTGGAGTACAACACAAATTAGGAGAGAGTCTTTGAACCTCTAACACTGCATGCAGATTTTTCTTGTGTGTACAGTTTATTGGAGATTTATAGCTTCTTTTATACTCTTTCAACAAGGTTGCACTAAAGTGGCCAGGGCTTCTATAGGGATTTCTTTATAATTCTTCTGGAATATGAGAGAGAGAGAGAGCAGCAAGGATGACTATAACTTCTCTTGATGTCAGCTTCATAAAGTGTTACTCAAGAAAGTAATCACTCCTTTGATCCTTCTCCAGACTATAGGTTGCTTGTTTTCAATGACATGTTCTTCTTTCTCATGGTAATGTGTGTATGAACTGTTACTTCCCATATAGAGTTCTCCATGTTTACAACAGAAAAAAAATCCCTTATAATTGGTAGAATATTTGCTCTGTTAGGCCTTCAACAGTCAAAAATTCCTGTGTGTCAGTCCTAGAGTATAGAGCATCAGCAAAGAACCCCACTTCATGGTAAGAGGGTAGTGGACTGGGCCGGGGATTTAGCTCAGAGGTTCTGCTGCCTGCCTTGGAAGGTCCCAAGTTCAATCCCTGATACCAAAAAACCAAACCAAAACAAAACAAAACAGAGGGTAGTTGACTAATTTGCAAAAAAAGCCCAATCCTTGTTCTCATATTCTTTTTCCTTAAGTTGTGTATAAAACATTTCATGGATGGAAACAAATAAAAAGCCACAACTTTCTTTGATTGGCATATGTCTCTTTTGTGTATATGCCATTGAGAATCATTACCTTTTGTTAGTACTTCTTTCCCATCTGTTAAGATTAGAGAGGTGTGAATGCTAAAGTTGTGGTTGAATTTGTCATGATTGTATTGCAGCTGGGGAATACATTGATCAGTCTGACACATGGTCGGTATATGATGTCATGGCAGTCAATGGAGAAGTTTTAGAGAAGGTCAGGAACACAGTGAACCCCACTCCCAATTTTACTGCCGATTTTTCAATTCGTCTTGAAATAGCAGTGGATAACCTTCCCCAGTCTGCCGTTTTGACTTGAGGCACATGATATATGAGAAGTTTTGTGCATTAATGGTAAACACCAGGAGTTCTGCTTAACTTTTATCTCTCTTGAGTATGATTGAGTTTGGGTGGGATAAGGCATAAAATACTTTCCCAGTGTGTCACTAAAATGCCCTTGGTCACAACTCCTGGTACCTTATCCAGGGTCTTTCCTTTCCTTTCCTTTCTTTAAAGTCTGAACTTCTTACTCTCAGTAGCCTCCTTCTATTTTTCTTGTCCCTCCCTGATGGGTTTCAGTAGGTTTCTTTTCCTTTATTAAAATGAATGGATGAAATTTAAACAAGTGTGGGAACTAACGTACATGTTGTTCTTTAGATATAAAGAAAGAAGAATGGAGGGCAGAGAGAAAGGACAAGAAGGCTATGGTATGCCATATGGAGCAACATTTGCTTACACATTTGTAGTAGATGCTGTACCTACAAGCTTCCATAAACAAAGGAAGCAAACCTGAAGTATCTGATGTTTGTGACTGAATTTAGGAGTGAGCTCCCTATTGCATTTAAGAATGGAGAGAGGGAGAGTGGAAAAGAGAGAGCCTATAAAATCTCACTTTGATGGAGCAAGCACTAATGCTTACTTCATAAATCCAAGACTTTTTAAAGTGGTTTGGAGATAAGTAATTGCACTGCAGTACCTCTGTTGCTACTTGTGAGAATCACTAGCTTTGTGGAGATTTCTGTAAACCTAATTGAAAACAACCCAGAAACAAGCTTTTGCAAATTAAATAATTCTCTGATTCTGTGACAGGGTATTAAAGGGATCATGACAGGTGATATCACAAGTACAGTAGTACTAAATAGTTAACACAAAACAATGGATTGCCCAGGGTAGTTGGAGCAGGGTGACTGACTTATCATCAAGTAATATCAGAAATTACCTATTTTGTTGACATCTTTTGTTATTGCTCTCTTGAGAGATCTGCAGCCAAGCAAGTGTGCTTGGAGATCTCATACTGCAGCAAGGCACAGACAGTTCCTCTTCCTTTCCCTTGGAGGTATAATCTTTGAATGCGTAAGGACAGGGCCTATTCAGTTCACAGGCTGTGTGCTGCATAGCTGCATGCAAAACCTCATCTTGTGAATATAATACCTGTTAGCCCACAGTAACCACTAGAGTAAAAAGTAAACAAGGGTGGCCAGATTGACTTTTGATAGTCATGATTTGAGTATATGTTAGTCTGCAGAACCGATCCTGTAGCATCTTTGGGGTAGATGATTAAAAATGCTATTTAAAGGGAGACTTACATATGAATTTATTAGTAAGCCCTTCAGGTATAGAGCTGGTACAGTATATCACTTTATAAAATGGGAAGCATTAAAGAGATAAAAAGGTTGAAAAGAAGGGTAAACCTGAGATTTCAGCATGTGGTCTTTTTTTTTTTTATTGAGTTTATTGGTACATCAGCCATAAAGAATGAGAAATTAGAGGCATTCATAGGAAAATGGATGCATATTGAGTATATTCTCCTAAGTGAAATAAATAAGTCACACATGTGTAAATACCCAATAGTTTCTCTGGTGTGAAAAACTATAATTGTACATAAGCATGTGGTCTCTGGTGTAGAGAAAGAAAGGTTCTTGTGCTTTTGCTAATGTGTATTAGTAGATAGGCTGTCTTTCCTCTCTGTGTTTGTATTTCTCCTGCCAGTAATAATACTGTATGGTAGACTCATCCTGTTTGAAATACCAACATTTTAGAGAGTATTCATGTAAATCTTTTGTGCCAACAAAAAAATTCTTTCTTATGTAGTATCTTTATGTCAGTCTTATATTTTGATCCTCTTGAGAAGCTTACAGCTTGTCTTGAAAAAGCCAAATAATGGGGTCATCAAGTCTGATGAAACCTGACAGGGCACTTTTTTGAACAGCTGTTCCAAAGTAGGAGGTTCTGTTGAAAGCCTTTATAAGCATCTACTGGGTTGTGGCCTTCAGATGACTTATTCTCAGCCAAGTTTTATGTAGACTGTGATACTGTATATATATGACTTGTGCAACTTTGACATGTTTTTGTGTAATTGTTTGTTACCAGACAACTTCTTTGTGGAAATGCAATTTTTGTACTAAAGACATTGCTTATCTGTACTCTAATATATTATGTTTGTTATTTATATTCCTTGTAATAGCCTGGATTATTTAGCCCAGTGCATTTAATTATATTTTTCCTGTATCCATGTATTCTTTGCTTCCTCAAACAGTATATGCAGCAACTGAAATGAGAAATCAACATATTATTTTAAGCAGGACCTTGCCTGAATTACAGATCATCTGATCACAGAATTGTATATAATTCTCGATCCCATATGGTTCATTTTATTGTAAATCTCCATTTTCATCAAAACATCATGATAGTAATGATGAAGTAAAAAGAAAATGATATATTGGTTTTCATGTAAGT
>NW_022900951.1:58352884-58359929 GCF_012274545.1 Fukomys damarensis | reverse complement strand
TTTAAAAAAAAAAAAAAAAAAAAAGAATGGATTGACGAGGTACAGTGAGTAGAATCCCTGCAGGGAATCCTCTGGTACAATCAGCTCAAGGAAACAATACTGTTAGTGAAAGGTCAATTTTTGAATCTGTTTGTCATACCCCTAAGCACAGCAGCAGATCCAAAATACAAAGAAGAGCTGCCCTGGAGACTGATTGTAAAGGATTCTTTCATAGAGCGGATTTAAAGAAGAGGAGGAGAAAAACAATTTAAAGAAGAGGAGGATAAAAACAGGCATTATAGCTTTTAAAGATTTTCCCTATATGGGTCATGGAGATTGATTTTAGCTTTTGACATCTGGCTTACTAGGCCAGTTTAACTTAAAGTGATACTGCCACCCTCTCGCTTTGGCAGGTGTTCATTACCAGTGAGTCCAGTACCTGAAGTGCTTTTGAGTGAAGATAGCAACTGAAAAAAAAAAAAAAAAGGTTTAGCGAGATTGGGCTGGATTTCTTTTTGTAAAAGGATTTTTTTCCTTTTCTTTTAAAAGCAACATATGAAGCGGGCATGGTGGCACAGGCCTGTAATCCCAGCACTCTGGAGGCTAAGGCAGGAGGATCACTGTGAGTTCAAGACCAGCCTGGGCTACATAGTGAGTTCCAGGTCAGTCTCAACTACATAGTGAGACCCTGTCTCAACCCACCCCCCAAAATAAATAAATAAATAAATAAATGTGACATATGATATTCCTTAAAAAAAAAAAGAAAAGGGGCTGGGATTTTGTTCAGTGGTACGATGCCTGCCTTATAAGTGCAAGGTGCTGAGTTCAATCCCAGGTTAAAAAAAAAAAAAAAAAGGTATAAAAAATTAAGAACATATATAATTTTGTAAGCCAGAAAAACAATGACTTGTGACATATGGTATATTTTCCTTTCAGCATTAAAGACATTAATGTATAACATAATTATGTAATAATTGACATATTGTATATATAGGTTTAATCTCCAGTTCTTTACATTTGAAAGTTAACAAGCATATTTCCATGTCAATATTGTTCTTTGAGAAACATAATATTAAGTATGACATAGCACTAATATGGATCAATTAATCCATAGTACTAATGGATCTAACAAATTTATTTTGATGATCCTATGTTCAATATTTTTTATATTACCAACTTGCTTATAACATTTAAATATAACGAACATCATTCTACATTAATCTTTATGTGTATTTCTTTAGAGTAAATTTCTAAAAATTTTTACTATTTTGTTGTAATGATGAGAACATTATTAGGGCATCTGAAATGTGCTTTTGAATTGTTCTCAATAGAACTGTACAAATTACATAGTGGATAAATGAATTTTTTTTATACATTCATCAAAATATGATTTTATGTTTTTGTAAGTTTTTAGTAATTTGGAAAATAAAAATGTACCTTTGTTTGAACATTTTTATTTCTAATTTACATAAAATGAAATTCATTTTTTATGGATTTTGACAAACATTATCATATATCTTTCAGTCTATATAGATCTATCACTTAAATGATTTCATATAATTAGTAACTCTTCTTATATTCAACCTATTTCTTTTTGTTGTTGTTGTTTTGTTTTTTTTTTGGTACTGGGGATGGAACTCGGGTCCTTGTGCTTGTGAGGCAGGAAGTGGCATCACTGAGCTAAATCCTGGCCCTATTCAACCTATTTCTAATCCTAAATCTGGAAACTACTGATTTGTTCTCCCTTCCTATGATTTTGCCATTTCCAGAATGTCACGTAAATGGTCTTATGCTACATGTAGATTTTTTTTTCCCCAGTATCGGGAATTGAACTCAGGATCTTTTGCTTGCCAGGCAGGCATGTCACTGTAAAAAAATTTTTTTTTTGCTACCGGAGATTGAACTCCGGTCCTTGTGCTTGCAAGGCAGGAGGTGGCAGCACTGAGCTAAATCCCCAGTCCCCCTCCCCAATTTTTTTTGTTGTTATTGTTTGTTTTTTTGAGACAGGGTCTCACTATGTAGTTGAGACTGACCTGGAACTCACTATGTAGCCCAGGCTGGTCTTGAACTTACACAGTGATCCTCCTGCCTCAGCCTTCTGAGTGCTGGGATTACAGGCGTGCACCACCATGCCCAGCCCCCCAAAATTTTAAAAACAGGTTCTCACTATGTAGTTCAAGTTTGCTGTAAACTTACTATGTTAGCCCATGCTGGCCTTGAACACACTGTGAACTTCCTGCCCCGGCCTCTAAATTACTGAGATTACAGCTGTGCACACCATGCCTAGCGAATGTGGACAATTTAGTCTGGCTTCTTCACTTTGTAAAATACACTTAAAATTCATTCATGTTGTTTTGTGCATCATTAGATCATTCCTTTGTATTGCTGAGTCATTTTATTGTGGATGGGCCACAGTTTCTTATTCATTTACTAACCGATGAACATTTGAGATGTTTATAGGTACAGTAAAGGATGGGAATTTAGCTCAGTGGCACCGCACTTGCCTTGCAAGGGTTAAGGTCCTGAGTTCAATCCCCAGTACCAGCAGAAAAAAATTATGGCTTTAGTGAATATAAGTAAGTTTGCTGTAAGCTTTCAGATACAGGTTTGTGTCTGAGACATTTCATTTGTATAAACACAAATGTTTATTTCATAAGGTAAATATCTAATAGCAAGAATAAGTGCTAAACTATTTTTTTCTGAGTAAAATACTTCAACTCACTATCACTTTTTGTGATTAATGTGGAAAAGGCCAAATTGTACCTCTTAGGGCTCCACCAAAATGCTGCAGTCCAAGTGTATTTCACACACCAAAAGTGATTTAGTAACTTGTTTTTCTCCAAGTTAAGCATTAATAAAAACTTGACTTTTGCTCTAATGACTAAAATGACATCTTGACACCATCTTGTATCTGGCTGGGATTTGTTAACAATAGGTGATAGTCCCTAAAACAGCTTTTATAGGCTGATACAAATTGTAGTATAGTCAGTTAACCAATAAGAGGTTGTGTATCAGGTCTCTCAGCAACAGAACTTCTCTGCACTCACATTTCTGACATCTCCATCCTGGCCATCAGTGTTAATATTCTTCTTAGTAAATGTGTGTTAGTGTTTTTTCAACTTTTAAAAAATTAATTTTATTGGTACATTTTATATATACATAATGATAACATTCATCACATGGAATTTGTACCTATACATGATACATCTTTTTTTTTTTTTTGTACTGGGGATTGAACTCTGGACTTTGTGCTTTCAAGGCAGACAGTGGAACCACTGAGCTAAATCCCGAGCCCTGTACATGATATATCTATATCCTTTTTTTCCCATTCCCCTCTCCTCCCTTCAACTCCTCTTCCCTTTATTTGCAAAAGCTATGTTACCGTTTTTCCTTCTAATCTTTCTTTCCTTTTCCCTTCCTTCCTTTCCCCCTCCCCACTCACAGTTCCCTTCTCATTTGAACATTTTTTTCCTATTCCACAATATCTATTATACATTTTAGTCCTTATTTTCACCTTCAGTTTGTCACACCAAAGAAACCATGTGATGGGGCTGGGGATTTAGCTCAGAGGTTCCACTGCCTGCTTTGCAAGTGCAAGGACCTGAGTACGATCTCTGGTACAAAAAACAAAAACAAACCACAAAAAAAAACCCCACAAAAAACAAAACAAACAAACAAACAAAAACGTGATATTTGAGCATGTGTGTCCCAATTATTTCACTTGAGAGTATGGTATCATGGTACATCCATTTACCTAGAAATCTCAAGTTTATCCGTATCTTTATCTATTTATTGGTTGATGGGAATTTGGGCTGTTTCCAAGATTTAGCTATTACAAAGTGTGCTGGTATGAACATGGGTATGCATGCATCACTGTAGTATGATGCTTTTTTCTTTTAGGAAGATACCAAAAAGGGTGTCTCAATTACTTTTCTCATTGCTGACACAAAATACCTGACATGTGAAGTTGAAGGGGAAAGGATTTATTTAGCTCACAGTTTATAGAGGTTTCATTTTATAAGTGGCTAGCTCCAAGACAGTGTGGTGCATGGAGAAACAGTTCCTGGTGCCTGCATTGTAACAAAAGCAACAAGGGAGCAAGGGAGGGACACTTAACAGTCTCTGTCTGCCCTTTTATTTTCTCTAGACTTAGGGTGTGTAGCACTAACACCCTGAATCCTAGTGCTCTTGAGCCTATAATTGCATCATGAGTCAATTCTAGCCTCACACACTCTATATCCAGCCACTTCAGAAAAAGCCCTACTCATTTATATCAGAATTTGGGGGAACAGCTAAACACAAGCCATAGCAAAGGGGAATAACTGAGTCAAATGGAACCTCTAGTTTTGGGTTTTTGAAGAATTTCCACAGTGGTTGCACCAGTCTACACTCCCACCAGCAGTGCAGAGGGGTTCTTTTTCCCCCTAAACCCTGACAGCATTTGCTACTGATTGATTTCTTTTTTTATTATTTCTGAATAATAGCTATTCTTTCTGGAGTGAGATAGAATCTCAGCATTATTTTAATTTGCATCTCACTAATTACCAGTGATGTTGAATATTTTTTATATATTTATTCATCATTCTTACCTCATCTGAGAAGTGTCTATGCATTTCAGATGCTGGTTTTTGGATTGGGTCTTTAAATTTGAGGGGTTTTATTTTTTAGTTCTTTATATATTCTACATATTAGTCCTTTGAGGAAAATCTGGCAAAAAAATTTTTCCCACTCTGTAGGTTGTCTTTTCATTCTGTTGGTTTCTTTTGCTGTGCAAAAACTTTGTGACCATTTAATATGATGTTGGCTCTTGGTTTGTCATAGGTGGTTTTTATCAGATTGAGATAAAGACCATCTATTCCAATTTTCTGCAGCGTTTCTATCATGAATGGGTGTTGGACTTTGTCAAATGCTTTTTCTGCATCTATTGAGATGATCATATGGTGTTTGTCCTTGGCTCTGTTAATAATGGAATATTATGTTTATTGATTTGTGTATGTTGAAACATCCCTTGGATGAATCCTACTTGGTCATGGTATATAATCTTCTTGATGATTTGCTGCATTCTGTTTGCCAGTATCTTATTAAGGATTTTTGCATCTATGTTCATTAGGGAGATTGGCCTGTATTTCTCTTTTTTGGTTGGATGCTTATCTGGTGTTGGTATTAGGGTAATGCTTCCTTCCATGAATAAATTTGGGAGTATTGCTCCCTTTTAATTTCAATAAAGAGTTTGAGAAGTAACAGCCTTAGTCCTTCTCCAAATTTCTTGTACAATTCAGCAGTAAATGTATCAGGACCTCAGTTTTCTTTGTTGATAGGTTTTGTTTTGTTTTTGTTTTGATTTTTGTGACAGGGTCTCACTATGTAGTTGAGACTGACCTGGAACTCACTATGTAGCCCAGGCTGGTCTCAAACTCACAGTGATCCTCCTGCCTCAGCCTCCCGAGTGCTGGGATTACAGGCGTGAGCCACCACAACCGGCCTTGATTCATTTATTCTTTGTATTGTTTTATTAGTCTCCATTTCACTAATTTCTGCTCTGTTCTTTATATTTTCCATCCTTGCATAAGCTTTGGGCTACACTTGCTTTTCTTTTTCTAGAACCTTAAATTTCAACATTAGGTTGTTTATTTGAACGTGCTCCTCTTTGATGTGGGTACTCTGTGCTATAAAGTTCCCTCATTGGACTACTTTCATTGCATCCCATTAGTTCCAATATGTTGTACTAGCATTTTCTTTTAATTGTAGTAACCATATAATTTCTTCTTAAATTTCATTTGTGACCAATTGGTTGTTCAGGAGGATGTTATTTAATTTCTATGTGTTTATGAAGTTTTTCTGGTTTCTTTTGCCATTGATTTTCAATTTGATTCCATTATGCATAGGATAATTTCAATTCCTTTGCATTTACTTAAAGCATGTTCAATGGGCTACTATGTGGTCTATTTTACAAAACATCCATGTGCAGCTGAGAAGAATGTGTATCCTGATGTTGTGGGTATAGCACTTTATATACATTCACTAAGTCCATTTGTTCAAAAGTTTGATTCATTCCCAAAAGAAGTCAAAGAATCATACCACAGCAATATGTGTGCACCCATATTTATAGTGCCACTGTTTGTATTAGCTAAAAGTTGGAAATAGCCCACTTGCCCATCAACTGGAGACTGGATAAAGAAGATGTGTTTTTATAAAATATAAAATGGAGTGGTCTGTGGATTTAGCTCAGTGGTTCCACCCCCTGCCTCATAAGCACAAGGTCCTGAGTTCAATCCTTGGTATCAAAATAAATGCTCAAACAAAATGGAGTATTATTCAGCCATAAAGAATGAGAAACTAGAGACATTTATAGCTAAATTGATGCACATTGAGGCCATGCTCTTAAGTGAAATAAATAGGACACACATGCATAAATACCTAATAGTTTCTCTGGTGTGAGAAACTGAAAGTGTAAATAAGGATCAAAATGTAGAATAGATAATATGAAATAGGAAGAAAAGGTCCAAAGGAGAAGGGGTGGGTGGGGTAGGAGAAAGGAAAGAAGGGAAAGGAATAAATATGAGAAAAGAAAAAAAATGTTTGGTTCAGTTCTGATATTTCTTTGTTGTTGTTTTTACTTCACCTGTTTCTTTGTGACAAGGCAAGGAGCTCCCTCATTAAAATTGTATTAGTGCTTATTTCATTCCTTATGCCTGTTAATATTTGTTTTATATAGTTGCATGTGCTGGTATTTGGTGCATATATATTTATGATTGTTAACTCTTCCTCTTGGATAGTTTACTTTACAAGGATGTAGTGACTTTCTTTTGTCTCTCTTAATCAGTCTTGGCTTGAAGTTCACTTTGTCTGCATATTGATTAGCTACCCATGCTATTTCCAGGTTCCTGTCACATGGAATATTGCTGTTCATCCTTCTAATTTTATTCTGTGGATATCGTTTTGAATTAATGTGTTTCTTGTATGTAGCATATTGTTGGATCTTGTTTCTTTATCCCTTTTGCCAGTCTGTTTCATTTAATTGGTGAATTGAGACCATTTATATTAATGGGTATAACTGATATGTGTA
>NW_022900951.1:58351578-58352844 GCF_012274545.1 Fukomys damarensis | reverse complement strand
TATATCAGTATATATTTATAGGTATATTTACCCTTGTCGTGTTATTTTCCCATTCTTGGTTCCCTTTTTTCTTCCTCTGTTCAATTACTTACCTTGCCTGGTGGATTCATTCTGTTGGGGTTTATGGATTTGTAGTCCTTGTTATCTGTTTCTAGAATGTCTTTCAGAACATTTTGCAGTGCTGGTTTGGTGGTCATGAATTTCTTTTTCTGGGGGGGTACCAGGGATCGAGCTCAGGTCCTTGTGCTTGCAAGGCAGGCGGCAGAACCACTGAGCTAAGTCCCCAGCCCTGGTCATGAATTTCTTTAGGTGTTTGTAGGGAATGGGAATGGGGCCTGGTCAGTGTTGCTGATGGCAGCAAAGACAAAGGGCCCAAAAAGCATCCAGTATTTATTGAATACAATCATGGGGAGGAATAGGGAGCCACATACACTTTGAAGATAGCTAGTGAAATACTGTCAAACACCTGTCATGATGGCACTAGGCAGGTCTGTTAGGGAGTAAGAACAGCTTATCTTGCTCTAATAGAAGAAACAGGTATTGGAACCAGGTGCAATTAGTGAGCAATGCTTTCAGTCAGTGAGAAGCCATAATTCAGGGGAAAGGATTCTGATTGAGGTCACACTGACCTCAGTTGCATGTAACTCAGCAGATGCCTGCCATTTCACAGACCAGGACCTAGGTTTCTGTGGCAACCATTGGGGAAGGGGCTACACTCACCCAGTCCACCATCTGACATGCCCATTTGAGTCACTAAAGCTTTGGTTTCGCTCCTGATATAAAACAAGATAGCCAAATTATGGAAAGCAAGAAGCAGGTGCCACTCATAGCCCACCAGTACTGGACAGGGATGTCTGCTACAGGTATTCTTTGTCATGGGAGTATCTTATTTCTCCACATTTCTTTTCTTTCTTTCTTTCTTTCTTTCTTTTTTTTTTTTTTTTTAGTACTGGGGATTGAACTCAGGACCTTGTGCTTGGGAGATTTCTGGAATCTTGACTATTATATGACTTGGTGTAGTTTTTTTTATCTTAGATAATTGGAGTTTTGTATGCCTCACTTATCTCTATGTCAAATTCTTTTTCCATGCTTGGAAAGTTTTCTGCCATAATCCATAAACAGTTTTTTAATGTTATTTTTGCTATATCCTGCTTTTAATTGACTGCAATATAGTTTGTGTCATTCTTCTTTTTATCATCTAGGAGCTAGTGGATTGATTTTTTTCATACTTCTTTGCTTTTTTTTTTTTTTTTTTTTTTTTTTTTT
>NW_022900951.1:58345682-58351536 GCF_012274545.1 Fukomys damarensis | reverse complement strand
TTGGTACTGGGGATTGAACTCAGGCTCTTGCACTTGTGAGGCAGGCGGCATCATAACTGAGCTAAATCCCCAGCCCCTCCTTTGCTATTTTTAAGAAATCTTAGCCAGACATGGTGGTGCATGCCTATAATCCCAGCACTCAGGAGGCTGAAGCAGGAGGATCGCTGTGAGTTCGAGACCAGCCTGGCCTACATAGTGTGTTCCAGGTCAGTCTCAACTACACAGTGAGACCATGTCTCAAAAAAACAAAAAAACAAAAAAACAAAAAAAAAAAAGAAAGAAAAAAGAAAATCTTTCTTTCCCTGATTGCTGTGATTCTCTGTTCTATATTTGATATTCTGTCTTCACATTGGCTAATTCTGCTGTGTATACTTTCAATGGAATTTTTAACCTCCTGGATATTTGTTTAATTCTGTTTCATGAATTCCATTTCTTTCCCAAGTTGAGTGTTCATGGTTTCCATCATTTTCCTAAGCTCCTCTATTTTTTTATCTGTATTTCCTCTAGGTTCACTTGTCTTTCATTATAGTCACTATATCTGTAGTTATCTGAGAAATTGTTTCTGATTGGATTTTTCTAAATCTTCATTTATCTGCTTTGTTACTTTAGCTATTAATACTTAAGAGAGTCCAGATGGGTGGCTTTTGAATTGTTTTACTTCATTGCCCTCTGAGTTTGCATTTGGTGAGCTGGAAATTTTGGGGTTCCATCTTGCTTCTGTGTCTTCTAATTTTCTACTTTTTTAGTTTAATTCCTGGGTTGATGCTTGTAAATTTATTATGGCTAATAACTTTATTGCTAGTATGAGAACCTTTAGGACTTCTTTCAGGGATGTCTTCCAAGTGTAGCTGGCTTTTAGATTTTGAATCTGTTGGAAGATCCTACTTTTATTTATTGGGGATAAGAAGTTATTGCCTATTTGGCCTATCTCATGTTTCTCTGGTACTAGCCTGTAGTATTGTTTATGACCCTTTGACAATCTCAGTCTTTGCATAGCATGGAGAACACCTAATCAGAACAATTATGTCACCTTGGCTAAGGTTGTGCATTAGAAATAACAGTACCATTGAACACAACCCAGAAAATAATAAACTGTGGCAACTATTAATTTGCCACCTTTAACCATGTGAACTATATTTGTGGTTATATAACAAAATCTACAACAAACCAGAAAATTGTATACAGTAAATATGACCTCAATAACATAATTTTAGAGGAAATTTTCAAGGGTTGGGGGAAAATTAAAAAAATAGAAGGATTGGAAAAGATTAGAAGCAAGGGAATCAAGGGAAGGTCAAAGCAAGATTGTGTGAACTTTGTGAAACTGGTGAAGAGGACAGGAGGCAAAGAGAAGGAAGAAATAAAGCAAAAACAGAACAGAAGAAGAATAACTAGAAACAGTTTTCACTCATATAAAAATAAGAACAAATAATAAAGAAAAAACCAAAGTAACAAAAATAAACCAATTCCCCCACCAAAAGAAAAAATGTCCACTTCAGGGCGTCTCTCTGCTTTCTCTGGTAGACAGAATGGGCAGATAGAGCCCAGATGTGTGTTGATTAATCCTAGCAAACTAGCTGTAGAACTATGATGGGGTAGTGAATAATCCCAGGAATCCTGTACCTTTAGTTACACTGAAGTGGGTTTCTGGGAAGTGGAAAACAGTTTGTTCAGCCTGCAACATTCCATGTATGTCCTGCCAGTTTGAACTAGGCTCCCTGATCTCCTGACAGCTTGATCTTGGTTGTATCTCACCCTGGCACTTGGAGCCATTAATTGGAGCCAACATGCAGCTGCTATGAGTTTTGAGTTCTATTGGCCCCTTTCCAAAATGGCTACCAGCCGGGTTGGGGATTTAGCTCAGTGGTTTCACTGCCTGCCTTGCAAATGCAAGGTCCTGAGTTCAATCCCTAGTACCAAAAAAACCAACAAAATGGCTACCAGTCAGTCACCCTCCCCTGAACCCAAATAACTCACCAGCCACTGAAGTCCTTAGTGTCCACTGCTCCATTCTACTGGTGTGTTTGTCTGAGGAGGCCTCTGGGATAGCTAGTATTTACTGTGTCTTTGCAGGTTTGAGCTTCCCCTCTGAAACTACAAGCTGGGGTTCAGAGAGAAAGTGCCACTTGACACATCCTTCTTCTGCATTGTGCTCCCTCTGTTTGCTCTCACCAAGGTCTCCAACTCTAGCTTCAGATCCTTGTTGTGTCCTGGGAACCCATTTCCCTCCTCCTCTTCCTCACATTGCTATATTCCAGCAACTGGATTCCAAATATTGGAGAGGCTGTTTCTCTGTTCTCATCATTCTGCCATCTTTCCAGAAGTCTTACTAAATGGTTTTCTAAATATATATTTTGCACTACTTTTCATTCTCATCTGAAATATGAGAGTTCTAGTAGCCACATGTCTGTTTCATAATATTTTTACATTATAAATTATGCTTTTAGTGTGTTATATGAAAACTATGGTCAATTGCAATATAATGAAGATTGGATTATTTTCACCTAAAAGTATTATAGTGTTACATTTATATCTATGATATTTGTTATTCTGGTGCTAGAGATTGAATCCTGGGCCTTGTGCTTGATAAGCAAGTTTTTCATAGGTGAGCTACATTTCCAGTCCCCCCCCTCTTTTTTTTGTATCTGGAATTGAACTCAGAATCTTGTGCTTGTGAGGCAGGTGGTGGAACCATTGAGCTAAATCCCAGGCCCTCCAGTCCCTTATTTTAAAATTTCTTTTCTGAGGCACAATCTCACTGAATTGCCAAGGCTGTTCTTAAAGTTTTGATTCTCCTTCCCTCAGCATCCTGAGTAGATGGAATTAGAAGTTTGCGCTACCATGCCTAGCTGCTACAATCATTTTTTAGTAAATGTTTTGATAAGGTGTAACTCTGGTTCAAATTCAATTGTAAAGTATGAATATGTTGTACCACTTATTGAAAAGAATTTTTTATTTGTTTTTATACCTTTGTTAAAAGTCTGTTGGTCATATGTGGGGGTCATTCTAGGCTGCCTATTCTCTTCCATTGATATATATGTGTATCAAATATGTTTCTTGCATTGTAGTTCTCTAAACTATACTTTTATATTTTAGTCACTAAAGGAATCAGTTATTGTATACAAGTGTGTTGTTCTTTGTTTATATATTTTGTTTTGTTTATTTGGTACCAGGGATTGAACTTGGGTCCTTATGCTTGCAAGGTAGGTGGCGGAACCACTAAGCTAAATCCCCAGCCCCTATTTATATATTTTAGAATTATCTTGACACATCTTTTTTTGGTACCGGGGATTGAACTTGGGTCCTTGCTGGACACATTTTATAAAAATATTGCTAGTTTTATATATTGAGATTGGGTTAAATCTCAAGATGAATTTGCAGAAAATTTACATATAAATGATATTTCATTTGCTAGGTCCCAGATGTGGTGTATTAGTTAGCTTTTCATTACTATTACTTAAGGCAGTTTCCTTTATAAAGAAAAGGGATTTGTGTGTGTGTGTGTGTGTGTGTGTGTGTGTGTGTGTGTGTGTAGTGGGGATCAAACTTGGAACCCTGTGTTTATAAGGCAGGCAGCAGAACCACTGAGTTAAACCCCCAGCCCAAGAAAAGAGAATTTTTTACTCATGATTATTTTTGTGCTACAGGGGAGAATTGGTGTATATATGTGTACTCTCTTTCCTCATTAATCCACTAGGATTGAATTATAGGGCTTTTACCCCTAATCATTTACCCCTAATTAATTTAATCCAAATATTGTTTCAATACTTTTGTATTTTGTAAAGTGAGCAACTGTTTCACAGTCCTCATTTATGAAGTACTTTGTGTCATCTTGTTATATATGGTGACAGATCTGTCAATTTTGTTGCATTTCTTTAAAAAACAACATAGGTTTTGTTGATACTATTTTACTATTTTTTGTCCTCTGTTTCTTTTATCTTCTTGCCAATATATATATTCTCCCCCTCCAGTACTGGGGATTGAACTCAGGACTCTGCACTTGTGAGGCAGGTGGTGGCACCACTGAGCTAAATAAATCCCCAGCGCCTAGTATTTAATTTTTCTATCCTTTGATTTTATTTTACTTTTTTATACTTTTATAAGATGCAAAGTTGCATTATTGATTTGATATTTTCTCCAGGTTTTGCATTTGTAGTCATAAGTTTACCTTTTTTTTTTTTTTTTTGTACCCTGTGCTTGTGAGGCAGGTGACAGAACCACTGAGCTAAATCCGCAGCCCATAAGTTTAACTTTGAACATTGCTTTTTTTGCATCTTTTAGGTTTAGTTATACCTGTAACTAAGCAAGTGTTCTAACACTAGGCTGAATCCCTAGCTGTCAAAATATTTTGTAATTTCTTGTGCAGTCTTTTTCTTTGACCCATCTGTTAAGAATTTTTTTTTTACATATATGCAAATTTTCCAGATCTTCTGTTATTGATTTTTAGTTTATTTCCATTATCTTGAATAAGATAATTTGTGTTGGGCCTGGGATATAGCTCAGTGGCTCCATGCCTACCTGGCAAGTGCAACGTTCTGAGTTTAATCCTCATTACCAAAAAATAAAAAAAGATATTTTGTATTTTTATCTTATTTTATTTATTTTTTTTGATTTATTTTTTTTTTTTTTTTTTTTTGGTTTTTTGAGACAGGGTCTCACTATGTAGTTGAGACTGACCTGGAACTCACTATGTAGCCCAGGCTGTTACAGGGATCCTCCTGCCTCAGCCTCCCTAGTGCTGGGATTATAGGTGTGTACCACCATGCCTGGCTTTGTATTTTTATTTTAAAATAAGTTTCTAATTTTATTTTAAAATATTTATTTTCCCATCTCCAGACATACAGCATATACTGTGTTTATTAATATGTATCATGGGCAAACACTTATACTAAACAAGATCTTGAACAGTGTTTTAAAATTTGGTACAATAGATTCAAAATAACACTCAAGTAATCTTATTAGGATCTTATGTATTATTGCGGTTTATTCAGAAATGGGAAGAAAGGGGCTAAAGGTGTAGGGAAGGTGGGACGGGTAGGGAAAGGGTAATAAGGGAAAAGAAAAAAATGTGAGATAATGAAAAGATGGAAATAAAGTGTTTGTAGATGGGGAGGGGAGGAGGGGGTGAAGTGAGGGCATGGAGAAGGGGAAAAAGTGAGAACCAAGACTTGTCATGTAAAGGTACAAGATCCCAACAATGAATGTAACTGCACTGTATCCCTAAAATGTACCAATAAACTCAATTAAAGCTGAAAAAAAATTGAAATAAAAATCAAAGAATCTTTGAATAAAAAAAACACACTCAAGTAGAAGTATAATTGTTTAATGAGCAAAAGTTTATGCAATGAAGAGAAGCTTTTTAAATTATATGTTCTATGTTTTCATTTTTTTGTGTGTGTCAGGGATATTTCTTTTCCTTTCTCTGTTTCTTTTATCTTCTTCTTGCCAATATTTATTTATTTATTTATTGTGGTACTGGGGATCAAACTCGGGACTGTGCACTTGCGAGGCAGGCGGTGGAAGTGCTGAGCCAAATCCCCAGCCCCTGTGTTTTTGATTATACAAGCAAAACAAATTTATAATCTAAATTTAATAGACTGCCTCTCTTATGTGAAACAGAGATTTTGGGTTGAATGAAGCTATGTATCATCCTGTATATATTTTCACATTTTTGTTAGTTAATATTGAATAAACAGACTTTTTCATTTTTGATAGGTACGTAAAATACTTTGATCATTTTCACCCACTCATCTTCCCCTTGCCCTGCTCTCTTCTATAGTTTCACATTTTTCAGAGGCTCTGACTTGCTTAATATATTTTGAGAACGTTCTTCAGTAATTTTTTTTTTTTTTTT
>NW_022900951.1:58337507-58344875 GCF_012274545.1 Fukomys damarensis | reverse complement strand
AAAAAGCAGGCCGGGCGTGGTGGCGCTCACCTGTAATCCCAGCACTCGGGAGGCTGAGGCAGGAGGATCGCTATGAGTTCGAGACCAGCCTGGGCTACATAGTGAGTTCCAGGTCAGTCTCACCTATATAGTGAGACCCTGTCTCAAACCGCCCTGCCAAAAAAAAAGTTTTAAAAAGCATACTCCCAATAACAAAAGTAATAACCAAAAGATAACACGACAAAAGCAAATTTATATGCACATAAACAAAACTCCAAAATAGATTAATTTTGTTGTTATTCACCCTCCCTTGATCACACACCCTGCCTGTCATTGGCCAGTCCTCAGTGAAGGGGGTTCTCTGATTTTTTCATTCTTGCCTCCTAAGCTGCCAGCCCTCATCTCCTAATTGAGCTACATCAATGAGGCCAGACAAGAGTTGTCATTTGAGCCTTTCAATTGATATGTTGAAGGTACTTTGTACAATTTCTGCCACATAGGCTATGTGACTTGAGGGTACATTTATAAGTGATGGCTGCCATCCTGAAGAAACTAGCCATTGTTCTTGAGAGAGAGTCACTGGGCAGTGTCTGAGTTGCTTCTCCAAAGAGGCAATAGTGGCCCCAACACAGACTGCCAAGCATGTTCTTGACTCCTTTTTCTTTTTCGGTACTAGGGATTGAACTCAGGACCTTGCACTTGCCAGGCAGACATGGCACCACTGAGCTACATCTCTGGCCCCAGGTTCTTGACTCTTTACACTGAAAAAAAATTCCAGGACACCTTAATGAGAGTCAGAAAGTTTATTAGGCAGAACTTCACGTATCCCCTCAAAGAAAGCAGTGTAGGTGCCAATGTGTGCCCTATAGGCCTCAAGAGAGTCAAAATATAGGCAACATTTTTGTGTTTTGGGGTGGAAATCTGTGGAATTTGTGAATCTATAGAAATCTTAGGCTCAATTTCTGGCTGGGATGAAAGGTATGGCCCACCACGCCCCACACCATCCTTTTTTTTGTGCCAAAGATTGAACTGAGGGCCTTGCACGTGTGAAGCAGGAGCCAGAACCATTGAACTAAATCCCCAGCCCATCATCTTTTAATGAGAGTGTTTCTTGTTAATTTTTTGGAATTCTTTATATATTTTTATAGTGATCTGTCAGATATATGATTATCAAACATTTTCTCAACTCTCTAGTTGCCTTTTCATTGTTAGTTGGGTCCTTTGATGCAAAGAAGTTATAAGTTTTGCTGTAGTCCTACTTATATATTTTTAATTTTTTGCCTGTGTCTCTGTAGCATAATCAAGAAATTATTGCCACTTTAATGTCATGATGTTTTCCTCAATATTGTCATAGTTTATACATTTAACTGTTACATTTGAGTATTTGATTCATTTTGAGGTCATTTTTGAACTCAACATTATTGTGTGTATGAATATACTGTTTCATCTACACCAACTTATGAAAAGATGTTCTTTTTTGTTGTTTGTTTTGTTTTGTTTTGTTTTTTTGTTTTTTTGAGACAGGGCCTCACTATGTAGTTGAGACTGACCCGGAACTCACTATGTAGCCCAGGCTGGTCTCGAACTCACAGCGATCCTCCTGGAAAAGATGTTCTTTTTGCCCATCGAATGATCTTGGCATTCTGTCAAAAATTGTTTGGCTATATATGGGAGAATTTGTTTCTGTGCTCTCTATTTTATTGTTAGCTGATATGTGTGTTTTTATGTTTGATCATGTTTTAGACTACAAATATTTTTTAATCCCTAAAGGCCCTGTTTTATCTTGCATTGTGTCATGTTAACTATTTTCATGGGGATTTTGGGGTACAGTTATATAAAGTGTATTGTGTAACTCTCAAAATTTAAATTCAGGTTTTCATTTATGTTATAGCATAGGTTTCATACAGGATAGTAAGTATACTCTTGATATAGGGGAATAGATATAACTCCCAAACCCAGTAGATACCCAAAATGAAAGTTGTTGTTCTCTAAAATCAAAGAATGAATTCTAGGAACATGTTGGTTAGGAATAGGAAAATTTTATTGTGAGAAAGATAGTTTCTGTTAAGAGAGACTGGAGGGGGACTGGAAAATGTTGCCTGCCCACCCTGCTTCTTTTTGGGGGGGCACTGGGAATCAAACTTGGGACTTTGCACTTGTGAAGCAGGTGGCAGAACTACTGAGCTAAATCCTCAGCTGCCCACCCTGCTTCTTAAATGAATTTTATTGGGCAAAGCTATGAGGTGATTTTGGTTCAAGGTGGGACAATACTATAGTCAACGAAGTAAAATTATAAGTGCAGTTAATTAGGTAATATTGATCCAATGGGAAATCACAAGGCGGGTTTGAGGTGGGACAAAACTATGATCAACTGGGCCGGGGAATTAGCTCAATGGTTCTGCTGCCTGCCTCTCAAGCACACGGGCTTGAGTTTGATCCCTGGCACCAAAAACAAACAAACTATGATCAACCAATAAGATTATAACAAGTATACTCACTTAGGTAATACTGATTAAATGGGGATCAAATGGGGAAGCAAGTCATGTAGCAAGTGTACAAAGAAGGATTTTCAGTAAGGGGTGGGTCAGAGATCTTTCCTGGAAGGGATGGGTTAAGGTGACTGATGTCTATTTAGAATATCAATCACTGCTATTCATCCCTAAGGGAAGTACATGGTGGGTGTAATTGTTTCTCTGTTTTTATAATGCTTACCTTCAGTGCATATGTCTTAATTTTTCCTTCATATTGACTCCTGGGTGGCTGGCCCTGTCTAACTGCCCAGGAGATATGTAATTAACTTACCTATCTACAATACTGAGCCCAGCAGATTGACTGAGTATGTACAGGCTGGCACGTGGAGGTGAGTGCCCAGTTTTATTTCTTTAGACAAAAGAGAGAGAAGTTTGGGTCTATGAAGGGATGAAACAAGTTGGACATCTTATCAAAATAGTTAATTTTGAAAGTTATTTCAGATCCAACTCTAAAAGCATTGGCACATACTAAAAGATTCAAACAGGGAACTGTGTAGAAGAATAATCTGATAATTTAACAAAACCCGATTTGCAGTAATCTTTTAAGTAATTCTGCAAAATCTGGCATTACCCTGGAAAATCGATGTTTTTGGTAAATGTCTGACCCAGATATTAATGAACAAATATTGATTTAAAAAATTTAAACTGAATAATTTGTGCTGCTGCAGAAATGGTTTTGTTGCTCTTGTTTACTGGGTATACTTTCCCAGTGTGTTGATGTGAAGGGATAAAAAATCTAAACTAATTTAGTTATCTGGTGGGGGTGTATTTACTGTGATGAAGATGAGACAGATTTCATCAAAGCTTTACAGATCAGCTGGGGTGTTTTCACTGGTAAACAACACATAGCAGGTGTGCATTCATTACAAGTATATGTATCTGCCAAGGTAGAGCCACTTTAAAGAGTGAACTTTGTCTTGTATCTAAAGTGGATACAAGCATATATTTAAACTGCAAGATTTTTACTTGCTAGAGAATCTGTTTTAATACAATGGTTTGGCCTCTGATTATTCATAGGTTTTATAAATTTCAAAATCAATTTCTCTTTCAGGTGGCTCAAATTTTTCAACTCTTGTGCACATAAAATTGATTTGAAGCTCATTGTGCCTTTTTTTTCTTTTGGTTTTTTTTGAGACAGGGTCTCACTATGTCGTTGAGACTGACCTAGAACTCACTATGTAGCCCAGGCTGGTCTCGAACTCACAGTGATCCTCCTGCCTCAGCCTTCTGAGTGCTGGGATTACAGGCATGTGCCATCTCGCCCGGCTGTGCCTTTTTATTCTTTATCCAAATTTTTTTTTCTTTTAAATTGAATTTATTGTTACATTGTAGGTAGACAGTACAGTTACATTCATTAGTGGGATCTTCATATGGTAACTGCATCCTGTTCAGGCACTGCCATGTAGATTTTTGCGACTGTGTGGTATTCACTAAAAGTAAGAATAACAAAGCAAATTAAGGTCACAAACTTCGATGAAACCCGTAAAGTCCAAATCTTCTTGATATTGTGAATTGTCCTCCATTCCATTTAATTTCTTCTAGACTCTCCATAGACTCTCCACTGACAGTTACCTTTTGAAATTTCGCACACATTCAGATTAAAATGGGGCCTCTACTGTAATAATTCCTATTTCCTCTTATGTTTTAAGTGAAAACTAACATTTAAGTGAACATTAACATCTAGTAGTGCAGACATATGTATGCATTTGCTTGATTCAATTTGTTGTGACCTTACCAGTTTTTAGTTGGAATTGCACCATTTCATAGGTAAAGGAAACCAAGTATATTGCTGCACTTTTAAGTTTTCAAAACAGTGTTTAAAAATTGATTTTAATTTTTTAAAAATTGATTTGACAAAGACTAAAACCTTGTTTCAAAAGAGGCATCTAAACGTGTTCCTAATTTTGTATATGTGTTTAGGTTTTGTAACCAATAAAAAAAGTGATATCAAATATGATAAACAAAACAAAACAATAAAATAGTTAATTTTGCACAAATCTGAGTACTTTGTGTCCTAAAATTTAAGCACAGATTTAAGGACAAATAGAAGAATTGAAGAGAGTGTTTATTAGGAATAAAAAGGGAAGGCTCTTGGTAGATACCTACCAGGAAGATAAAGTAACCCAACATACTTTCTTTGTCTTGGCCTTATACAGATAGGCAAAGCATAGGGACTTATTTCAAAGGAGATGAGTTCAAAATAGTTTTAAAAAACTGTCTTAGATTTCTAAGGTTTTGTTTTTAATCAGAGGTAGGGTAGAAGTTAGTGAGGCGGGGAGGAGGTGTCAACTAAGTTAGCATCCCTTCTTCCTTGGTAGAAAAGGTCCTTATCTCCTTTTTTATTGTATCCTTCCTGTGTTTGTCTTTGCAACTCTAAGCTTAACAAACTGCTTGAGTTAGTTTTTAAAGGTGAGATCTGTTCCTTTATGAGACCCTATAATTAAGTTGCTCTAACTGCATTCTCAAAATAATAACTACTAAACTATGATATTATTGTCTCATTTTATTCCTTCCCTCCACTCTTCCTTGCTATAAAAGATCCTAATACTCAAACACACTGTGCGATGGTCATCTGGATGATGAAGCCTCCCCATCTCTTCAGAGGCAATTTTAAATAAACCCTTCTTCCTACCAAAACAAATGGCCTCTTTTTTTTTAATCCAGGTTTGGATTTTTTCTAGAGATTCTTTCTAGGGTCTTCCTGTCCTAAACAAAAGAGTTGGACAAAACAAGGGCAATTGGTAATGAGGTTTTGCATTTATTAAAGGTAGGAAAAGAAACATGTTCTATAGAGTGAATACAAGCTAATTAAAGGTAGAAAAAATACACTCTCAAGGTGAGTGGACCACTGTGAAAGAGAGAATATAATGGCCAATGGTGGCCAGCTTTTATATCTCCCACTCCTCAGACTGATGTCAAGTCTAGGCTGTCTTATCAAAAACCTGTTACAGTTTTCATGAGCAAAATTAAAGATACCATTATGTAATTTTTCTAATGTGCAGGGCTTTGGAAACATTTTCTGGGTATATCCTGGATCTTTATGATTGACAGAGTGTGACCACTTGCTCAGCCAGTTTTCCACACCATAATTCCCTGCCTCATTTATCCCTGAGAAACATAAATCCTCAGAATTCTTTGTGAGCTCCTGAGTGTGTTGTTATCTCTGTAATCATATAGTTACTTATGGCTGAAAGGGGCTGTAGGTGCAACCTGCAGGTTATGTGCCTTCCAACTGCCTTAAGATGTTCTTGCTCCCTGGCTGGGTTGAAAAACAAAAACCTATCAGAAGACAATAAGGAAGGAGTTAGTGTGAAGGGTTATTGAGCTGCCAATTCAATGGAATAAAGCTTGGTGAATTTGTAAAGAAACTAATTTTGTTGTTATGTCAGGGATGTAGAGCCCAAACATGAGAAGGAGCAGGTCAGATTTCCATGCCTCCTGTGGAGAAGAAAGTATGACAAAAGAGGAATATTAGATAAATTACCAAAAGCCTGATAGTCATACCCCTTACAAGATTGCCCACATTATGGATCTCATTAAAAACAGGAGTCTCACTACCAGTCCCCATTTAAACTATAGTATATTTGGGATCATTAATGACTCTTTATCTATACTCAGAGCAAAACTGGAGTTTTGTTTTGTTTTTAAAGAGCCTCAGGTCTTCTAGAGGTTCAAAAGTGGCTTTCTTTTGGATAGTCTTTTTCCTCAGACAGTTCATGTAGAAGTGGCTTTATAATTGTCAGTCTTCCAAGGATATATTCATCTCCTCTGTACAGATTCTAACAAATAACCTGGTCTGAGTTTTCTTTCTTTCTTCCTTTTTTTTTTTTTTTGGTACCAGGATTGAACTCGGGTCCTTGCATGTGTGAGGCAGGCGGCAAAACCACTGAGCTAAATCCCCAACCCTCGGTTTGAATTTTCCAGGGTTAGTGGCCAAGCTTTGCAGACCTGTCAGGAGGCTGCCACTAGTCCTAGTCCTATGAAAATTTGAGTCACCATTTTTCATGTAGGGTTTTTTGTTTTGTTTTTTTACAGCTTTCAACTGTGTCCCTTGAGGAGTGACCTGTTTTCTGGTTTTAGTGGTTCCTCAGAAACTGGGAACATGGTTAGGGTTTTGAGGGGCCATATAGCTGCCCTTTTTGCTGCTCTATCATGTTTGATTTCCCAAGGAGATTTTAGATATGTTTCTTTGTTGTCCCTTGAAGCAAATGACAGTGACCTTCCTGGGAAGATAGAACTACTTCTAATTTTACTAGTAAATCTCTTCCTAGAAAAGTCGTAGGGCACTATGGTACAATTAAAAACTCATGCCTGAGGGCTGGGGATTTAGCTCAGTGGCGCTATGCCCTCCTTGCAAGTGAAAGGTCCTGAGTTTGATCCCTGGTACCAAAACAACAACAAAACAAAACAAAAAAACATGGCTGATTATTTGGTCTTTGAATTGACATGTAAAAGGTGTAAAGAAGCTCTGACTAGGGCTCCAACAGTCTCAAATTATGACTGTAGATATAAAGGAGGGTTTTCTACAGAAAGACACTAAAACAGAATAATTGAATTTGTTTACTCATGACATCCTGGGTCACCTGTGGTTCCTCGCAGGTGGTGCTATCTGTGGACCAGCGAGAGGCATTACAGGTTGCCCCAGGCCCCTTCAGTCCTCTTCATCAGAGTGGGAGGTAAATATTTGGCTTGCCTAGCTCCTCTCTGGGAGCAGGATCAGTCAATCCTCCAGTGCCATGAGTCAAGCACATCAGCCACCTAAAACATAGAGGAAGGCCCAGGTGGTGCAGTTATGTGTCCAATGTCCAGTTTTCTTGCAGGCCTTTTTTTTTTTTTTTTTTTTTTTTTACCAGTGTTT
>NW_022900951.1:58335074-58337361 GCF_012274545.1 Fukomys damarensis | reverse complement strand
TTTTTTTTTTTTTTTTTTTTTTGGTACCAGGATTGAACTGGGGTCCTTGCACTTGCAAGGCAGGCCACTGAACTGCTGAGCTAAATCCCTGGCCTTCTTGCAGGCCTTTATTGGCCATAGGTTTTCCCTTGCATGACTTGTGTATGTTTAAAGCATTGCCAATTTGGACAGTCATAATTTTGCTGTCTTCTTTCTCAGCCCTTCTGCATTTATCCTCATCTAGATCTCAGTTGTTGAATACAGAAACCCCTGTGTCTAGTAATTGGGTCATAGGGATCTACGGTATAGCAATTGGACTGGACATCTGGCCATGAGATGTCCAAAACAAGGGTGAAAGTTTTTTTTCCACAAAGGGTCAAAGTCTGAAACTCCTCTGCAAACTTACTAGGATCTGAAAATGCTGGGTCTCTGTGGTGATAGGCTCTGGTAGGATTCCTGAGTCACATGAATGGAAGGGGACTGATTTACTGGCCTGAAAATTTTGAGGAGGTCAAGTAGACCTCCCAGTGAGGTCATTTTCATTAAATAGATGAGAGAGAATCATACATCCCTGTGAGACAGGTGGGGTTCTGAGGATAGGTTTATCATTATCCTCTTCTTCCTAAGGGACTATTGTAAGTACCATAGTTTCTGCATTTTCCCACAGATAGAGACCCAAAATCTTTAACATAAGGGATAGAGACACAAAATCTTTGTTTTGTTTTTGTTTTTTGAGACAGGGTCTCACTATGTAGTTGAGTCTGACCTGGAACTCACTATGGAGCCCAGGCTGGTCTCAAACTCACAGCGATCCTCCTCCCTCAGCCTCCCGAGTGCTAGGATTACAGGCATGGACCACCATGCCTGGCTAGAGACACAAAATCTTTAACGTAAGGGATTTCACTCTACTACCTACACTTTTTGCAGAAATGATTTAACTAAAAGAGTATTGTAATTTAATCTGCCATCCTGTATGTATCTCTCACCATTTCTTACTTCATACTTAACCCAAGCCATAATGCAGTGGTAGATAATTTGTTCCTTTTTCAGATTGGCAGGGTCAAATCATACCCAGTGTTGAAGGATATAGCCTAATGGTGACTTTGGTGGGATCTGTGTGGTGCGGTTCATGGTGATTCCCATGGCTCATCTTAGGAACTATGGAGAGAAAAAATTTGGTCTTTGGTCCTTTAGATGGTATCCTATGAAGAAGGAAGCAGACCAGTTGAGTTCACAAGTAGTCCCTTTTGAAACATAAGCACTAGACAGACATCTCTGTCTGAAGCTAGGTTGGTACCAGTGCCTTCCTAGAAGAGTGGAGCCTGCTGGGGACTCCCATAGCCATTTGAAACAATATTCTTTTTTTTGTACCTGGGATAAAACTCAGGACTTTGCATTTGTGAGGCAGGCAGTGGCACCATTGAGCTAAATCCGGGGCCCAAAACAGTACATTCTTAAGCAATCAGGATGAAGGGCGGGGTGGGGGGCTCTTTAGATAGTACTCCTAAGAGAGCAAAGTGTAGCTTGCCTGCCATTCCTTAGCTGCCTAAGAAACAATACATTGTGTCTTACATTTACCCTGGTGATACTTTGTTAAGGCAGTAGAGGTAGAAATCTCTTTTGCAGATGAGAGAAGAAAAAATCTTTTAAAAGTTCTAAGTACAAGGAGAGGATCCAACTGATTTGAAGAGTAGTGGGGAAAAGGCCCATGTTTCCTAAAATCAGAGGCTTACTTCTCATCTATAAGGGTGAGATTTCCTGGTGTCCTCAAAATCAGTTGAAAAAAAGAAAATTGCAAACAAATATGGCAGAGATACCTGACTGAACCACATGATCAATTCAAATGGCCAACACACATGATGCATCCGTATGATTGACTTACATGATGAAACAAAATGGCCACCAAATGTGACAGAAAGATGCACTGGGATGAAACAAGGCCAAGAGAAAGATATTGAGTAAGGATACCAGAGACAAGAGGCCATCTAGGGGTATAAGTGTGGATAAGACTTTGAGCATGACTGAACCACATGATCAATTCAAATGGCCAACACACATGATGCATCCGTATGATTGACTTACATGATGAAACAAAATGGCCACCAAATGTGACAGAAAGATGCACTGGGATGAAACAAGGCCAAGAGAAAGATATTGAGTAAGGATACCAGAGACAAGAGGCCATCTAGGGGTATAAGTGTGGATAAGACTTTGAGCACAAGAAGTCTCCCAAAACAGTGAGAAAGCTGAACAACATATTAGGAAAAAAAAAAAAAAAAAAAGGAAGCCCAAAAAAAACCAAAACTCT
>NW_022900951.1:58315799-58334783 GCF_012274545.1 Fukomys damarensis | reverse complement strand
AAAAAAAAAAAAAAAAAAAGAATACTAAACTCTAATTCACACATAAATCTGAGTGATCCATTCTGTGGTTGCATCAATAAAAGGCTCTTTGGCAGGTCTTAAATTATTCATACCCACAATGAGTGACTGAAAACAGGAAAATGAAGAAAATAAAAGGATGATAAACTTGAGACAGTGTTGTGGTCCTCTCTTACTAGCTAGGAAAAATACCAAGGCTGTGTGCTTCCTCTCCCCCATTCCACATGTTGAAACATACTGGGAAACTGTTTCCAGAGCCAGGAGAAAGCCACCTGAGTTCCTTAGCTTCCATTATTTTGTAACACACTCTAAGTCTTGCCTTTTCCCAAAAGCTAACATAAAAAAAAAAGTTAAAAGATTTGAGTCCTCTGACAGATGAAAGCCCAAGTGGGAAAGAAGGAGAAGAAGGGGATTAGAGCTTTTGTAGGTGACACAAAGAGGAAAAGGCGGGGGGAAGCCCAAAAACTAAACCCGTCCTTCTTGGCTTAAATCCATAAATTTCAGATAGGAAAGAAAGAAAACTATGCCCAAAAGGCACACTTCCAGCCAAAATATGTTATTAAGATTCAGGGGTCTGGGGACTCCTTCTAAAGATTCTTTCTAGGTTCTTGTCCTGAACAAAGAATTGGACAAAATAAGCAAAAAAGGTAGTGAGGTTTTACATTTATTAAAGATAGGAAAGGCCAGGGATTTAGCTCAGTGGTTGCAGTACCTGCCTCATAAGCTCAAAGGCCCAAGTTCGATCCCTACTACCAGAAAGAAAGAAAGAAAGAAAGAAAGCAAGCAAGCAAGCAAGCAAGCAGGAAGGAAGGAAGGAAGGAAGGAAGGAAGAAGGTAGGAAGAAATATAGAAAAAGAAACATGCTCTGCAGAGTGAATATGAGCCAATTAGAAGTAGAAAAAGAAGAATACACTTCAGGCTGAGGGTATTCCACTATAAAAGAGAGAACACAATGGCCAAGACCTTAATGGTGGCTATCTTTTGCTCTCCCAGCCCTTGGACTGACTTCAGGTCTAAGCCATCCTGTCAAAAACTTGCTTGATTTCTTGTGAGAATTGAAGATATCATTTTCTGATTGGTCCCAGATGCAGGCCTTTGGGAATTGTTTTTCTGCACATTTCCTAGATTTCCATGATTGACAAGTCACGCCCAATTGCTCAGCCAGTTTGCCACACCCTAATCTCCTACCTCATTTTGATTTGGTCATTAGTGAGCAAACAAACCTGACCATAGGAACCTAAGTGGCTGGTAACAGTACATTCAATTTGTGCTTCAGAAGATGTAGTTTGTGTACCTAATCTGCTTTAGTATATGTTGAAGTGGACTGTGGCACAGTGTGCAAAGTCTTCAATATTGGGCTCATAGATATGAGTATGTCAAATGAGATTTTTTTTTTCTACATGGATACCCACTCAAACTAAGGCAGGTCTTGATTTTGTGATTGACTGACTGATTTGAATGAGGCAACATCTTGATGTGTAGTTCAGACTGGCTTTGAACTTACTAGATAGCCTTGAAGTTGTGGAAATTCTACTGTCTCTGCCTCATCAGTGCAGGGATTATAAGTATATGCTACCATACCTAACTGGTTATATGAATTTTGATGGCACAGTAGGTTTGAACTCCTTGCATAATTAAAGGCAATGTTAGTTCTCCACACTAGATTTGCAAATTTCTTTTAAATGCAGTATCATAGATACAGAGGGAGCAAAAGTGATATTGCTATAGCTAGAGCTAAACTGTGTCAAAAACAGGTCAAAATAGAGGTGGCCAATTTGCAATACTTCTAACAGTTTGAATTTTTACCCAGATGATGATGTAAAGAAATTGTTTGGAAACAGGTTTTAAATCAGTTATTTGTCAATTAAAACATCAAGGCTGGGATTGGAGATTCTGCATAGCCTTCTATTAGTCTATCTGCTATGGACCCTTTGCCTCATTTGTGTGTGTGTGTGTGTGTGTGTGTGTGTGTGTGTGTGTGTGTGTGTGAGGTTTTTGGTTGTAGGGCTTTTATTCACCCAACTGGCAGGCACGTGAATCTCATAATTTGCCATATCTGATTTATGAATTGAATGTGTTTCTTGTATGCAGCATATTGTTGGATCTTGCTTCTTGATCTATTCTGCCAGTCTGTTTCTTTTCATTGGTGAATTGAGACCATTAACATTGATGGTATTAACTGGTATGTATTGACTTCTTGTCATGTTATTTTCCTGTTGTTGGTTCACTTTTCCCCACTCTATTTAATTGCTTGCCTTGCCTGGTGCATTCATTCTTCTGGTGTTCGTGCAAGTGAAGTCCTTGTTATCTCTTTCTAGAATATTCTTCAGAACATTTTGTAGTGCTAGTGTGGTGGTCATGAATTTCCTCAGGTGTTCTTTGTGTCATGGATGTACCTGATTTCTCCATCAATTTTGAAAGATAGTTTTAGGTTTGAAGGAAGCATAGAAAAAGTTACTCAGATTCATGTGACTGAAGTGTCTCCTTCATATGTTCCATGCTAGAGGAAGACTGGCTACTCTCTAAGATTCTGTAGTATTTTGTTCTTCTGTTGGGATTCCAGGATCTTGACTATTATATGCTTTGGTGTAGTTTTTCAGTCATGGCTAATTGGAATTTTATAGGCCTTACTTATCTGTATGTCAAATTCTCTTTCCATGCTTGTAAAGTTTTCTGCCATTACTTCTGTGAACAGGTTTTTAATGTCACTTTTACTATCTCGCACTTTTTCATTGACTCCAATCACTCTTGTGTTATATTTCTTTGCATTATCTAGCAGCTGTTGAATTGATTTTCAGTGGTATCTTTTTTTAAAAGAAATATTTATTTTAATGATTGCTAATCACAATCCTGTCTTCTATATCTAATATTCTGTCCTCACATTGGTTTATTCTACTGTGTATACTTTCAATAGAATTTTTAATCTCTTGGCTGTAGCTAAACCTCCAGCCCTCTCTTGGATATCTGTATGAATCAGTTTCATGGATTCCATTTCTTTCCCATGTTGGTCATTCATGGTTTCCACATTTTCCTAAGCTCTTCTATTTTTAAAAATCTGTATTTGCTCTAGAGTCACTAAGGAAGTCTTGAATTATTGTTGCCATCTCTGTAGTTATCTGAGAAACTATTTCTGATTTGATTTTTGTCTAGAGCCTCATATCTGCTTTTTAACCATTGCTGATATCACTTTGGAGAGTCCAGAGGGCTGGCTTTAAAGCTGTTCCACGTCACTGCCCCCTGGGTTTGCCTTTGGTGAGCTGAAAATCTGGGGTTGCTTCTTGCTTCTGTGTCTTCTCATTTTCTTTTTTTTAAATAAAATTTTCTATTTTTTCTTTAATTCCTGGGTTGATGTTTATAAATTGCCTATGTTAGTAGCTTTATTGCTAGTATTAAGACCCATTAGGAAATGACTACTCAGAGACTTCTAGGTATAGCTGGCTTTTGGGTTTTGAGTTTGTTGCAAGATTCTACCTCCTCAATTTATTAGGGATGTGAAGTTGCTGCCTACTTAGCCCAGCTCCTGGTTCTTTGGCACGGATATTATTTATGGCCTTTACACAGTCTCAGTCTTGGCAAACCAGAAAGAGTGATTAGAATAATTAAGTCACCTTGGCTAAGGTAGCACAATCAGTAATAACAACAGCATCAATTGTACCATAGAAAATGAAAAATGTGCTATTAATTTGTCAACTTTAACTGTGGTTATATATCAAAATCTACCACAAACCAGAAAATTGTATACAGTAAATAAGCCCTCAGTATGACAATTTTACCCTCAGGGGAAAAAATTAGTGGTTGGGGAAAAAATAGAGAAATAGAAGAAATTAGAAGCAAGGCTGAAGGCCACGGGAAGATTAAAAGATCTTTGGGGAACTGATGAAGACAGGAGGGAAAAAGAGAAGAAATAAAAACAAGAACAGACAAAACCAAACAAAGATAAAACAAGAAAAAAGAAGACAAGAAAAAATGTCCACTTTAAAGTGTGTCTCTGCTGTCATTGGTATACAAAGTGGATGGACAGAGTCCAGATCCATGTTGATTAATCCCAACAAGTCAGCCATAAATTTACAGCAGAGTATTGGATAATCCCAGCAAGCCTTAACCTTTAGTTCCACTGAAGTTCAGGCTCATTTCTGGCTGTGAGTCTGGGACACAATTTGTTGTAGATACTCAATGTGCCTCCTGCCAGCTGGAACTCAGCTCCTTGGCATCCTGCTGATTTAACTCAGCAGTCTCTCCCTGACATTGGGAGCTTCTAGATGGGGCCAGTCCACAGTTGCTCTGAGTCCTACTGGCCAATCGTGCTCTGCTGGGTGGCATCTGAACCCGAAAAACTCACCAGCCACTGCAGTCTATTGTGTCCACTGCTCTCTTCAATTGTTGCATTTATCTGTGGCGGCCTCTGGAGTCCACTCTGTGGACCTCTGGGTCTTTGTGCTTGCGAGGCAGGAGGAGGAACCACTGAGCTACATCCCCAGCCAACATTTATATTTAAATTTTATAGAATACAAAGTATTCCCATATATTTTAGACATAATGGGCTCAATCACCAGTACTATAATAAATAAATAAAGTAAATTTTAGCAATTTAATTAAAATGTAAGCAAGCTGTATAGTGTTTGAAATGTGGTATGCAATATATGTAATTGCCTTGTATTGATACATGACTATCAAAATATAAATCATTTTTAACTTTATGCATACTAACTTTATACAAAATACAAATCATATTTAACTTTGTGTGCTATATATTACATATTTATGATAGAAATTATCTAATTATATAATAATTCACTTAAACAATGGTAGTTTATTATATTTAAATGTAACTATTTTACTTATGTATGTATACAACTGTATTTTACCTATGAAGTCATCTTACATATATTTCATGACATATAAAATTTTGATGCAAAGCATGTGATATTTGTTTCAGATTTTATTATATGTATTTAATTATGCTTCATAGTATCTGTTATTGTGTTTTATATTGTTTATATGTATTATACGTTTGTATATTATGTATTTTATGTAATATATTTAAAATAGATGATATATTTATATATAGTCACATATAAAATATTTTGCACAGTAATGCTATTTAAATATTAACATTTTTAAATATATAATACACTTGACATTTTACTTCTAATATATGTAATAGAAGACATATAATAGATCTAAATTATATGTAACACCTATCTTATAATTTGTATTCTAGATATTTTAAAATTCAGAGCATTTGAGGTATAGCTTAGTGGTAGAGCACTTACCTAGTTTGTATTAGGCTGTGAATCCATTCTCTAGCACTAAAATCAAGGAAAGAAAAAGAAAGATTCATCAATAATCACTTTCAGGGTAGGGGATTTAGCTTAGTGGTGCCACCACGTGCCTCATAGGCAGAAGGTCCCAAGTTCCAACCCCGGCACCAAAAGTACCCCCCAAAACAAAACAAAAAATAATAATTGCTTTCTTTTTTTGCATGTTGAGAAACTGTACATCATTATATACTTCAAAAGTGTATAATGGGTGTATATAAGGCAGGGATATATGTGTTCATGAGCTCTTCTTATCTGCTAAATAACAGAGATTTTGCAATTTTCCACCTCCAATTTTTCTGGGTTTTTTTGTTGATATAGGATCTTACTATGTAGTTCAGGCTGGTCTTCAACTCATAGTGCTGCCCAAATTGGCTTTGAACAAGGCAGTCGTCTTGCCTCAGTCTCCAAAGTGCTGAATTACAGGTGTGCACCACCACACACAGTTCTCTATCAAATAAAAATGACTTTGCTAGATATTTACAATCACTACATATGAATGAAATTGCTAAGCCATTGAAAAATAAAATTTATTTTTTTACATTAGAGACAAAAATAAATGTTTCTGTTCTTAAAAAATGACTGCTGCTCAATGGGAACAAATATGTTGGAAGAAAAAACATATCTCAATACAGAAAGCTATAGAAATTTTATATAGAAACTGAAGAGAACAAAAAAAATTGTAAAATTTTCCAAATCTGATGCATGTTGATAACATTATTCATAAAGGTCAGAATCAAAATATTATATTCCAACAAACTTAGATATTGTTTGTTCTCTGTAAGTGTTCTTAAAGTATTGGTCTGATTTTCTTTTTAATATATAATTTTTTAAGACAGGGTCTCACTATGTAGTTCATGTTGACCTTGATCTCTATGTGACTTTGTACTTGCAGCAGTCCTCATGCCTCAGCCTCCTGATTACTGGGATTACAGGTGTGCACCACCATTCCTGGCTTGTTCTGCTTTGGAAAAGCTGTTAAATGTAAGGGATACATATATATTTTTTAATTTTTTTTTTAAAGCCAGGCATGATGGCACATGCCTGTACTCTCTGATTCTGAGCAACCACAACATCCTGGAGCACTAGCACCAAAACGACCTGCAGAATGGCTTCTTCATGCTCAGGGGTCATGTGCCTGAGTTGGTGAGCAATGAAAAGGCTGCCAGAGTGGTCATGTTGAAGAAGGCCTCCTACAGGCTGAGGAGCACCAGCTGCTGCTGGAGAAAAACTGCAGGCTGAGCAGCACCAGCTGTTGAAGGTCAAGCTTGTGAGGATTTGCTAGGCATCCCTCTGAGGAATGAGTGGACTCTAACCACCATGTTTTTGCATTTTGATTTTGATTTTTTTGTTATTGGGGATCGAACTCAGGACCTTGTGCTTGCAAGGCAGGCGGCAGAACCGTTGAGCTAAATCCCTGGCCCAATTTTGATTTTTAGAAATTGTATTGACTTTAAGAATGTTGGTTTACTTTCTCCAATTGGTTTCTTTTCATGTTTGGATCTAGGTGGGGCCAGGGCATGTGGGGTTTTGTTTTGTTGTTGTTTTTTTTTTTTTGGTACTGGGGATCAAACTCAGGACCTTGTGCTTGTGAGGCAGGCGGCTACACCACTGAACTAAATCCCCAGCCCTAGGGGTTCTGCAGGATGTCCAAGAGTCTCTCCCAGGATGTTGGGAGACTTTGGCATCTCCTGCACTGTTCACCCCTATGGCAGCTTTGATGTTGTGACACTTGGAAGCCACTGTGGCTGTTCTTACCTTTGTTCCTTCCAAGATTTGTTCCTTCTTTTTACCAGGGTGTTTAAATTTCATCTGTGGCCACCATCCAGCTTTTCTGGCCAGTCATTTCACACATCCCCATTTCTGTAAATACCATTGACACTGACTTTGGCAAATGTCCTGGGTAATGAAAGGTGGCTTTTGCCACCAGTATTACACTGGGAATTCATGCCTAAGTATTATAATAATACCTTGATTTTGAGGAGCATATTTTGTATATGAATATATTGTTAAATTTTGTTATGTGCTATACTAATTTTTATACTTCCTGTATACTTTACTATAACACTATATATAACTAAATTTGATACTTATATGCCTTTTCCCTAGCCTGTTTTTTTTCCCCTTCTTAAAGAATTTGTTCATGATTGGTACATAGAACAGGGTAAATTCACATTCTGTGGTGAATTTCTTCAAGCTATATATTTAGTACAGCATCTTATAGCACTTTGAAATACCTTATGTTTATGAAAATAAATAGCAATAAAATGAGAAAAAAGTTCTTAGTTCTAATCACACATCAAGTTAAGGATGACTGGAGAAAGGCTCACTAAATATCAGGACATTCTTATTGAAAACCAGATGTTTCTCTCCTGTCTTTCACTATTTTAAACCTAGCAAGCCTCCTCCCAACCAAAAATTAGATAAAACATGAGTGTAAACAGACCATCACCCAAAATTATGACAGCTGCCCTGATCTGAGAGACCAGCCAATAAGAAGGCTGGCTACTATATAGTTCACTGATGGAAGTAGTTGGCAGTAGTTTCATAAAGGATGGCATTAAGAGGGCAGGCTATGCCATAGTCAGCCCTACCCAGTTCACTGAAACAAGAGCACTCCCCTCTGGGACTTCTGCCCAAGAGGCTCTTCAACTTGCCCCAGGGCAAGACAATCAAAATATATATACTCAAAATATACCTTTCTGATCTTAAATGTACATATGGCCATCTGGAAAGAAAGAGGACTTGAGCCAGGTGTGGTGGCGCATACCTGTAATCCCAGCACTCAGGAGGCTGAGGCAGGAGGATCACTGAATTCGAGACCAGCCTGGGCTACATAGTGAGTTCCAGGTCAGTCTCAACTACATAGTGAGACCCTGTCTCAAAAAACAAAAACAAAAAAATATATATTATAATGAAATCTGAGAGAATTTACTACAATCTATAAAATTCAAAAATTAGTGGGATGTGGTAGCACACACCTATATTCCCAGCACTCCAGGATTTGGGCAGGAGGGCTGCAAGTTCGAACATAGCTTGGACAACTTAGGGAGCTAGGGAGACTTTGTCTCAAAATTTAAAAAGAAAAAAATTTTCACCATAACCTGCTGCCATGCACCTCCACCATTCCTCTTGGACACATACACATATAATTATTTCACAAACCACCTCTAGAAGGAGACTCCTGAACCCCAAAACCTGGTAACATACCTTGAGAAAGCCAGCCAGGAAGCATGACTTTTGGGCATAGTTTCATTTCTCTCGCAAATCTATGGTCAAGAAGGGTCTCCACCCCCACCCCCTGTGTGTGTGTGTGTGTGTGTGTGTGTGTGTGTGTGTGTGTGTCTCCCCTAGGAAAGCTCAAATCTTCTCATCCATTCTCTCCCAGGACAGGCCTTCATCCATCAAAAGGATTGCCTCTTTTTGGTTATTGAGGAGAGGCTGATAAAATAAATAGAAGCTGGAGAACTCACAAAGCTTTCTTATGGTTCCAGGAACACTTTCCTGTAGGACAGAGCAGGGCAAGCACACAGCAGTTGTATTTTCCCCAGCTGGTAAGAGGCCCATAGATTCACCTCAAGTTAATCTCCTCCTTTATTTATTCACTTTCCCTCATTTTTGGTCACTCATTTTGGGTATGAGTCATTTAAGAGCTTCCAGAGAGCCTGCTATTAATAGTCATGGAATGGATTGTAAGACTTCAAAGTCCCACTTCCATTCCACAGAGCGTGAACAGCCAAAAAGGCCTCTACGATGCTGGGTCCTAAAACCCAGTGAGGATCTGGAAGCTCGATGGAGGAACAAGAGTCACCCAGGAAGGAACACACCAGGCTAGTTGGTAAACAGACCTTTATTAGCCTGGCCAGACGGCACTCTCAGAACCAAGTAGCGCAGAGAGGCACCAGCTCAGGGGCTGAGGTCCTTTTTATAGGGAGGTAAAAAGGGGGGTTAACAATCTAAGCTTGCAGGCAGGGAACAAAGGTCTGCTGATTTGAACTGGTCATCAGCAGTCATGTACTCGGTAGTCACACACTGATGAGTAACAGATACCTATAGGATGCTTCAAAGGCCACCAAGACATTCTGGATGAGCAGTTTGACAATTAACTTGGGGTCTCTATGTACGGTACAGATTTTATCTCATAGTCTAGAATCACTAACACCACTAGAATCACTAGACATCAAACAGTACAAGATTGCCTTACATTCCTAAGCCAGGGTTTGAACAAAGGTCGGGGCTAAGGCTGCAATGGGAGGGGGTTAGAGCACTGGCTCCTAGGCCCTTTGTCATTTAGCATGGGCTTGTAATTCAGGTCTTACAGGATCATTCAGGTTCCATGTAGGATCTAGAATTTAGTCCCTGATACATTATTAAGCTTTTGGGAACCTGCTTGTGCTCAAAGTCTCATCTACACTTTTTCCCTATGTGCCCTTTTATGTCAAGGTAACCATAGTTAAGTCACTTTCTCAGGGCCTTATTTCAATCCATTCCACCTTTCTGCCATATTTTGTGGCCATTTTGGTTCATCTTGTGGGTCACCCACATGGATTGTCATGTCTGTTTGCCATTTTCCTTTCTCTTTTTTAACTGGACTCATGGTCACCAAGAAATCTCAGTCTTAGAGAGAAGATCTAAAACTCCAAATTCAGGTAAGCACATGGATCTCCTCCCCTCTTCTCCTCTAAATCAGGTTAGATCCCTTCCCTGTTTATTTTCTCTAACAGAAATTCAGGTAATTTAGAAACATATGCATGATGGCCTTAGCAGAAGAAAGAACAGCCAGTAGAGGTCAACTCAAGTGGCTGTGAGTATGCAAAAGTAGAGCCATCCTTGTTCTTAAAAGTTCTTTTAAATTGCTTTAAATTTTTTTTTTTTTTCAAAAGAGGTTTCTATCTCCACTGCCTTAAACAAAGTGCCAAAGTTTTTATTATTGTAAATTCAAGGGATTTTGTTTCTCAGGTGGCTAAGTGAGCAGTGGGTGAGGCTACACCCTGGACAATTTAAGAGCTTACCATTTCTAAGGGTGCCCCAGGGAAGGTTCCACCCTGATTTCTTGGCCTCAAACTGCTAAGGGAGACCTCCCAAGGAGGGAGGGAGATTCACCCTGATCTCTTAGTAATTTCTAAGGGAGCCCCTAAGGAGTCTGTGGGCCAACACACCATGGGAAACAACCTGCACATCCCAGTTACCTCACCACTAGGCTGTGTGTTATTTTCAGTTAGATTAAGTCTCCAGAGGCAAAGAAAGTGGTATGAAATCCCTATGTTCAGGCTTCTATAGCTCTTTACCTCTGTAAAGGCCCAAGAACTATAGTACTTAATGAGGCCTCCAAAAGAAAAAAATATCGATATAATTGATGCCCACTTATCTCTCAGGGGTATATGGATCTCTTCAACCTGTTTCAAGCAGAAGCTAGCACTCCAGAGAGACTTAGTATTTTCAACTATGACATAATTTCTGGACATGGTCTTTTCTGTGTTCACCAAATAGAATCTAAGTGAGGATGAAAGGAGAGGGGCTGAGAAAAAACTAATGGACCAAAATTATGCCTGTCCCAATTGGCAATGCTTTGAGCACACCCAAGTCATCCAAGGGAAAACTCAGGCCAATCAAGGCCTGCAAGAAAACTGGAAACATGGCATGTGACTGTACCAAGCTATGATGTCAGGAGCCATTCTACATAATATTGGGGAAAAATCATTTCATATTAAATTTCTTTTTCTGGTACTTGGAATTTAACTCAGGACCTTGTGCTTGCCAGGCAGGCACAGTGCCACTGAGCTACATCCCTGGCCCTCATAATAAATTATGACTGGGGCTGTATGAACCCTAATGTCCTTCTCACCAGCCAGCTATGGCATTCAGAAACATAACTCCATTTTGCCTCCAGTCACAGATGAGACTTCAGTGGTCCCATGATACTGTGACATTCAAGGGCAAGAGTTAAATCAACTGAAGAGATCCTGGTTCTTTGAGAATGAAGTAGTAATAAAAAAAGAAAGGTTTCACCTGGGAAGGGATAAATTCCTTATCACTTTAACCTTTTCCACCTACTATTATAAGAATATTTTGCTCATCTCACTGTACTCATCCACATAAGATGCTCATCGACCTAAGATCCTCATTAAAATAGGATTACCATAAGATGTTCATTGACCTAAGATCCTCATTAAAATAGGATTACCATGGACCGCTAAGTCACCTGATACTCCTTCCAATTATTGTATGAACCCAATAAATAGTGGCAAGCTTGGAATGTCTGTCTTTGCCCACCATGAGGCACTGACCTCCCACCCCCCCCATATACTTTGAGATTATCAAAGTCTCTACTGTCTTTTTTCTTTAGCCCTTGCTGTTCCCCTTTCTAGGCAGTTGGAGGACTGATCACCGTTTAATACTACCACCTAGGCCCTGCTCTGTGTGTCAGATGGCTGACATGCCTGGAGGATTGACTGTCCTTTCTCCTGGAAAGGGGCTAGACCAGCCAAAAGGCTGGTCAAGTGTCAAGAAGGGCAGCCTTAGAGCCCCTCAAGACTTTAGCCTTCTCCTCTGTTCCTGAGGAATCATTCAGTCCTTCCTCAAGGTAAGCAGTGGGATCCTTCTACCTGAAACTCCTAGAGTGCTTGGATTACAGGCTGGCGCTAGCCCCCTCAGCACCTATTATTTTATACTACAGGCTTTGATAGTCGTCAGGTATGTAGGTCTAGCCTATCAGAAGATGTCTGCCATTCAAAAGACCTTTCATTTGGGGAAGTTTTCTGAGACAGGGTCTTGCCATGTAGTCCAGGCTGGCTTTGAACTCACTAAGGAGCCTAGGCTGGTCTCGAACTCATGATGATCCTCCTACCTCACTTTGCAGAATGCTGGTATTACAGGTATATGCCACTATGCCCGGCCTCAAAAGACATTTTTTTTTAATGTTCACATACCTCAAGAAAAATGGCATGTGACCCATCAAGTGGCAAGTGGGAAAGTACCAAGGCAACTCACAGTAAAAATGGACAGAGGCAAATGTGGGTAAGATCTCCCAGTGTGGTCTGGAAGGGAAGGAACTTCCAAGCCAGAGAAGAAAGTTTGACCTTGGTTTGTTTGGGTAACCTGTACAAGTTTTAGGGCATAAGGGCTCCTGTTCTGACTGTGTGATTCTTGCCTGTGGTGAGATTAGAGCAAGTGAATATAGGCCCAGCATGTGGAAAGCCAGTGAAAACATGCCTGAGGTTTGTTTATTCTAGTAAGCACTGACTGATACACAGGGGGTACAGGAAAACATACTCACTGTGGGAATTAGATAGAGAAGAATAAATCCCTCCCTGCCTAATGATGTCCTCCCACTGAGGACAGGACGCAGTTGATGGAAGGTACCTAATCAACTCATGCTCAAATGATGTGCATGGACCTTACTGAATTATCGTGTTTACCTGCACACCAGTAGCTTTATGCTAATGATCTGGAGCCTCAAAATACTTTCAAGGTCATTGTTACAGTCCTGGAAAAGGGTCCAGGCTTTTCAAGGATCAAATGGAACACATCAGAGAGGGAGGCTAATACCTGGATGCTGGGAATTCAGGAAACTGCTTAAGGCTATAACTGTTTCCTGCTTTTCCAACCATGTGGGAGTGGGGAGGAGACTGCAATGCATTATGTTTTTCTTCCAGCTGTAGACTTACAGGCTCATCCTAAGTTTATCTCCTTTTCTTTTTTCATTTGTGGCCACTCTGCCAGTATGAGTTGTGTAGCTAGAGAGCCTATTATGCCAAAATCCCAACTGTGATTTCCCCCTACATGGCTTTTTCTTTCGCAGGGTGCCATTTTAGCTAGGTTGCCATGCTGTCTCATCAGAGGACTGGTTGCCAATCTATCTTGTCACATAATTGGTCACCATTTTGAGTCAACCACCACCATATTTATTTACAATTATTTCCTTGTTTTGTTTTTTATCAATTTACCTTGTGCTCCCAGGTAATCTCACCCTTGTAGATAGGAGATGAGCCTCTGATCTCAGACAACATGTAGACTTCCTCCCTCTTTTCTTTTAAATTGGGCTAGATCTCTTCCTTGTTTCTTACAAAACTCACAGCAATGCCTGAGCAGAACAGCCAGGAAAGCTTAACTCAAGTGACTGTGAGTACACAAAAGTAAAGCCGTAATTGTTCAAAAATCCTTTTAAGGTTTTCTGATTTTTGTTTTTTAAAGAAGGTTTCCCTTTCTATTGCCTTAAAGAAAGCACCAGAGTTTTTGCTATGGGGTATTATTTCCCAAGTGGTTCTGAATAGGGAAATTATTTCTGACCAGAAGAAGCCTGTGATGTAGCTAAGTGGGTAGTAAGCAAAGGCTCCTTCCATACCTAAAATATGTCTGGGTCTCATTCAGACATGCCGGACATATTTTCCTCCATTGTTCTTTGTTCTCAGTAGAGTTTCTGTGACACTTGCTCTGCACTATATAAAGTTAATCCTGGTGTACCTTTCTATCCAATTGTATAAGCATAATGTATCTACCTCAACCAATGAACTAATGCTATGTGCCTTGCCACTGTATCCTCACCTGCTAAATCTATATAAACCCTGTTCACCACCCAGACAAGGTTGATCACTTGATGAAGTCCCCCATCAGTCTGCTAGTGAAATAAACCTGCCTCCAACTTCCAGGGTGTGGGCTTGATTCTTCTTGGCCAGACTCTGTTATACCACCTAGAGCTACAACACTGTGAGTTATATTTGCTACAATAGTTCCATCCTGCTTAAGCAGATCCATCAAGTAGCATAATGTGGCTAAGGGAGTACCAGTGGTGAGGAACTCTACTCTGATCTAATGGGAATTTTGAAGGGCTACATAGAGCCATCAAGTGGCTCAATACTCCTCTCTCTGAGGAGCTAATGGGCCCGAATATGTAGAGAAAAAGCCTTTGGTAGGACGTTCTTCCATGCTTCCACGATAGTTCCTTAAGACTCTAGCCTTATTCTTAGTTCATCAGAAACCATTAAACCGGGCTATACTTCCCAAGAAGATAAATGGGCCTTAGGAAAAAGGGGAGTGAAAAAGGGACTCTGCTGGTATTTAGAAAACAAATTGGTTCTTCCACAAGGGACACTGTGGAAGGCTATAAAAACCACTAATCATTTTTTTTCCCATATGGGAAGAGATGCTACATTGGAAATGGTCACTCAAATTTTTACAGGATTTGGACTGGTGGCAACCACCTGACAGGTCTTTAAAGCCCATTCTCAGCCTACAATAACCATGGTAAGCCCAAACCATCTCCTTTGTTAGAACTAATACAGAGAAGAAGTACATACCCTGGGGAAGAATGGCAGTTAGACTTTACACACGCGCCAATATGTGGCAGATTTAAACAGATATCAATCCTAATTGAAACCTTTACAGGCTGGATTGAAGCCTTTCCTACTTGTTCAGAAAAGGCAATAGTGGTAGTCAAGGTGCTCTGTAAATAAATCATCCTCCAGTATGTAGCCATCTGATTCCCCCCACACACACATTTAATAAATGAGAAATTTTACCACGGTTTGTGCTTCTTTCATTCAGTTTTTTGTCCAGGACTGAAAGGGCCTAAAAGTCACCTCTTAGAGGAGACTCCAGTAGCCCAAAATCTGGGAACAATCAAAATTAGTAAACAGGTTAGTTAATTAGATATTTTGTAGGCAGTTAGGACAATCAAGGGGCCAACACAGAAGACAGTCAAGGTGCCAACATGAAGGACAATCAAGACACATTCACTGAACGCCAGCATTGTGAAAGAAGACAAATTACTACATCTACATTCTTCCCTATAAGGATGAATAGCAGTGATTGGTATTCTAAATAGGTATCAGTCACCTGGGTAGGAGACCAAGATCTTCCAAGAAAGATCCCTGACGCACCCCTTACTGAAAATCCTTGCTAGTTCCTCTTACACTTGCTACATAACTTGCTGTCCCATTTGGTCCCCATTTATTCAGTGTTACCTAAGCAACTATATCTGTTGTAATCTTATTGGCTGATCAGTTTTGTTCCACCTCGAACCTGCCTTGTGATTTCCCATTGGATCAATATTACCTAAGTGACTGTATTTGTTACTACACCTTTTTTTTTTTGGTACTAGGGATTGAGCTCAGGTCCTTTCGCTTGCAAGGCAGGCCTAAGTGACTGTATTTGTGATCTTACTAATTGACTATAGTTTTTTCCTACCTTGAACTCATATTACCTTGTGGCTTTGCCAATAAAGCACCTTTAAGAAGCAGGGTAGGCAGGCAACCGATTTTCCAGTCCTCTTTCTGTCTCTCTTAGACAAAAGTATCTTTCAATAAAGTTTCCTAATCCTAACCTCCCTGTTTGTAGAATTCATTCTTCGATTTTAGAGAACACCAACTTGCATTTTAGATATCTAGTGGGTTTGGGAGTTACATCTGTTCCCTCTATATCAAGAGTACCCAAACTATCCAGTGTGAGACCTATGCTATAACATAAATGAAAAACTAAATTTAAATTCTGAGTTACACAATACACTTTATGTAACTGTACTCAAAAAAAAAAAAAAACCCATGAAAATAGCTAACATGGCAGTGTGCAAGATAAAACAGGGCCTTTAGGGATTAAATAAAAAACTTGTAGCCGGGCATGGTGGTGCACGCCTGTAATCCCAGCTTTCCGGAGGCTGAGGCAGGAGGATCGCTGTGAGTTTGAGACCAGCCTGGGCTACAAAGTGAGTTCCAGGTCAGTCTCAACTACATAGTGAGAGCCTATCTCAAAAAACAAAAAACAATACACACACACACACACACACACACACAAAAAAAAACTTGTAGTATAAAACATGATCAAGCATAAAAACACACATATCAGCTAACAATAAAATAGCACAGAAACAAATTCTCACATATATGGAGAAATGCAATTTAAAACAACAGTGACAATGATGAATGTAACTACTGTATACCTAAAATGTACCAATAAACTCAGTAAGAAAAAAAAACAATGGTGAGATTCCATCTCATTCCAGAAAGATTGGTTATTGTCAAGAAATCAACCAATAACAAATGCTGTCCAGGCCGTGGAGAAAACTGAACCCTTCTACATTGTTGCTGGAAGCATAAATTGGTATGATCACTATAGAAATCAGTAAAAAATGAAAAATAGTTGTTCCATTTGACCCTGCTGTGCCCCTTCTAAGCTTCTTCCCAAGATTTAAAAGCATCATACCATAATGATATATGCATACTTGTATTTATAGCAACACAATTCACAATGGCTAAATCTTGGAAACAGCCTATATGTCCATCAACAGATGAATAAAGAAAACATTTATATATAATGTAGTACTACTCTGCTATAAAAAAGATAAAGGTGTGATTTTTAGGTAAATGGCTAGACCTCAAATCCATAAAGTTAAATGAAATAAATCAGACACACACGTTTGAATAATACTTTGTTTCTCTTGTATGAGAAACCCAAAGCTTAAATAGGGAGAAACACAGATAGATATTGGGAAGCAGGAAAAATATATTCAAATAACATAGGAAACAAGTGTGGGGGGAGGGGAATGGGAGAAGGGGAAAATTCTTTAAAAAAGAAAATGAAAGGGGAAAAATTGAAACAAAGCATTTGTAATCGCGGGGAGAAAGGTTGAAAGGAGTGGAGGGTGATGGGAAAAAAAAAAGAGTTAAGACACACCATGCACAGGTACACATGCCCTATAATGAATGTGATCATTATTTGTGATAAATATGTACTAATAAATTTTTTTTAAAACCCCAGGCTCCAGTGGCTTCTTACTGATGGTAATCTCTGTCAATGAGCTGTCAGGGGACTCTGGGATAGTGGAAGTTTTAACAGATTGGAAGATATCCACTCTCGCCACCCACTGACTTGGTGAGGCATCATCTGAGAATAATCTTCGTAAGTGGAGAAGATGCATGCTTCATTCACCAGGGTGATGAGGGCACCTTGCTGACCACAGTGGCACTGGGATCATCCATGCCTGTCTTATTACCTTTGGGGAACTTGGCCGAGGAGTGAATGGTTAAACTGCAGGACAAAACACACAGGCTCTGTGAAAAAATGAATGGTTGTCCTTTCCCTTTCTCCAAGAAAACTGCCTAGCCTTGAGATAGTTTCTTGCCCAAAGTACTTTTCCTCTATTTTTTTCTCTTTACTAATATTCTAAATGAAAGCGTACTCCTGGAAGTCTCCCTAATACTGCTTGTCTTAGTTGGGATAGGCCTTCTGGGCTTCTTGGTGATTGAACTAAGTCTCATCTCTGAGTAATTTTTCATTCTCTAAATGACTGTAGTTGTACAGTGTGATAGTTACCTTCACTTGCTTCTGTGATTTTGCATTCCATGGCTCATCTCCCACTGGATCTAACTCCTCCTGTGAAGTGAAAAAGAACTTAGTGAAATAAATTAGATCAAAAAGTCTCACTGTCATCCCCCTCAACACTCCCAAGGAGGGGCCAGGGATTTAGCTCAGTGGTTCTGCCACCTGCCTTGCAAGCACCAGGTCCTGAGTCCATCCCTGGTACCAAAAACAAAACAAAACAAAAAACTCCCAAGGAGGCAATCAAATGATTATAAAAAGTAAAATGCCTGTGAAATGTCCCTAGAATCTGCTGAGAGCTCAGGTGATTCTGGGGCCTTTTGAAATGACCCTTGCATTAATGGGGGCTGATAAAAACCCAGATGCAGTCAGTTTGGACATGCTGAAGAAGGCAGTTCCCTATGGGTGGGTTCTATGGGAACCTCAAATTGAGGTCATTGCTCACAATAGGAGCTACTTGGAACTCCAGAAATTTACTGGGCTAAAAGAGAAGTGAAACATTTTTACCACATGAAATGAGAAGGTATTTGAAAGATTGCTATTAAAAGCTAACAAACAAAAATAGCCAGTGTGGTTGTTCATGTCCACTCTGGGAGGCTGAGGGAGGAGGATTGCAAGTTCTAGCCCAATTTAGGCAATTTAGTGTGACCCTGTTTCAAAAGCACTGGGGATGGAGCTAGGGTGAAGGCTTTGGATTCAACCCCCAGTACTGAAACAACCAAAACAAACAAGCAAACAAACCCACCAAAACAAACAAACAAAAAATCCCTACAAAAAAAGGAGAGAGGAGGGAATAATTAACTTGTCACTGGGCAGCCAGCTCCAGGAGTAGCTAATGCCTAGATAGGCAGACCAGGTCCCTTCATTCTCACCCTTTTCCTCATATCAACCACAAACCAAAGTAAGAACTGTTGCTACAGGTAGCTAAAAACTTTAAAAAATAGGAATTTAAAAAAATGAAAAAATAATTCCTCTTATAATGCTACAGTTCCAACAAATGAAAAAGAAAAAAAGGAGGAAGGAAAGATTAAACTTTAATAAACCTCACATCCTATATGCACAATGCTAGCCCTACATTACTTTTTAGAAGCCAATCACTAGATAAAAAAAATAAACTAGCCAGGTGCTATAGGACTGCCCTCCTAGCACTCAGAGGCTGAGTCAGAAGAATCACTAGTTCAATGCTTGCCTAGATAGCTACGAGGTTTAGGGAGACTCTGACTCAAAATAAAAAATGAAAACTGAGCTGGGAATGTGTCTTGGTGCTAAGGCCCTGGTTCTTTCTGCAGGTAACCCCTCCCCCAAGAAAACAAACAGTAAAATATAAATTATATAT
>NW_022900951.1:58312639-58315783 GCF_012274545.1 Fukomys damarensis | reverse complement strand
ATGATACACTTTAATGTAAACATGACATACAATGTATAGGTGCAAATAATTTATAATGAAATTCAAAATAGATTTATATAATTTTGTATAATTAGAAATATAAACTTATGTACTGCTTTATATATTAAATAATTTATAGACTAGAATCAAGAGGCTTGGTTGTCACACTACAAGGAACTGGATTCATATTCCTTCATCCTCGGTTCATTGTGCCCTTGATGAAAGATTTCAGTCACGATACAGGCAGCAGTGTCACTGAGTGCCACAGCCTGCATGGCTGAAGGGTCCCCAGAGTGAGAATCAGGGAGGTTAATAAAAAAACCAAAGAAAAAGAGAAACGAAGCTGGGGACAGGTGGGGCTGTTCCTTCTGATGCGAGAAAAAGACCACCAGGCAACTGTAGTGCATTTATTCATAGTGGTAAAGATAAGGGAAGTGCAGGGGGAGCTAAAAAAGACTGGTCTGTAACCAGAGGCAGGAGAGTAGCTAAGGTCTGCAGAACATCTTGCTTTTACGGTTTTATGGGGAATGGATGAGAAGGAAGACATGTCTCTTCTTGGCCAGGCCTTGCTGTGCCATACCCTCTTTTCATGGGGCCCTGCCTCATCAGTGGGAGGAGGCAGGTTAGGCCTGGCCATAGTGATCTACAGTGCAGTGCTCCCAGTATGTCTCCCTGTTGTTTTGTAGTTGCAGCTTGTGATGATGTTGTCTCAAGGCAAGTTTCGTGAGTTGTCCTAGGAAGACTGCAGATGACTAGTAAACAAATCATTAGTAGCAACAGAAAAATCAGAATTCCCAGGATCATAGTAATGCTATGCTTGGCCAGATTTAAAGGATTGAATACATTTAACGTATCAAGAACTGATGCTGCCACATCCTCAGGGGTGAGAACTAACACGAGCATGTTGAATGGACAAGATCTGTTGATGAAGCTTTTGGAGTTCTAGGCTGAAATTGGTATGAAGAAAGACACCCATTAAATGTACAGCAACTTTTTCCCATTCCCATTGTGACTCATAGTAAGGAAGAGCAGTGACACAAATGGGAGAGTATTCAGCAGGGCACTGCAATCCTTGACAGTATTGTAGGGCTTTAATTTGATTACCAATCTCTAGCTTCTAAGGCATTAACTTGCATTAACATCAACATCTTCCTGGGTCTTAAGGATATAAGATGTATTTTTTGCTAAATGATTGACAAATTGTGTATTCTATACATTTTGTGCTAAGGCTATGGAGGCAACCACAGTGGTGGTAAGCAGAGTAACTAGAGACATAATTCCTAGGATAATAAGTCCTTCCATCCAACAGGGGTGAATGAGCTGTCCGTGTATTTCTTCCAGTACTTGCAGTCCGTAGCCATGATACCAAAGGCCAGAAACGTTAGTGGGTAACATGACAAAGGATGGCCTATATAATATTAGCACATCTTTATCCTTATTAATGTTAGTAAGGCAGGCAGTGAGATTACAATTTTTGCAACTGACCTTAAGAGTCTTCTTCTGCAGTAAAATTGAGCTGTCCAAATAGGAGAATATAAGGATTTTGCACACAGGTGCGTACCCAGATCTTATTGGCCCTGTGTGACTCTTTTCCTTTAAGCTATGATTACAGAGTGGTCACTTATAAACTGGCAGCCAATCAGCAAAGATCTTTTTGGAATTATATAGATGATATATGTAGTACCAATGCTGGAAGGTGACCAATAACATTGTACTTTATATGAGACCAATCCTGGAAAGTTATGTTTTGTATAACTGTTTCACTTACTTCATGGGTGAAACAGTCTTCCCAAGGAGCATACTTTGAGAGAAAAACATAACAAGTGACATTATGGCAAGAGCAGAGGGGGCATGAACAGTTATGAGGATTATCTGTTGAGGTAAGATTGAAGCTATTAGCACCAACTCATCTCTACCTGTGCCTGATGCATTACAGACAATGACTGTGTTTTCAATTACTGAAAGTGAGAGACAAAGGGAAGATGGGCTGAGACAGGAGGCCCTCTGTTCTTCTGGTGTGATTGTAGGTAGTAGATGTAGGAAAGATATGAGCACACCAAGGAATCAGACTGATTGGTAAAATAGATACTGAAGTAAGAGTTTCCCAAGGAAAGGGATGAGCCAAAGGCGGGCCTGAGTTTGTCCTCTGTAGGAAGACAAGCATACTCTGGCTCCTATGTTATTAACTGCATTGAGCCATATTACCCTTTAGTTAGGACATCCTTTGACAACATTTGTGTCTAGGACATGTCTGGAGATTTTAGTATCAATGGAGTTTTGATGGAGGACATTTACTCTCCATGAATGGATTTAAAATTTTTTAAGTAGGCTGGGGATTTAGCTCAGCGGTTTGGTGGCCTACCTTGCAAGCACAAGGACCCGAGTTCAATCTCCGGTACCAAAAAAAAAATTTTTTAAGTGACAGCAACTAGAGAAGGTAACAAAATCTAACTGAGCTTTTAGAGGTACTGGTACTCCCCCTTTCTTGTTTATGTAAGTGTGTTTTTATGGAAAAGTGAGCACACCCAACAATGGCTTTTCTCTATTTGTTATAAGGACCTATAACTAGTTTAGTTGTCTATAATAACCTCTTTTGAAAAGGCTATCCCCAACTGCAGTTAGGGGAGAAAGGACACAGGTTTTATCTAACTGCTTTGAGCTGAAAAGGGTCAATGTAGGGAAGACCAAAGTTAGGGACCCCTTCCAGGGAGCTAATTAAATAAAAAACATGTGGTAATATAGTAATTATGAAGTCTCTTTATAAGGTCAATCTGGTTGATTTTGGTAAAGCAAAATGTCTAGCACACTTGTGTTGATATTATCTGTGTGATCACTTTCAGTTTGGCAGCCTATTGGCAAGAATATACAAAATTTTTAAAGAAATTAGACCGTGCAGAGGCTGGGGATTTAGCTCAGTGGTTCTGCTGCCAGCTTCACAAGTGGAAGGACCTGAGTTTGATCCCCAGTACTAAGAAAAAATAAATTATAGCATGTATAGTCAAGGTATAAGCACTAAAATAAAAAGGTGATTTTGGCAAAGAAGTGCCTAGAAACTGTTTTTTGGAGACTAAAATAGTGAATGTAATTTGTCAACCTGTAGACTCTCCACTAATGGAGATTTTCTTTTTTTCTTTTTTTCTTTTT
>NW_022900951.1:58311045-58312497 GCF_012274545.1 Fukomys damarensis | reverse complement strand
TTTTTGGTTCTTTGAGACAGGGTCTCACTATGTAGTTGAGACTGACCTGGAACTCACAATGTAGTCCAGGCTGGTCTCGAACTCATAGTGATCCTCCTGCCTCAGCCTCCCGAGTGCTGGGATTACAGGCATGAGCCACCACGCCCAGCTAATGGAGATTATTTCTAAATCTGATATTTTATCATAATTTTAATTGTAACTACAGAAAGACTAAAAACTTAATAATTTCAAAAAACAATTTGAGCCAAAATATTTTAAAAACTATAGTTGAATTCACATAAAATTCATCATGGTTTTATCCAATGACCCACAATGGTGGTTAGCTATCATTTTATCAGGGAAACTGTCAGCAATTGGAGCCTTTTCTTAAGTCTAGCTATATAACTATGTTCTTGATTTTACATATCTTTAGTTATACTTTTCTACTGAGTGTTTAAGACCAAGTTACATTGAGACCTATATTAACTAAATTAACTTTCTTGCTGTCTACCAAGGTCAACTTGGTCTCCTCCAGCAATATCTTAGAAGCATGTGTAGAGCCTCTCAACTCCTGTCAGTGTCAGTCATCAAGATGTCATACCTTGCTTGACCATGTTGCTTTTTGTGAAAGCATGGGATAAATTTTTTCCCTTCCAAGTGACATTCTTTTGGCAAACTGCAAATGTTGCTTTGGTGTCCAACAATCTCCCTGCTCAGGAGGTTGAATGACTTACCAAAAATATAGAAAAGGATCCTTCATGTCCTGGATCTTTGTTGACCTTGGAGGTCCAGGGCCAAAATATTGGCTGTCTTATTAGCCCAGTTGCCTTTCCAGTGCAGATCTCTGGACTTTACTGGTTGAACCCCGAGAAGAGAAGATTGATAACATTAGCATTAAAACAGGGGTAGTGAACTTAACTATTACAGTTTTACCTGGATAACAAGCACTTTGGAATCTAAAATGTAATTAGAGGATTGTTATTTTTAACAATCATGGTTGTTTTAGTAGTTGAATTCCTGTAGAATATTAACAGATTTTTAAAAACCTGTAAATCAGGAGACACACAAAATACTTCAACATGACAATCATGATAACATTACCTTTGTAATACATTTAGATATGTATCTTAGTATAAAATAGCCATTGTTAAACACACTCCCTTCCAAAAACACATAAAAACCAGGAAACTCTTACTTAAATTGTTACCTTTTAATAGGATGCCATCTAAGGAAAATATATGGGACTATAAATGTACCTGTTATCATGAGTAGCTGGAGCATACGAGAAAGGTGAATACCTGGATTTAAATTAGGTTATTACCATAAATAATATGTTGGAAGACCTGCACAGTCAGAAGACATGAATACATTTTATACACCAGAAAAGTAGCAATAATAGTAATTATAATTATATAAAACCTCATTATAATGTGGCTTGGTCCTAAAAGCATCCTTTTTTTTTTTTTTTTTTTT
>NW_022900951.1:58247744-58310603 GCF_012274545.1 Fukomys damarensis | reverse complement strand
TTTTTTTTTTTTTTTTTTGGTAGCAGGGATTGAACTCGGGTCCTTGTGTTTGCAAGGCAGGCGGCAGAACCACTGAGCTAAATCCCTGGCCCATAAGCATCCTTTTAATAACAGCTTGTTCTTCCTATGGAAAATTTTATCTTTTGAAGATGGCCAATATAAACATATCACAAAAACATGTTTAGAACTTAACTCTTTGACGGTAAACAACACATTTACTGTGATATATTTAAGCAATTTTCAGAAAGTTGTCTTCCCATAAGGCTATAAAACACTGGGGCTCCCATTAGTGAACAAAGACCACAATAACTGTTTTCTGGGCAGCTGGTTCTTTATTCATCAAGGTGAGTCCCATCCAGCCATCTCCCTAAATCTAAAAGTCTCCATTTAATTACCTTGACAATTTTTTGTATGTAACCTTTAAAAAACCATACTGTAACAATTAACACATTATTTGTAACCAATAAAAACAATTTTTGATTTACTGAAGTACACAGCAATATGCATTACAATCAAAATTAATCTTTTATGTCATTTTGATCAGCGAGCAACGTGGGGGAAAAGGAAGACATGCCTTTAACTTTAATAATGTTTACCTTAAGCCAATTTAAATTATAGGCAAATATCTTTTAAGAAAAAAAATTTAAGGGCAAAAAGGGAAAAAATATTGTTGTTGGGCTTAATTGGACAAATAAAGAAACATAGACAATTTATGAAACTGGAATGCACTCAAATATATTTGGCCAATTTGAATTATAATATCCCTTGTAAATAAGACTAGTCAAAACTTGCAGGTCAAGTAGCAGAGATCTCTTGCAATTAGAATCAGAAGAAATAAAAGTACTTTATACCTGTAAGTGCAATCTTTTATAACAAGCTATTAATAGAAAGTAGCATAATCTTGTGTTATAGTTATTGTCATAAGTCTGTAAATAGAAAGTAGAAAAAAGTGCAAGTTAATCCTATAAGTACAATTCAAGAATTTGCAATGTAGAAGAAATGCTTTAAATACACCAATTAAACATCTGGAAACTAAACACCAATTAAACATTACTTTAAGTTGGAGATGCAAGGTACATTTGTCAATTAGCCAGAATTTATAATTTGATATTGTTTGTTTGTTTTTAAGTTTCCCCTGCCCAGCAGAACATTGTGGTTGATTTTAACATAGAGCAAGAAGACTGTAGCAGGCCTTGGGCAGTGGCTTAGTATTTGGTCTTTGAGCTTCAAATCTCCACCAGTACATTTTGTTTTAATTGTTTTAAACCCTTATATTTTGTTTTCCAATATTTGTGTAGAAAATTCTTGTTAGTTTAGCCTACAACACAAGCTGTTGATATATAAATAGGCAGAGACAGGGGAGAATTATGCATTCCTTTGTTTTCCAAGTCCCACTCCTGCGGGTGGTGTGAGGTAACAAAAGCAGACAATCAGGGGATTAAGCTCAGGATTCTGTGTTTAAAAGGCAGGCAGGCAAGGTGTCACTGAGCTACATCCCTGGCCCCAAGCATATGTTTGTTGAAACAAATTAAAAGACTTTTCTAATCAGGATATCTTAATATCTGACCCTCTAGCCTTTAAAAGTGCTTTGAGCATTGCTATATACAAATGTTGCTTGCGGGATCCTGATTATCCCATGTTTTATACCTGGTGGATTTCTAATCCACCTTGTCCCTAACTTAGTCCCTAACTTGAAGCATCCCCTTACCTGTATTTTGAACTTCTCTTTTACTCTGGACTGTTTTCCTCTCTTATTCTCATACTGTCTGTTTCAGGCACCAATTGCCATGGCCAGCGTGGCTGAAGGATCCATGAGTGAGAATCATGGTTGTGGGGGATTAAGAAAAAACAAAGAAAAGAGAAACAAAAGATGTCTTCCTCACGATCCATTCCCCATAAAAACATATAAGTATATGGCCAGGGATTTAGCTCAGTGGTGCCAGCACCTGCCTCACAAGTGCAAGGTCCTGAGTTCAAACCCTGGAACAATGACAACAACAAAACATCAAAGCATGATGTTATGCAGACCTTAGTTACTGTCCTGACTCTGGCTACAGACCAGCCCCTTTTACCTCCCCCTGCAGTTCCCTTATCTCTACCACTATAAATAAATTCACTGCAGTTACCTGGTTGTCTTTTTCTCCCATCAGAATGAAGAGCCCCACTTGGCTCCAGATTTGTTTCTCTTTGTTCTGCTACTCCATTTAACAGAATTATGCTGTTAGTTATTCAATTGGAAATAAATAGGTAGATTAAATAACAAGCACTTCATGATGGTTTACTACAGTGTTAAAGCTGTGCTCTTATCCATGAATGCCTCCTTACTGTCATGACCAGTGGGGAAGGTCCATCTCCATGGCAGCTGCAAGAGCTGGAGCATAGCACTGAGCATGGGTGGGAGTGCAGTGCCCAGAGTGGTTGGGAGCCATTGAATCTCCATGTTAGATGTGCAGGAAACCTCAAAGAAGAACAAAGATACCATGTCACAACTGCTCAGGTCCAGGGAGCTAGATAACATCTAACCACCAATTCTGAGAAGCATGACCTCATTCTCTCTGCTTCCAAATTGCTAAAGGTAGCAACACCTCCCCTCCCCTTTAAACCCTTCATTTTCTCCTCAAGGGCTGCTGACTACCCTTTTGCACTCAGCTTGCTCATTTCTGAGAGAAAAAAACCTCATTGTACACACAAAGACTGCCTAGGTGGTCTCTCTCCTCTCTTCATCTCTAGCACACTTACCCAATATCCAACATGATTAAAATTACTCATGCTGTTCAATGGACAACCATCAGACATTTGCTTTTATGTATTTCACTACACTGTGTTCAAATGCCTGCTTTAAGAGTCTTTCACCTACAATTGCATCCAGGTCTAAAGAGACAAGATATCCTTTCTCAGAAACTCATGAGGGTAGTCAGTCAGCAGCTTTGTCATCACACACAATTCTAGCAGATAAGATCTTGATGATATCTACTTTTCTCCAGGAACACATATGTTATATTAAATGAATCATCTTCCAAAGACTTTCATCCAATATGTTGACTGAATACATATGTGGTCAAATACTTTTAGTACTTTTTGAGTTCTGGTGGCAAAATATTTCTTATTTTAAAAGTAAATTATAAATTAAAATTTATAGGCATTGCAGTTACTGCTTTTAAAAAATTCTTCGTGGTAAAAGGCTTTGGTAGCCATTTTCATGCCTCTAAGAGTTTCTGGATCATTCATGATGTCTAGCAGTTGCTTCAAGGATTCCTATGCAAGAAGTTGCCCCTCTTGGTCCAAAATTATACACTATCAAGGGAGTAAGGGATGAATACCTGCTGGTTTTTGCTTTTTAATCTCATCAAGTAAATTTGCTTTTGTCGTGTTATCTTTTGGTTATTACTTTTGTTATTGGGAGTATGCTTTTTAAAACTTTTTTTTTGGCAGGGCGGTTTGAGACAGGGTCTCACTATATAGGTGAGACTGACCTGGAACTCACTATGTAGCCCAGGCTGGTCTCGAACTCATAGCGATCCTCCTGCCTCAGCCTCCCGAGTGCTGGGATTACAGGTGAGCGCCACCACGCCCGGCCTGCTTTTTAAAACTTTTAGCTTGATTTATACTGGCAGTGCTACCTGGTTTGGGATGCTGTAGTCTTACTCTGGAGGTGGTTTCCTTCTGTCCTGAGCAAAAAATTGGTCAAGACAAGCAAAAATGGATTAAAGGCAGGAAAAGAAATGGCTCTGTAGAGTGAGTTTAGGCCAAGTAAGAGTAGGAACAGAAATACACCCTACAGCTTGAGGGTGGGCCAATCATGTGAGTGAGAACATTGTGCTGACAACTCAGGGTCAATTGTCCTTTTTGTGTCACCTACTCCTCAGACTAATGTCAGGTCTAGGCCATCAGATCAAAAGCCTGCTCAAGTTTTCTTAAGAAGTCCACATGCCTGGCTTTAGGAACTGCCCTGCCAATGATATTCCAGGACTTTTCATGCCCCTTTTTCCAGTCAGTTTTAGCCTTGCACTTAAAATGATGTCTCATTGGGAGTTCTTAAGAGTATGCCAAGGTGATAGCCAACCATCATATGTGCTGGAGTTTGTTGGAATGTTGGTGCTTTCTATCCCAAATTAGTATTTCCCTAATAAAGGAGGGGATGCAAGAAACAAAATGTCTTGCCAAACATCACACAGTTGTTTCAGCACTAGATGCACTAGGCAACAAATATTCTCATGTATGCAGATATATCAACAGTACTTAAACACTGTCATCTTTAAATTAAAAAAAACAAGAAAACCAAAAAACACCATCAAGAGTGCCTCACAGATACCTATAAGATAAAGCGAAGTCACAGAAGCATCCACATATTCTGAGGCCTAGATAGCAGGCCTCACCAGAGCACTCCTTATCTTCTCTGGAGCTACAAGATTACTGTTAGTAACCCAGTCACATCCTTTACCTCTCAGAGTACACAAGGTGGGACTCTTGAGAAGGCATTCAGTGGAGCTTCCACTCTCCTCACAAGTACCAGAGAGCTCCTTGAAATGAGGGACTTAAGTGGCTTCTCAAAGTACTTCCTTTCAAATGCATGCCAGGCAAATGGCTCCTTCAATGGCTTTCCACTTAGCCCCAGGGCTTAGCCTCTGTTCAAAATCTTTTGGCTGAATCATCCCTCACACCAGCATTAAGAATATGTCTTTCTTTTTTTTTTTTTTTTCTTGGTACTAGGGATTGAACTCGGGACCTTGTGCTTGCTAGGCAGGCAGCAGAACCACTGAGCTAAAATCCTGGCCCAAGAATGTCTTTTTAAAATTATCATTCTTTGAGACAGGGTCTCGCTGTGTAATTTAGCCTGGGCTCGAACTCACTATTTCACCCTTCTGGCCTCAATGTCCTGATACTCCTCCTGCCTCAGCCTGCCAAGGGCTGTGATTATAGAATGTGCCACCTTGCCTCATTCTAAAGGGAGTATGTCTGGACCCATGTATATAACATCACATTATGACATTTTATTAAATTTTCACCCTGTATTTACAAACCTTATCTTACCCCATCCCATGAGGGCTGGAACCATCTCAGCTCCTAGGGCCGATTGACCATGGGTTTTCTCTTGGGCCAGGCAGCTGGTCATCTGAAAGAAGACTTATCTGAGCTGGGCAGGGTGGCACATACCTATAATCCTGGCACTCAGGAGACTGAGGCAGAAAGATCTCTGTGAATGTGAGGCCAGCCTGAGCCTGAGCCACATAGTGAGTTCAAAGCCGGTCTGAATTACAGAGTAAGAATCTGTATCAAAAAACCAAAACTCACAACAGACCCATTTTTGTGAAGAAAAAGGAAAAGAAACAGAAGCACAAACTCAACAGAACAGCTTTATTTCAGGAGAAACCTGAGAGGGAATGTCCTTGCACTAGAGACCAGAGCAGCAACTCTCATAAGGCTATGGAGGTTTTTTTTTCTTGACATGCAAGTATTTATTTTATTACTCCTCTCTGAAGACTGAATTTTTGGAGAACAGCAAGGTATTTCATTATCCACTCTTTCCATTTCTTTAAGGCTTCCACAGGTTTTGGCAAATTCACATTGCTCTCGCGACTATGCTTTGGAGCCGCCCTTGGTGTGTCAGGGGATTCCTTGTCAATCCAGCTCACCGGTGTCGTGCATCTTTCTACAACACTGAAGCCAATAGCACACTGCAACTTGTATAAGCAGTCATGTTTATTGGTACTTTTTAAGTATACAGTACAGTTACATTCATCATTGGAATCTTGTACCCTTACATGACAGATTTTAGTTCTCATTTTTCCCCCATACCCCTGCTCTCCTTTCAACCCCTCCATGCCCTGCTGGTTCTCTTGAGGAAGCCTCTCCCAAACTCTGAACAAGACACCCTCCTTACATCATCCCAAAGGCTTGCCTGAGGACTACTTTTTAAGTATACAGTACAGTTACATTCATCATTGGAATCTTGTACCCTTACATGACAGATTTTAGTTCTCATTTTTCCCCCATACCCCTGCTCTCCTTTCAACCCCTCCATGCCCTGCTGGTTCTCTTGAGGAAGCCTCTCCCAAACTCTGAACAAGACACCCTCCTTACATCATCCCAAAGGCTTGCCTGAGGACTCCTTAAGGCCAATATCTCTACCATTTGATATATTCCTTCTGCAGGAAAGGGTAGCTATCCTTTTTCTCGGTCACATACCAGATGCTGTGATGCTGAAAGTCATACCTAATCAGATCAGTGATCTTTCAAGTAAACTTCCTGGGATTAATGGAGTAAGAGGTACTAAGAATTCATAAGAGTATGCCAAAGTGACAGCCAACCATCACATAGAGCTTGTGGGATGTTGGTGTTTTCCATGTCCGAGTTACTAAATATGTCCCCAATAAAGAAGGAGATGCAAGAAATAAAAGGCCTTGCCAAACATCACACAGTTGTTACACACTAGATGTTCTAAGCAACAAATATTCTCATGTATGGAGGTATCATCAGCAGTACTTGAACACTGCCTCCTTTAAATTAAAAAAACAAGAAAACAACAAAAGAAAACTGCCTCGCAGATACCTAAAAGATAAAGCAAAGTCAAGGGCTGTGGATTTACCTCAGTGGTTCCATAGGACAAAGGTTTACAGGGCACCTGCCAGATTCTTTTAAGTGATTGGAGCCTTGCATTATGCATACAAGCCATTGGCATTGTCATAGTTCAAATATATGTCCAATCTCATGGGTTAAAGTTTTATAGGATTGCAGCAGTAAAACACTAGTGATTTCAGAAATATAATAGTTACAAAAATGGAATAGTCACTGGAAGATTTTTTTGTGGAGCTTCTTCATTTTGCCTTCATAGCGTGAGGTATACAAGTCCCTGCCATACCTGGCAAAGCTGAATATCCCCACACCATCTGTCAGGGAGGCCTGTCCAAAGACAACATTCCACAAGTCTCTTGGGTAAAGATCAATCACTGTTATCCCCACAACACAGAAGGCATCTTCAGGTTTCTTTTTTAAGAAATTCAGGATATGCCCTGCATGAATTTGTAGATTTTGTGTATTATCCTTGACTCTAAAGGAACACCTACCTGGTTACAGAAACAGAAACTGGTCCTAGCAGTTTTACTCTCAGGCTATAGAAAAATGCTTCACAGTAGCCCTTGGTTCATTTAATATATTCTTTGTTTGTTTGTTTTGTTTTTTGTTTGTTTTTTTGAGACAGGGTCTCACTTTGTTGTTGAGACTGACCTGGAACTCACTATGTAGCCCAGGCTGGTCTTGAACTCACAGCGATCCTCCTGCCTCAGCCTCCCAAGTGCTCATTTAATATATTCTTCACTGATAACTCTAGTGTTTCCTAGAGCTCCAATGGACTGTATATAAATACTGCATTTCTCTGGAGAGGGTGTCTTTTGGTAGGGATCGATGAAAAACTTGAAGTCCTGGGGAGCCTCAAGGTGGGAGGTGAACCAATCTGACTGAGAATGTAAGGTAATGGGTCCAAAGAGATCACAGGCTGGCTGGAAGGCTTCATTCATTAAACTTTGCTCCGCAGCATCTAATTTCTTACACTGTTACAAGCTTTGGGGTATTTGAGAAGAAATCTGTTTTAGGTGCCTGTTCAGAGTGCTGTACTATTTGCATAATGACAGGTCTCTTTCATTCATGGCATGTTGCTGTGTAGAGCTTTCATCCTTGCAATGAATGGTCAAACAGTTGTTCCGTCAAAAGGCTTTAGAGGAAGGCTTCCACTGAAGTTTTTACCTTACAAGGTTCCTTTATACCTGCCCAGGCCACAGGCCGAAGGGTGCTGACAGAGCCCATCTCCACCCTCACCCCTAAGGGCCTCCAAGCTGCCTACCCCTGGAGTTTTTTATATGGTCATGGGGAGGAGGTTATGGCTACCTGCTAAGAACAAGGCTTGAGACAGAATAAGTGATAATATTTGCCCAAATTCGAGGCTTGGGAAAGGGCAGGGATACGTGGCTACTATCTATATCAGGGCTGATAATATTATGTATCCCCAGGGACAACTGTGCTAGGAGGGTATAGTTTAGAAGGTTCTCTGATCAGGATCTTAGCAGTTGGATTCCTTCAATGTCTTTTTTTTCTTTCTTTCTTTTTTTTGGTACCAAGGATCAAACTCTGGCCCATGCAGTTGCAAGGCAGGCAACAGAACCACTGAGCCAAATCCCCAGCCCTGGATTCCTTCAATTTGAGCATCAACTTCCACCCCACCAGCAAAAAGTCTTCCAAGTACAACTGTAGACCAGACTGTAAGCTGGTGGTCTGTTTACCATTGCTTGCTCTGGATGTTTGACATGGTTTCAATTTGAAGGACAAAATCTGCCAAGTCATCCATTTTTCTTAGTCAGATATAATAAATGCTGAGGCTCATGTACCTTACTGTTTGACTAATACTATTATGGACAGCTAAATATTATAGGCAGTCAGAGAGGGCTAGGCCCGGGAACAAGTCAGTGTAGAAGATGAGAACACATTACAACTGTGGTTGGAGGTATATTTGTTGAAGGCCAGTCCTTAAAATAAAGATAAAAATGGGTATGAGGATTTGGCTCAGTGGTTCCGCTGCCTGCCTCACAAGGGCAAGGGCCTGAGTTCGATCCCATACCAAAACCAAAACCAACCAAACAAAAAAAGATAAAGATAAAAATGATTTTACTTATATACTTCCCCAAGGAAGGAATGATAATGATTGATATTCTAAATAGGCATCAGTCACCTAAGGTAGAGGACCAAGACCTCCTGACTCTTCTCTTCCAGGAAAGGCCTTTGTTCTTTCCATGTACACTTGCTACTTGACTTACTTCCCCATTGGGTCCATATTATCTGAGTGAGTATACTTGAGTATACTTGTAATCTTATTGGTTGACTATGGTTTTTGTCCTACCTTATGCCCACCTCGTGATTTTGCTCTATAAAACTTGTTTGAGAAGTGGGCTCATGGGCAACCCACTTTCCAAGTCCCCTCTTTTCCCTCTCAGACAGGAGATGTCTATCCCTCAATAAATATTTCCTATTCTTTTTTTTTTCCTGTACCAGGGTTCAAACTCAGGACCTTGTGCTTGTGAGGCAGGTGGTGGCACCACTGAGCTAAATGCTGACGCAGTATTTCCTACTCTTAACCTCTGTTGTTCATAGAATTCATTCTTTGATTTTAGAGAACACAAACTTGATGAATCAGACATCTAGCAGATTGGGAGTTACAATATTTTCCCTATATCATTTGGAGATCCTTATATCATCCCTATATTATCACCAAACAGGGAATTAACGTTTAACAGTTTGCCAAATCCAAGGGTTGCCTACAGGTTAATGTAAATTTTATGAACTCAGGCTTGATGTTACTGTTAGATTTACCTTGCCTTAAGATGGCTGCTACATGGAATAGCAGCCTCCGTGTTAAAAAATGACTTTTCCCAGGGCTGGGGATTTAGCTCAGTGGTTTCACCACCTGCCTCGCAAGTGCAAGGACCTGAGATTGATCTCCAGTACCCAAAAAACAAACAAAAATATGACTTCTCCCAACAAAGGACAGGCTTCTTCTTCCCATCATGCCTCTTCTCCCGCCAAAAGAGTAACCTGATACTTGCTGCCTCCTAGCAGCTGTGATGTTGCAAAGCCCCTCCTAGTGATGTCTCAGTCTCCTCCAATCTCTTAATATTACCTCACCCCACTCCACCCCAGTTTAGGCTAAACCCACCCCCGCCTATAAAAGAAGCCCCTGTTCTGCCGTGTTGCTTTTTCCTCTTTTGTTCAGAGATAGCCGGGCAGGTCCTCTCCATAATAAAGGCTTGTTATGGTCCTGGTCTGGTCCTGGTTTTTGGCTCTTTTTACCTAACATATCTGGTGCCGAAACCCCGAGAGGAAGGCAGTTGATTAATTGACAATCCCCCACGGGCCGGGGTCCATTGGCCTTTCAGTGGTCTCCTCCGGACCACATCTGCCGAGCCAGGACCTCCGCGGGGCTCTCTACCTTTGCCATTGCTGACGATACACATCTACACCGGTCACTGATTTCAGGGTGAACAGGGAGTTAGCTTCCCTCTACTCAGGACCTCTATGTCATTCTTGTTTTCTCTCTCTGGGGACTACTTAGAAATCCAAGTTCTTGGTCAGAGAGACCCTCTCGAGCCACTGGGCCCAGGACCATGTCTCTGGGGGATGCTCTATCAGCCTGACTCCTCTCATTCTCCCCTTCTGGGGACTGGCTTGAGGAGTATAAAAAAGCGACAAAGACATTCCTCTCATTTGCCCTCCTCCTAGGGAGCTAATTCTTCATCACCCACCCTAACATGGGCACCCAATAATCTAAAACCCCTCCCTCAGTGCCTCTTGACTGCCTCCTGGCACAACTTCATCCCCTTGGACTGTTGGGTCCTGACTTTAAGCGAAAATGGCTCATTTTTTATTACAACTAAGTTTGGCCTCAGTACAAATGACTCTCAATGGCTGGAAAATGGCACTCTTGATTTTAACACATTGCATGATTTACGCAACTTTTGTCAACGCAATGGCAAATGGTCAGAAATCCCCTATATACAAGCCTTCTTCTTCCTCTGCTCTCACCCCTCTCTCTGTCAAAACTGTTCATCTTCTCAGGTACTTACAGCCCAGGATCCATCATCCCCCCTCCTGACCCTACCCTTCCTGATTCTGATGTATTTGATCCAGCTGATCCCTCTCCACTCACACCTCCTCCTCATTACAACCCTGTCAGTACTTCTTCTGCCTCCTTGGGTGCCCCTTCTTCACCCCTGCCATCTTGTGACCCTTCCTCACTTCCACTACCTTGCAACCCTTCTTTTCCTCTGCCATTTTGTGCCCGTTCTCCAGCTCCACCATCTTGTGATGCTCCTTCACATGTGCCATCTTATATCTCCAAACCTCACATTCATTCTCAATATCCCACCCTTCCAGCTTTGGCCCCAGCCACACAGATGCCTCTCCAAGAGGTCACTGGCACCAAGGGCATTGTTAGAGTACATGTTTCTTTCTCTTTCTCTGACCTTTCTCAAATTAAAAAAACAAAACAAAACAAAACAAAAAACAACAACATTTAGGCTCCTTTTTCTCTGATCCTCATATCTATATTAAGGAGTTTTGCTACTTTACTCAGTCCTATGATATGACTTGGTGGGACAGCTACACAATTCTCTCAACTGCTCTTTCCCCAGAGTAGCACCAGATAGTCTAGAGGTTATCTCAAGCAGCAACAGATGACTTCCATGCCACAGACCTGACCAAATTAGTGGGCACACAGGCAGTTCCAGGTGCCCAACCTGACTGGATTTATTAGGATAATGACACAGGCAGAGACCTTCAAGATCATATGATTGTTGTGTCATCAAAGGCCTAAAGAGGATCTCTCAAAAGACAGTTAATTTTGATAAGATCAGCGAAATAACCCAGGGACCTCAGGAAAATCCATCTCAGTTTCTTTCCCATTTAGTTGATGCCTTCCAAAAAATACTAAAATCGATCCTACATCCCAGGCAGGCACAATTTTTATTAATACTCATTTTATTGCACAGTCTGCCTGATATCAGAAAAAAAAAATTAAAAAGGTAGAAGAAGGTCCAGAGGCTATGCAAACTGAACTCCTCAACATTACCTTTAAGGTGTTCAATAATCATGAGGAACAGGCAAAACAACAAGAGATGGCTAATTACCAGATTCTGGCAGCAGCCCTACAGCATAAACCACTGTCCTAAAAGAAGATGTTCCCTCATGATGGCTCTCCACCTGAGGCCTGTTTTACATGTGGACACACTGGGTACTGGGCTAGAGAATGCCCCAATACTAGACCATCACATGGCCCTTCTCCTGCCTGCAAACAAACGGGTCACTGGAGGGTTGACTGTCCCCTTCGCGAAAATGGTAAGAGGCCATCCCCTTCTCAAGACCAAACAGCAGGTACAGAGACGTCTCTACCAGAGCTCTTTGGCCTGGTGACAGAGGATTGATGGTGCCCAGGGTTGTCTATAGCCCCCAGGGTCATCACTTCCAATGAGCCCAAGGTGATTGTCAGCATCTCAGGTAGGACTATCTCAATCTTGCTCAACACGGGGCCTATATATCTGGCCTTAACCAAAATATTCAGACTCCACTCGTCCCTCCACCATAACTATCATGGGGGTTCGAGGGATTCCTTCAAAACCACTGACTACCCCTCCTCTAGTGTGTTCTCTGTAAGGCAGCACATTTTCACACAGCTTCTTAGTTATTACTAGCTGTCCTACCCCAATCTTAGGAAGAGATATCCTAACCAAATTCAAGGACTTACTCATTCTACACCCAGTCATCCAGACCCTACAGGCATCTTGCTGCTCCTGTGACTGTCTCAATCCCCATCCCAACCTCATTTCCTTCCATAATCCATTATGTCGATCCCTCAGCCTGGGACACTTCCACCCCTTCTGTTGCTAGACGTCATGCTCCCATTCAGATCTCCCTCAAGTATACCACCCAATTCCCAAATGTCCCACAATACCCCTTAGCCTTGAGACACCTAAAAGGGCTAAAATCTATAATCAATGACCTAACTGATGAGGGACTTCTCAGACCAACTCATTGCCCCTACAACATGCCCATCCTCCCAGTCCTAAAACCAAAGGGTTCCTACCCTTTGGTACAGAACCTAAGGGCCATTAATTCTGCTGTACTTCTTATACACCCAGTGGTTCCCAATCCCTACACTATTGTCTCATATTCTGTCTTCCTCATGCTATTTTACTATTCTAGACCTCAAAGATGCTTTCTTCATTATCCCTTTATACCACAACTCATGAGACCTTTTTGCATTCACATGGACCAATCTGACATGGTACACTCTCAACAACTTACTTGGACAGTCCTCCCACAGGGTTTCAGGATAGCCCACACCTCTTTGGACAGGCCTTAGCTCCTGACTTCTCAAAATTAGATCTCTCTCCCTCTAAGCTACTTCAATATGAGATGACTTGCTCTTGTGCAGCCCCACTTTTAAAAGCTCCCAACAATATACAGCCTTACTACTCAATTTTCTGTGCAAAAGAGGATGCCAAGTCTCAAAAGATAAAGCCCAACTCTCCCAGCTCACAGTGAAATACCTGGGGGTAAATATTTCATATGAACAATGGGAAATCACCTTAGTCCATAAACCACTCATTTGGGATCTCCCAGTCCCCTCTCCAAAGCTGAAATCCTGTCCTTCCTAGGGCTTGTGGGCTTTCTTCATCTATGGATAGCCAATTTCAGTCTACTTGCCGAAAAACCTCTACGAGGCTTCTAAATATAAGACCAAGAGCCTTACCAACTGCTCCGAGGAGCTCAACAGCCATGAGAAACAGCCGGGAAGGAGCACACCAGACAAGCTGGAAAGTGAAACAGACTTTTATTAGCCTAGACAGACGGCACTCCCAGAGCCAAGTAGCTCAGAGAGGCACCAGCTCAGGGGCTGAGGTCTTCTTATAAGGTGATACAGGGGGAGTTAACAGTCAAAGCTTGCAGTCAGGTGGCAAAAGTTAATGGTCTGCTGATTAGCACTGGTGGCCAGCTGTCACGTATTCAGCAGCCACACGTTGATGGTTAACAGATGCCAACAAGATGGTCTAAGATCTTAAAAGCTTTTCGGGCAAACAAGGAGTGAAGAAATTAATTCTGGGTCTCTATGTTTGGTACAGACCTTATCTAGTTACCCAGAACTATACACATTAATCACAGTCAGAAATTTAAAGATTACAGAATTATGTGGTTACAGCTCAGGCTTACCCCACTCCCCTCCTATAAAAGAAGCACCTGTTCTGCCATATTGCTTTTTTCCTCCTTTGTTCAGGGATAGCCTGGCAGATAAAGGCTTCTTATGGTTCCAGTTTGGTCCTAGTTTTTGGCTCTTTTTATCTAACAGTTACAATTGTGAAATAACCTGACAACCGACTAATAATATACTTTCAAATCAGGACATATAGCATAAAAGCTGTTTACAGGGCCACGGATTTAGCTCAATGGTTCTGCCACTTACCACACAAGCCCAAGGTCCCAAGTTTGATCCCCAGTACAAAAAAAAAAAAAAAAATTAAACCCAAAAAAAAAAAAAAAAAAAAAAAAAAAAAAAAAGCTGTTTCTAATCAAACTACTTTCTTCACTAGTGGGAAAAATCATGAAGTATTTCAAATTTTTAGATACGGCTCCCTTTAGATGTGGCTTTAAATGTTCCACTGAAGCCTTGACATGTATGTCAACATTAGCTTTGCTACCTGTGTTATAGGCAGGAAAAATACGGAATTTTAGTATATGTGCTGCCGAAGTGAGCACAAAATACGGAATTTTAAATGTTAATTTTTTTTTCTCTACAGACAAGTGGCTTCTCTAAAATTCCTCAGACTTGGGGCACAAGCTGCCACTCTATCTCTCTTTAGTTGAGATGAATGTACAGAATATGTAGGTGCTGGTACCAGGAGATCAAAATCCAGTATTATTTGTACAGGCAAGGAAGGGAGAGGTCTGTTTTAAAAGGGGGTGAAACAATTCTGGACATATCTATTGTCTCATTGTATTTCCTCCCCTTACAGTTCTTGCTAAATACAAGGCCCTAACACATCTGTACAAGGTAAGATGGTGATGTGAGTGAAAAGGCCCCTCATCCCCTTGAAGATAGCTTTGGATATATTCTTTTTCCTTTTACTTAATAAATAAAGGGTCTCCTTTGATTTGCCCAGAAGTAAACAAAAGAACCTCAGCATACAGACCTATGTTGCCACTAACAGTTTTGGTGTTGGTAGCCAGGAGTTAAACCCTGGCTTTTGAGATCAATGGGTCTCCTATTTCCTACTAGGAAGGCAGTGGGCCCTTGGGAAAAGTAACCTATTGTTCCTGGTTAGCTGAACCCATAATCAATAGTTGAGGGACATTCCAGGAGCTGCTAGGGACATTTGCATGTAGAAATTCTCCCTCATTTCCTCTTCGTATTTATTTCCAGAGCTAAAGTGCTCAGCCTGCTTTTCCACAGTGCATTCTGGGATCTACCGTCCCTACCATTTTGACCTTCTCTTCAGGTTGCTTCTCAGTGCCATTTAGATGAGGTTAGCGCCATACTATTTGGACCAGCTACATTTTGTACCACTGACTAGTGTGAGGAGAGATGAGAGGTTGCATATTTTACAGGCATTTCATGTTGTTCACGATCATTTTGAGTAGTCATTTGGCTTGGTATGCTTTGGTTTCTTTTATATTTCTCTTCTCCTGACCACCTTTATTTTAGGATGGGCAGTGGGGTTTTAGTACTGTCTAGAAACTGCACACTACCTAGCCACTTTGCATCTCACAAGCTATGAAGAAAGGGGCCTCTGTTGCTGCGCCATACCACAGAAATGTAAGGGCCAAAGATCCACTTTTTAAGACCAACATAGAGCATCAGTTTGGCCATTTTGGTGCAGGTCAATATCCCATAAGGCCATATTAAATTGGTGGTTTAAATTCATCTTATAAGTGCACTTGGGAATCATCTTTTCTTTCATTCTATTTGGGGCTATAGGTGAGCCATTTGGGGCTTTAAGCCATTCTGAGGCTTCTTTGTGAACCAGTCTAAACTTCAAGACTCTTGAACTGTTTGTCTTACAAGAAAATTTGATTCAGAAACTTTAAAGAGACTAGAGACACTAGGGTATGTTTGGAGAGTGCTATAGAAAAAGGTGATTTTATTGTTTTTATTTTATTTTACTATTTTGATGTTATTTTAACATGGTCTGTATAACTGAACATGCACTCTGATTTTATGTAACTGTCTTTAAGATTTTCTAAAGTACGTTTGGCCATAGTAATATCTATATCTGCCTTCTTTCACCTTTTCTGGAATAGTGACAAGTATAAGCAAGAGCCCATTGATCATGCAGTTACTTGTGTAATGTGGGTGAGTTTCTTAGTGGGGTTTAAACTTCCCCTCATTTTAGCCAACTGTCCTTAATTGATTCTAAACTGGTTGTATTTAAAAATATTTTTTAAATTTTTCTATTGCTGGAAATCCACTGTTATTTCCTTCTTCTACCACCTCTAATTCCTCAACTAGAAAAATGGTGAAATGGCTTGCATTTGTGTTCTTCTCAGTGGGAAGAATTGCTCTTAAACTGCTTTCTTTTTGTACACAGGAGGACTTGACCCATAGAGATAGAATAAGATATGTAAGCCGGGCATGGTGGGGCACGCCTGTAATCCCAGCACTCGGGAGGCTGAGGCAGGAGGATCGCTATGAGTTTGAGACCAGCCTGGACTACACAGTGAGTTTCAGGTCAGTCTCAACTACATAGTGAGACCCTGTCTCAAAAAAACAAAACAAACAAACAAACAAACAAAAAGATATGTAAATGTCTGACCAGCTATGTCTAAATTTTAGTACAGTAGGAAATGCCTTACAACATGGAACAGGATCATTTTAAAACTGACTAAGAGCTAGTGATATAGGGGGAATAGATGCAACTCCCAAACCCGCTAAATACCTGAAGAGCAAGTTTGCATTCTCTAAAACTGAAGAAAGAATTCTAGGAACAATGGAGGTTAAGAGTAGAAAAAATTTATTGAGAGGAAGATAGCTTCTGTCTAAGAGAGACAGAAGGGGGACTGAAAAAATGATTTACCCAATCACTCAACTTCTCAAAGGTCTTTTATGGGATAAAGGTGAGGTGGGTTCCAGGTGGGACAAAAGTATAGTCAATTAGTAAGACTACAAGTACAGTTACTTAGGTAATATTGATCCAATGAGAAATCACAAGGTGAACAAAACTATGAACAACCAGTTAGATTATGACATGTATAGTTGCTTAGGTAACATTATTAAATGGGAATCCAATTGGGAAATGTCACATAGCAAGCATACAAGGAATGAGCAAGGATTTTTGGTGGTAAGGTGTGGGTAAAGGATCTTTCTGGAAAGATCTTGGTCCTCACCCAGGTGATTGATACCTATTTAGAATATCAATCACTGCTATTTATCCTTAGGGGAAGAACATGGGTGTGGTAGTTTCCTCCTCTTTTACAATACTGCCCTTCAGTGAATGTCTTTTTTTTTTTTTTTTTTTTTGGGGGGGGGGTATTGGGATTGAACTAAGGACCTTGAGCTTGCAGAGGCTGGTGGTAGAAGTATGGAACTAAATCCCCAGGCCAAATGTATCTTGATTGTCCTCTATGTTGGCTTCTCAACTGTCCTCCATTAAAACCCAGAATAAAGGGGTAAACAATTTAAGATATAAATTTCTGGGAGGATGCAGATAGTCAGGCTGGCATAAAGAGACTCTAGTGTAAAAAAACCTGGACTCATAGCAAACCAAAACAATAACAACAGACACACACACACACACAAAACAAAAATGGCAAATGGGAAAGCGGTAATGTTGGAAACAGGGAAGGGGAGCTAGGGTGAGAAAAGGAGATGTGTTTCTTTCTCTCTTAAAAAAAAAACCAACACAAGAGCTGGGTGTGGGTGTGCATGACTGTAATACAAGCACTTGTGAGGCTGAGGCAGGAAGATCACCATGAGTTTGATGTTAGACTGCACTACATAGTAGGGCCAGGGGTTTGGCTGAGTGGTTCTGCTGCCTGCCTTGCAAGTGCAAGGACCCGAGTTTGATCCCTGGTACCAAAAAAAAAAAAAAAAAAAAAAAAGAAAGAAAAGAAAATACCCAACACAAGAAAACACATACACCACAGAGCCAGATACACATACCACTATAGTTCCTAAGTTAAATCATGAATTGGGTATAATCCATCTCTCTTGCAGAGGTAAAAAGTAAAAGTTATGTAAATTTTTCATGTTGCTACTAAAACCATGAATCTTACCTTCAGTCATGAAAATTTAGGATTAAGTATTGATTAGTATCAGAGGGTGATCAATCCTCTCACTACCTAGAAAGAGGAATGAAGATGGCTAAAGAGAAAAAAGACAATAGAAACTTGCATAATTTCAAAGCTTATTGGGGGCTGGGAGGTCAGTGCCTCAGAGAGGGCAAAAGCAATGAGTCTGCAATCTAGCCATCACTTATTGGGTACATCCAATAATTGGAGGGGAGCATCAGGTGACCTAGAGTGTAGCGGTAATCCTAAAATAATGAGGAGCTGATTAAGATCTTAAATTATGAGGTTCTTTGAGCAGGACTGGATGGAGACCATTCTAACAATAGTGGTTGGGATGATTTAAGTTTGACAAAGAATTGGTCCCTCCCCAGGTGAACCTTTCTCTTTTGTTTTACTACTTGGTTCTCAAAGAACAAGGATGTCTTCAGCTGATGTAATCTTGTGGGTGAGTACTACAAATTCATGAATCTGATGAGGCCTCAGTTGTGACAGAGGCAAAATGGAGTTATGTTTCTCTATGCCATAGCTGGCTCAGGGGCAAGGTACATTGAGCCTCAGACAGCTATAGTCATACTTCAATTATGAAATGATTTTTCCCCAAAATCCATGTAGAAGTGCTCTTGACATCTTAGAACAGTAAAAGGAAGGCACGCTGATAGTGTAATTTCAAAAACTAGAAAATTATAAAACTAAGTCTTTGTTTTATATACGCTCATGTTCTTGTTGTGTATCATATATGTTTATGTATGTCTTTGTGTATGAGTATGGTTGAAATGGTACCAGATTAATTAATTAATTTATTTTTTGGTACTGAGGATTGAACTCAGATCCTTGTGCTTTCAAGGCAGGCAGCAGAACCACTGACCTAAATCCCTGGCCCTACCAGATTAATTTAAAAATAAATCATGAGTCATTAGGAAAGCATTAACCCAAATGTCTTTGAGTCTACATGACATAAGCCAAAAATTGGTTTGGGAAAACTTTACCTTGTTCTTTTCATATGTTTTATTGTTTTGTGAGAAACATTGAGGTAACTTGTTAAAAATTAAATTAGTTTGGGGCCAGGGATTTAGCTCAGTGGTTCTGCTGCCTGCCTTGCAAGCACAAGGCCCTGAGTTTGATCCCCGGTACAAAAAAAATAAATAAATTAGGTGGATATGTTACCACATGAGGGCCGTGGAAGTCCTCCTTCCTAGTCCTTTGTATACCAAACAAAGAATTAGACAAGACACAGAAAAGGAGGCAAGAATGTAGTTTTACTGAAGGTGGAAAAGAAGTACAATGCACGGGTTCTAAGAGCATGTTATCAAGTTTTGGGGTACTGGAGTCTCACTTTGGAGGTGGTTTCTAGGTCCTTTCTGTTCTGAGCAAAGAATTGGTCAAGAGAAACACAAACACTTGCAAGGTTTGATTAAAGGTAGGAAAAGAAACAGGCTCCACCAAGTGAGTTTGAGTCATGTTAAAGTAGGAAAAGAAGTACACCACATAGTTTCAGAGTGGGCCACTATTCAGGAGAAAATACAGTTAAAAATCTCCTTTTTTGTCCTTTTTGTATCACCCACTCATAAGGCTATCAGGTTTAGGCCATCCTATGAAATACCTGCTAGAGTTCTCATTAGAAGTCCACGTGGGAACTCTTTGGTGACTCTGTGCAAGGATCTTCTATCTTCTATAGCTTCTTCTTCCAGGTGAAAGAGGGTGCAGACCATTCCTACTGGAGATTATGTGTTCTCTAATTGCCTTGGGATGTTCTGGCTCACTGGCTGGGTTGAACAAAAAAATGTTAGACAATGAGAAAAGAATTAGTGATCACTGAGCTGTCTGTGTGATGGAAGAAATAAAGTTACTATTATGTTGGAGATGTAGAACCCAAATATGAGAATCATGTCAGATTTTCATGCTTAAAGTAGGGCAAGGAGAGAGGTTAGAAAAATTATCAAGAGCCTGAGAGCCACATTGTTAGCAAGATTACTCACATAATGGATCTAATTTAAAACAGGCGCCTCAACACAAGTACCTATTTAAACTGTGGTGAATTAGGGTTATTGGTAACTGTACTGATCTGCATTCACAGCAATCCTGGAGTCTTGCTTTCTAAAGAGGAGCCTCAGATCTTCCATATGTTGTCAGGAATACCTTATTTTTTAGCTCTGTGAAAATTCTAGTGACCATTTCCCAGGTAGGATTTTTGTGCCTTGTTACTATTCCTTGAGGAAGAAACAGGATGATTACTCATGATCTGTGAATAAGGCTAAGGTCTTAAGGGGGTGGTAAGGGCGCCCTTCTTGCCTAGCAGCTTATTTCCCAGGGAGACTTTAGACATGTCTCTTTGGGATCTCTTGCTACTTCTAAGTGTTGTAGAGTTTCTTGCTTGTGTTTTATAATCTATTGCTTATTAGTCAGTCAGCCTATTTCTTTTTCTTTCTTTTTCTTTTTTCTTTTTTTCTTTTTTTTTTTTTTTTGGTATCAGGGATTGAACTCAGGACCTTGTGCTTGCAATGCAGGCCATGGAAACACTGGGCTAAATCCCTGGTCCAGTATACCTGTTTCTTTCCTTATTGCTGCATAAAAATATAGCACCAAAAAGACATATGTGGAGTCTGAATAGTTCCGCCTTTTTTTTTTTTTTTTTTTTTTTTTTTTTTTTTTTTTTTTTTTTTTTTTTTTTTTGGTATCAGGGATTGAACTCAGGACCTTGTGCTTGCAATGCAGGCCATGGAAACACTGGGCTAAATCCCTGGTCCAGTATACCTGTTTCTTTCCTTATTGCTGCATAAAAATATAGCACCAAAAAGACATATGTGGAGTCTGAATAGCTATATAGGTTTTTGTCTTTTCCTAATATCAGTGCCCCAGTAAGAGCTATTAGCTCTGTATATTGAGCAGAGGTCTTTGGGGTAAGTTGCTTGGCCTCAACGATCTGTTGCAAACTGACAAATGACTACACCTCACTGAGACTACCAGTCCCATGGTCATAACCCTAGGTGAAAGATCTGATATCAGACTCCTGGGGACACTAACGGGTATCAGACTAGTCTTAAACTCTCACTAACTGCTGCAGTAGGTCATAACCCAAAATGACCCAACATGCTCCTCTGTGCATTACTCAAACCAAACAAGATTAATTTATCCCAATCAGCTCTTTAGGCCCCTCCCTCTGCAAAGCTACTATTCATTTCCTCCAACCTTCTGATCACCACAACTTAACCATCTGGGAACTCTTTTATGGTGAACTGAATACACTTCCTTCTAGGGCAGTCTAAACACTACCACATCTGAATGTTGTAAAGACAGGGGAAAGGACCCCCTGAACCATACTCCCTTAGGCCATGGAGGTGCCCCCAAAAGCAAATGTCTCAATACTCCTAATGGTAGAGTCTTCCAAAACCAAAGATTTGCTGTTCTTAGCCAAGAAGATTCTACAATATTACAACCAGCCTTACCCCCTTCCTCCTTTACAGCTGCAACTTTTAGCTCTGCCTTCCATATATGGCACAAATTTGAGGCAGTCTGACATTTACTTCCTAATCAACCCCCAGACTCCCTCCTCTTGTCCTGATTTGATCTCATGGGATATTTTTGCCTAGAGATAGGAATCTTCTGGGTGTGTGGAGGCAAAGTATACATTTTTTTATCTACCAACTGGACCACAACCTGTACATAGGCCCCCTCACTCCCACTCTTTCCTTAGCAATATTCAATCTACCCAACCCTATCTCCTCAATAACACATGTTAAGGTACAACACATCATACAGCTAGTCCTCTTAAGGTCACCCTAGGAATGAACACAGGAAATGGAATGGGGATCAGAGCCTGAGAGTCTCTCTTTCAGAGGTGACCAGGCTGTCAAAAGAACTCATCAAGGGATTACAAGAAGTCTCTGACCAACTGGGATATTTGCAATAACAAGTAGATTCCCTGGCTTCAGTTGTCCTCCAAAACTGTAGAGACCTTAATCTCCTAACACCTTCACAGGGCAACATATGTGCTCTTCTCCAAGAAGAATGCTGCGTTTATACCAGCCTCATCAAACATGGGGCAAAATGCCTTCATGAATGCATCTCCAAACTCTTTGAATGCTCTTCCAATGATATGTTCCCTTTCCACTTCATTGGCTCCTACCCCTCCTGGCCCCCTTAATCCTTCTTACTCTTTTCCTTCTTTCTCTTCCCTATATAATCAATTCAAAAGATATTTTCAGGAATGAATATTGGCTATCTCTTAGGCAACTACTTGATAACACCTCCAAATGTCCTTCCTTCTCTAAAACATAAAAAATCCTTTGTCACCCCCTCCCAGCAGGAAGTAGCCAAGAAAAGAATGACAACCCATTTTTGTACACCCCTTTAAAGATAGGAATGTTAGAGACACACAGGGACACCACTAGTTCAAATGAGCCCACCTACCATCTTAGAGAAACATAGGCTTCATTTTACTTAGATCCTGAGCAGTCTCCAGAGGACATGCCAGGAAATCACTGAGGACATGTCAGTAGGTCACAGAGCAAGTAGGTCACATCAGCAAGCCACAAGCCTGCCAATTTTATTCAACCCACCCCTCAAACACCTACAAAAATGCTATTAAATAGGATCTTAGAATGTAAGAGACACCTTCTCTTTTCTGCTCACACAGAGAGGTCCCTCTCTAGTTTAGCAATAAAGCTGCTTGGACTGCTGATTTCCCATCTCTTCTTTCTCACACACAGGCCAACACTGACAAGTTGTGGTACATATAAATGGCATTGCTCTTTTTCTCTTCATCTCAGCTTGCCTGAGTAAAGAGAGTGCTCTTTGGAGGCTTTCATGGGGTGGTGGTGGTGGGGCTACGCAGGGTTAGCATGAGGGTTCCAAGGCAGGAACCAGGGATGACACAAGCTAACAATGTTCTGGAATTTGAGCATGGTGGTGCATGCCTGTAATCTAGCTTATGGGAGGCTGAGGCATTAGGAGCCTGGTCTTGGACAGCATGGGCTACATGGGGAGCTTGCAGTCAGTCTGGAACATAATACACCCTGTCTTAAAAAATATGTACTTGATGTAAACCCTTGTATTATAACTTGCCTTCCTAGTATTGAAATTCGCTCCTTGACACAGTGGGTACAGTAGAGCACACCTTTGGAGACCAGAGACAATGTGATTAATAAAACGGGAGGGCCAGGGATTTAGCTCAGCGGTTATGCTGCCTGCCCAAGGTCCCAAGTTCGATCCCCAGTACACACACACACACACACGCCCACACACACAAACAAATATATATATGATGGGAAAGGGGCAGAGAATACTGTACTGTGGCCCTGACTAATCTCCCTGAGGATACCATGAATTTCACAGAAGGTACTAAATCAATAATGTGCATGGATCTCAACTGAAAGTTCTCTTTTACCCTCACACTAAAGGCCTTATGCTAATGACCTGGAGCCTCAAAATACTCATAAGGTCACTGGCACTCTCTGGAAAATAAACCAGGCTCCTCAAAGTCCAAGAGAGGGAGGCTGCCACCTGTGGACTGAGCTGCTCAGGACCATCAGAATTTAATTATGAAACAACAAGGAAATACTTGTGGAAACAAACAAGAGATTAGAGAAAACTAAAACCAATACCAGGCAATGAAAAGTTACTGATACTTCATACAAAGGGGAAAGCTGCTGTCCCAAGGAGAGTCTGTCAGATCTCCTTTTGCAGACCCCACTCCATGAAGGCATATGGGAAAGCTGGAAAAGGAATAAGAATGCCTAGAGGCAAGGATACAGGGGCCTTGGGCATCCCATTTTTGAAAACTTAGACTAGAGTCCACATTGAGTTTTCAGCCAGGGACAACTGTGCTCTATGCCTATAGGCAGCTTGAAGTCCAAGAAAAAAGAGAGAAGCCATCCAAAAAAGGGAGGCAGGAGGGAACAAGTTATGCAAAATATGTCTATATGGAGCGGGGAAAAGATATAATAACAATTTATATATTTTAATATAACTTATACATGCACAAATATCCACAATTTTAGCCAACTGGAAATCCAGAATTTATACAGTAAAATGTATGTAACCTTTTAAATTTGTTTTTTGGAGGATCTCATTGTATAGTTCAGGCTGGCCTTGACTTTCTTAGGAAATCAAGTGAAAATGGAGAAAAATTCGGGAAATGCTGCCTATGAATAGAGACAATGGGAACCACAAAGGTGGAGCAACTAGGAATCCCAGGTATGTTAAGTAAACATTCCATGAGAAAGGAAAAACTTTTATAGCCACCTAGGTATAGAAGGTAAACTAAAGATTTTGCTTTAAAAGAGTGGTTTTCCTTCTGTTGTGGGGGTGGCAGAAGTAGGGGGGGTGGACAGGACTGATGGACAGACAACTGCCTAGAGACAGAAAAATCCCTTGTTCCTTCCCCTTTTCTTCTGATCAATAAGAAAGACAAATTAATATGTCACCTTTAGGAAGCTAAAAGCCTGAAAAAATGTTAACAGTATCAGGTGGGGAAAATCTAAAGGAAAAAAAGAAATTTAAGGATTGAGTGAACAACATGCATAATGCCAGCCCTAGATTACACATTATTTCATAAAACCCTAGACACCAGTAGATTAAAGAAAGGTAAAAAAGGAATTATATGTACATACAATAATTTAACATAAATATATGACAAATTTTCCTTATATACAAATAATATCTAAATTAAAACAAATTTCCATTTGCTGGGATTGCAAATTCACAATTTAGATACCAATTTATATATTAAATAATTTATATTTTTAAAAAGCTTGAAAAACTCATGGAATGTGTTTTGTTCTTCCACCATATAGGTTGATATTTAGTAATTTCTAAATTACATCAATTGACAAAAGATAATGTACTAACCATATGGAAGATCATAACAGTTATACCACTATATAAACATTGATCCTGTACAATTTTTAAGTTTGTTACATAAGATAGAAAGTTGGATATTCCTCCCTTTAATGGTTGCTTTGACTAACCTTGACATTTCGTTCTCTCTCGCTTTCTCTTTCATTTTTTGAGACTAGGTCTTATTATGTAGTTTGGGCTCTCCTTGAACTCAATATGTAGCCTAGGATGTCCTCAATCTCATGGAAATCTTCCTTCCTCAGCCTCCTGAGTGCTAGGATTACAGGCGTGCAACACCACTCCTGGCCTCATAATGCTTATTTCTGTCAAATCTTTTATATTACATATCAAGTCTCTGACTTAATGAGTAACAATGTCAGAGTAACTCATTGGCACTTAAAAGTCAACTTGAGAAAATTGGATCACATGAAGCCTCCATCAAGAAATTTAATATAGGGCTGGGGATTTAGCTCAGCAGTTTGGTGGCCTGCCTTGCAAGCGCGAGGACCAGAGTTCAATCTCCGGTACCAAAAAAAGAAAAAAAAAGAAATTTAATATAGCCAGGCATGGTGGCGCATGCCTATTATCCCAGCACTTGGGAGGCTGAGGCAGGAAGATCCCTCAGAGTTTGAGACCAGACTGGGCTACATAGTGAGTTCCAGGTCAGTCTCAACTACATAGTGAGACCCTGTCTCAAAAACCAAAAAAGAAAAAAAAAAAAAAGAAATTTAATACAGCACTATGTAAGCTAAAATGGGGCCTTCAGATTGTTTATTACCTAATACGAATTTAGTAAGTACCAATTATCCGCACTGTTCCTCCATTTGACAAAGCAATTTTGCCTGCTTTTAATCATAAAATTTTTCCTTTTCTTTTTCTTTTTTTTTTTTAGGCAGGCAGCAGAACCACTGAGCTAAATCCTCAGCCCTACTTTTCTTCTTTTTTGAGAGAAGGCCTCACTAAGTAGTTCAGACGGGCCTTGAACTCACTGTGTAGCCCAGGTTGGCCTCAAGCTCATTTCATTCTTCTGTCTCAGTCTCCCAAGTGCTGGGATAATAGGTGTGCACTACCACACCTATCTAAAAATAAAATTTATAAATAAATAAATACATGTAAAAATCAAGGGGCTGAGCCAGGAATTTAGCTCAGTGGTTCTGGCACCTGCCTCACAAGTGCAAGGACCTGAGGTGCAATCCCCAGTACAAAAACAAACAAACAAAAAAAAATCAAGGGGCCAACAAGAGACTGATAAAGAAAATGCGTTTTTAAAATAAAATGTAGTACTACTCAGCCATAAAGAATGAGAAACTAGAGATATTTAAATCTAAATGGATGCACTTTGAGGTGATACTTTTAAGTGAAATAAGACACATATGTGTAAATACCGAATAGTTTCTCTAGTGTGAGAAACTAAAAGTGTAAATAAGGACTAAAAGGTATAATAGATAATGTGAGATAGAAAAAAAAGGTGCATAGCAGAAGGGGTAGTGGGAGGGGTAGGGGAAAAGAAGGGAATTGAATTAATATTGCTAGATTTCCCTTGCCTTAAAATGGCTGCCACATAGACTAGCAGCCTCCATGTTAAAATGTCTCCGAACAAAGGACAGGCTTCTTTTTCCCATCATGCCTCTTCTCCCACCAAAAGAGTAGTCTAATACTTGCTAACTCTTAACAGCTAGTGATGTCACAGGCTCCTCCAATCTCTTAATACTATTTCACTCAACTCCACCCCAGTTTAGGCTAACCCCACTCTGCTCCTATAAAAGAAGCTCCCTGTGTTGCCATGTTGCTTTCTCTTCTTTGTTCAGAGACAGCCCAGAAGATCCTCCCCATAACAAAGGGCTTCTTATGGTTCTGGTCTGGTCTTGGTTTTTGGCTCTTTTATCTAACAAATATGAGAAAAAGAAAAAAGTGGAAACAAAGTCTTCGTAGGTAGGGAGGGGTGGAAGGGCGGAAGGGAGGGCAGGGTAATGGGGTAAAAATAAGAACCAAGATGGATTATGTAAAGGTGCAAATATCCAATGATGAATGTCATTATAATGTATACCTTAAATGTACCAATAAAATTATTTTAAAAAATCGAGGGGCACCTTGTAGCAGTTTACTACAATGGTAATGTTATGGTCTCACCCATCAAAAGCTCCTTATCCAATATCCACTATTATTAACAATATTGATGCCATTCATTCAATAACTACCAAATATCTTTATCTTACATATTTGCTTAATCTGTTCTGTTCAATGACTCTTTCTATAGCCTTTCATTTGCAGTGTGCCTCCATATCCAAAGGGAAACAAAACATTATTTCTGGGCTACTTATGAGGTATGTTAATATTTAGATCTTTGGGGCCAGGGATTTAGCTCAGTGCTTCTGCTGCCTGTCTTGCAAGTGCAAGGCAGAACCACTGAGCTAAATCCCTGGTCCTGCATTAGTATCTTTTTATAACTTTTTTTAATGAAAAAACAAAACAAAATTTCATAACAAAATAAGAGAATAGCAATAGTTAATACAATGCATATCATATTCAAAGTAGTTACTCAGCATAAAAGATATAAACCAAAATATTTCTTCAAAAAAGTAACAATAAACAAAACTTTCTTTTAAGTTATCTAAGATAAACTAGTAGTATAAATTAAACAAATTAGTATATAGGCATTTATAGGTAAGTGGATTAATTCCATGCTGTTTACCAGTATCTTGTTGAGGAACTTTACATTTGTTTTCATTAAAGAGATTGGCCTATAGTTGTCTTTTTTAGTTGTGTCTTTGTATAATTTTAGAATCAGGGAAATGCTAGCTTCCAGGAATGAATTTTGTAGTGTTCTTTCCTTTTCAGTTTTACTAAAGAGTTTGAGGAGTATTGGTATTAAATATTCCCTGAAGTTCTTGTACAATTCAGAAGCAATCTATTTGGTTGGTAAGTTTTTTTTAAAATTACTGCTTCAATTTCAGTACTGTTAACAGATTATTCAGGGTTATTATATCTTTTGGGTCAGTTTTGATATTGTTATTCAGTAATTCATCCATTTTGCTTAAATGTCTAAATATTAATAAAGCATAATAGTAACACTAGTAAAATTGAGGTGGTAGGAAAAGGGAATGTGGAAGAAGTAAAATTTAAAAATAAAGAAAAGGAAGATGAGGAGCAAGGTCCCGAGTTTGATCCTCAGTACCAAAAAAAGAAAAGAAAAAGAAAAGGAAAATGAGGAGAGAAGTGAGATTAATGGATCTTATTAAGGAGTTAAAGAAAATTAGCAAAATTAGATAAAAGTATAAAAGGGTACACAAGAAATAGAAGAAAAATACAGAGAGCAAAATAAATAAAAGTATAAAAATAAAGAAAAAAAGCAAAAAACTTAAAATCCCAAAGATCCACTGGAGGAAATGAGTCCAAAAACAGTCCTTTGTATTATTCATTGAGTAGTTTTTTTCAGGGTGTGTGGTATTGGTACCCAACAGATATGAGGAAGGTATAGTGAATAACTACTAAGACCCGTTTTGTTTCCACACTCACATTTTTGTGTGTGAATGATTAATCATGCCTTATCATTCCCACTGGGCTTAGTTGGTCAGTGGTATCTTCCCTAAGTCTATATTCACTCTAGCCTCTCCTACTTTATGTGTGCTTCTGTGCGTCTCAAATCACAGCTTGTTCCACCTAACTTTACAGCCTATGGGTTTGTAAAGTGCCCCCTCCAGCTGCAGACAGCCCCTCTGTCTGTACATACCAGGCTGTAGCAACCATCTAAGGTGAGGTATATCCCTGGTCTTACTGGTAGATGAAGAAAGGAAACAGACCACTAACCTCTGTGTTGGATGTAGGCAGGTCAGCATGGGTATCAAGTAGACTGCTGGACTTAGTGCTAGCACTTTCAGACCTAGACCCCTTGGAAAGCAACACAAGACTGTTCTGACTTCTCAACTCAGCAGGTGAGACTCCTGTTTCCTTGCTTGAGCTCAAACATCTCAGGTGATCTATGTCCAGCCTGTACCCTCTCCACAACTGTCCCTTGTAGCTCTCTCCTACCCTGTCTCTGTTGGTAGGGTAATTCCAGAAACCTTTAAGTATAGTTGCTCTGTAGTTGTTCTGTAACTCAAACTTAATTAACCCCTTCTCAAAATGACTCCAGATTAAACATTCTGAAATGTCAATTTTGCTAGGTGTATACCTGCAGTAACCTTGAATAGAAAATGTAAGTGAAGCTTACAGTTTCTTCACTGCAATGAAAATTTTGAAAACATACATCTTATTTTAATTTAATTGCCTTTTTGAAATCCTATCTCCAAATAGTTTTACACACTTAGGTGTTCAGTGTTAAGACTTTCATATACAAGCATTTTTTCATTGTGTGAAGTGTGGCTAATTCTCCTGTATGGAGTCCCACCTTGTTCCCCACTAGCTTCTGTGACTTGTTGGGTGTTGGCGACCTGATTTTGGTTATTAGAGTCAACTTCTGAAATGTGTCCCATACACTGTGTTCCAGCCCCAGCTCATAGGCAGTTAGGGCAGCTAGGTCAGCTAGGTCAGCTAGGTAGGCATAAGTCAGCTAGGCCAACTAAGTGGGCAGAGGCATGGGATACCATGGTCATGTTCAGAATTAAGTGTCCCCAAATGGCAGAGCAGTGAGTATGAGCAACTCAGTTTCTCCTGGACAAAGTGTTTGGAGTCTGGAAAACAATAGCTTGGGGAATGATTGAAGCGAATGGAGCTTATCCAGGAACCATGAGATTAATGACAGAGGAGACAAAAATGCAACTAAGTGATACAGAAGAAATAGATCACATCACTGAGGAGAGATTGTGCAATTTGATATTCACCAGCTGGGAGGTAAAGTGAAACGAACAACTTTTTAGTTCACAGAGAACTGGAGAACTACACTGGGACTAAAAGAATCATTTACGGTTGGAACCAACAAGGAAAATGCATGACACTGTTTCCAGAGTGATCCTCCAGAGTCAACAGCTGGTGAATGACCACGGTAAAAGTGCCTGCAGCCACAATAGAGTAGCAAGAGCTGAGGGGAGCATGCTTGGAGAGAAGGGCTAAGTATTTAAACTTAGGTTTCAGATCAGCCCCTTGGCAGCTTCAAACTGCTAAGTTCCCAGAGTGAATGAAGGAAAGACAGCGACCAGAGGTTGCCAGCAGTGGGAGAGCAGACTCGGGGGAGTTCCACTGAGAGGCAAGGGCTAGTGAACACAGACACAGATCTTGCAGTCAGAGGTCAGGTTCAGCCGATTCAGCCTGAGGTATACAGGGTTGAAGTTCACATTGGCACTATGTTATCACTCTCTGTGATGTATCGCATAAACTGAAACAAAATTTTAAAAAATCAAGATTCAAAAAATGGTTTCAACAATATCCAACACCCTTTTATGACAAAAACTCTGAAGGAAATAGATGTAGAAGGATCTTACCTAAATAAGATAAAAGCTGTATATAACAAACGAATAGCCAGCACCATACTAAATGGGAAAAAACTAAAAGTATTCGCTCTAAAATCAAGAAAAAGGATGTACACTATCACCTTTTCTACTCAAATAGTACTTGAAACATTAGCCAGAGCAACTAGACAACAGAAAGAAATAAAACAGTAAGAAATAAAATTAGTATTTGTTGCAGATGACTTGTTACTCTATACATAAGATGCCAAAAAACTCCATAAAAAGTCCTTGGAATTAAAAAACTTCAACAATGTAGTAGGATGAAAGATTAACATAAAAAATCATTAACATTTGCTTACACCGACAACAAATGGGATGAGAAGGAAATTATGAAAATAATATCATTCATACTAGCTTCAAAAAGAATGAAATACCTAGGAATCAACCTAACCAAGGACATGAAAGATTTCTACAAAGAAAATTGCACTGAAAAAGGAGTACTCTGAAAAAGAGTCACAATAAAAATACCAATCACATACTTTAGAGATTCCCCCCCCCAAAAAAAGCAATCCTAAAATTCATGTGGAGCTAGAACAGACCCAGAATACCAAAAGCAAATTTGGGCAACAAGAGCAAAGCAAGAATCATAGCAATACTTGACTCCAATTTATACTACAAAGAACTAGTGATAAAAATTGCATTGTATTGGAACAAAAACAGACACATGAATCAAGAGAACAGAATTGAGGATAAAAAAACTTCCCCAGACATATTTGATCTTCAGTGAAAGGACCAAAAGCAGATGTAGGAGGGGAGATAGCATGTTCAACAAGTGATACTAGGAAAACTTATTATCTGTGTGCAGAAGATTGAACCTGGACCCTTATCTCTCACCATTTACAAAATTAAAATCAAGATCTAAACATTAAATGTACTGAAAGATAAAATAAGTAAAACGCTTGAAGACATATGTATAGGAAAGTATTTTCTAAACAGAACCTCAATTGCAAAAGAACAGCAAGAATCAACAAATGGAATTATATCAGACTAAAAAGATTCTCCACAGCAAAAGAATCAGTAGAGGGCTGGGGATTTAGCTCAGTGGTTCTGCTGCCTGCCTCATAAGTGCAAGGGCTCAAGTTTGATCCCCAGTACAAAAAAAAGAAAAAAAAATCAGTAGAGTGAAGAGACAACCTACACAATGGGAAAAAAATTTGCCAGCTACTTCTCAGACAGGTATAATACCTACAATATTCAAAGAACTTTAAGAAAAAAAAAAGCCAAACGAAACAATCTAAAATTAAAATCCAACCAAGGAATGGGCAAAAGAAATGAAAAGAAAATTCACAGAGGAAGAAATACAAATGATCAACAAGTACAGGAAAAAATGCTCAACATCTCTGGCCATTAGAGAAATGCATATTCTGCCTGGGATTTAGCTCAGTGGCTCTGTTGCCTGCCTTGCAAACGCAAGGACCCGTGTTTGATCCCTGGTACCAAAAAAAAAAGAGAGACAGAGAGAGAAATGGATATTTAAACAACAACACTAAGATTCCATCTTGACCAGAAAGAATAGCAATCATTAAGAAATCAATGAACAAATGCTGTCAAGGCTGCAGTGAAAAAGAAATATTTTTCTTCATTATTGGTGGGAATGTAAACTATTACAGCCATTATGGAAATCAGTATGGAAGTGGGAAGGGTAGGGGAAAGGTAATAAGGGAAAAGAAAAAAATAGGAGAAAATGAAAAAAATGGATATAAAGTGTTTATAAATGGTGAGGTGACGAGGGGGTGAAGGGAGGGCAGAGACAAGGGGAAAAATGAGAACCAAGATCTGTCATGTAAAGGTACAAGATCCCAATGATGAATGCAACTGTACTATACACCTAAAATGTACCAATAAACTCAATGAGAAAAAAAACATTGATTTTTAAAAATAGCCTTTAACTTGGGACCTTTTAAACTTTGCTTTTGAAACATTTTATGAGAAAATATACCAATAAACTCAATGAGGAAAAAAATCAGTATGGGGATTTCTCAAAGAATTGAAATTAAAAATTCCATGTGACCTAGTGATCCCCTGCTAGGCAACTTTCCCCAAAGAGCTTAAAACATCATACTACAGCAATAATGCATAACTATATTTATAGCAGCACAGCTCATAATTGCTAGATCCTAGAAACAGCCAGGATGAATGGATAAAGAAAAGGTGGTATCCACATATAATGAAATACTGCTCTGGTATAAAGATGACAGATTTGAGACACTTGTAGGAACATGAATGTAGGAAATAAGTGAAATAAACCAGATATACAAGCTTAAAATTTTTTACATTAAGTTTATTGGTAGTTTGTAGGCATTGTATGGCACCTCTCACTTGAGTAAGGCAAAGTGCAAACACAGAATAGTAAAGGATAGATAGATGGGGACAAGGAGATGAATCTTAATAGTGAAGCAGTCCAGCTAGGTGTGGTGGTACATGCCTGTAATCCCAGCACTTGGTAGGCTGTGAGTTCAAGACCAGCCTGAGCTACATAGTGAGTTCTAGGTCAGTCTCAACTACATAGTGAGACCCTGTCTCAAAAATCCAAAAAAAAAAAAAAAAAAAAAAAAAAAAAAAAAGTGAAGTGGTCCAAGGGGAAATGCATGAAGGTTGAGGAGGAGAGGAATTTAAATAAGTAGAATAAATATGTGCCGTGTAGAAGAACCTAATGACCTCAAGGTAAATATTATATGCCAAGATTAATAATATCAACACAAAACACTCCAATTAAAATCAGTGAGATTAAAAATGCAATTAAAAGTTTAGTGACAAAGAAAAGCCCAGGTCCTGATGGATTCACTGCTGAATTTTAGAAGACACATAGAGAAGTATTGCCACTATTCTTTAAACTTTTCAATGAAATTGAAAGGGAAGCAATACTTCCAAATTCATTCCTGGAAGCAAGTATCACTTTCATTCCCAAACATGGAAACATCCAACTAAAAGAGAGAACTACAAGCCAATCTCCTTAATGAATACAGATGCAAAAATCCTTAATAAGATACTAGCAAACAGAATACAGAGGATCACCAGGAAGATTATACATCCTCACAAAGTCAGATTTATTCCAGGGATGCAAGGATGGGTCAACATACCTAGGTCAATAAATGTAACACACTATATTAACACAGTGAAGGACAAAAAACATATGATCCTCTCAATAGACGCAAAAAAAAAAAACATTTGACAAAATTCAACAGCCATTCATGATTTAAAAAACCTTGCAGAAATTGTAATAGATGGTCTATATATTAAGTTAATAAAGGTTATCTATGAAAAACCAACAGCCAATATCATATTAAATGGCCAAAAACTGAAAACATTCACGTTAAATTCAGGAACAAGACAAGGATGTCCACTATCACCAATCTGTTTGATATAGTTCTGGAAACATTAGCCACAGCAATTAGACAAGAGAAAGAAACTAAACTAATAAAGATAGAAAAGGAAGAAGTTAAATTCTCATTATTTGCTGATGATATGATAATCTACATTGAAGACCCAAAAATCTCTCTCCACCGAAAGACTTCTAGATTTAATTGACACTTTACAGATAGTAGCTGGATACAAGGTCAAGACAAAAATCAATCACCTTCTTGTACACAAATAACAGACTCACTGAGAGATAAACTAGGTAAACAGTTCCTTCCACAATAGCATCACAAAAAATGAAGTATCTAGGAATCAATTTAACGAAAGAAGCCAAAGACTCTACTTTGAAAATTACAGCACTCTGATAAAAGATATTCAAGAGGATATTAGAAAATTGAAAGACATCCCCTGTTACTGAGTAGGAAGAACCAATAAATGAAAATGGCCATACTTCCAAAACTGCTATATAGATTCAATGCAATCCCGATTGAAATCCCACCAGTATATTTCACAGAAACAGAGAAACCACTCCAAAAATTCATTTGGAACCAGAAGAGACATAGACTAGCAAAAGCAATTCTGGGCAACAGAGACAAACAGTGGGTTTCACAATCCCCAACTTGAAACTATACTACAAAGCCACTTTCATAAAAACAGAATGGTATTGGCAAAGAAACAGATCTGAGGATCAGTTGAATAAACTAGAAGATACAGAAACAACACCAGATATATTCAGCTACCTCATCTTTGACAAAGGAGCCAACCATCCTCAGTCGAAGCAAGCCTCTTTAATAAGTAGTGGTGGGCTGGGGATTTAACTCAGTGGGTCCTCTGCCTGACTCACAAGCACAAGGTCCCAAGTTCAATCACCAGTAAAAAAGAAAGAAAAAAAAAAAAGTGGTGTTGGAAAAACTGTATTTCAAGCTGCGAAAGCTTAAATCTAGATTTCTTTCACCATGCACTAAATGGAAATCAAATTGGATCAAAAATCTAAATATTAAAACAGAAAAATTAAACTTACTGGAAGTTAAGATAGGTAGAACTCTTGGCCTAGGGATTTAGCTCACTGGCACTGTGCCTTCCTTGCTTGCTGCAAGGTTCTGAATTCAATAACTGGTACAAAAAAATAAAGATAGGTTCAACTCTCAAAGACATTGGCATAGGAAAAGTCTATATGAACAAATCCTCAGTAACATGGGAAGTAGCAGAATCAACAATGGGATCTCATCTTAGTAAAAAGCTTCTGTACTGCAAGAGAAAACATCAACAGAGCTAAGAGACAGCCTGCAAATGTTGGAAAAAATTTGTATCTGCTGTTTTTCAGACAAAGGGCTATTATCTAGAATATATAAAGAACTTAAAATAATCAGGACCCCCCAAACATAAAGATCCAATTAAAAAATGGGCATCTAAAATGAAGACATTTCTCAAACAAACAAGTTAAGGCAGCAAATAAACATATGAAAAGATGTTCAACATCACTGGTCATTTGAGAGATGCAGATGCAAACAACGAGATTCCATTTCACCTCAGAAAGAATGGCTGCTTTCAAGAGATCAACCAATAACAAATGTTGGCAGGGTTGTAAAGGAGAAAGGAACCATTCTCTATTTTTGTTGGGAATGCAGACTGGTGTGGAAATCAATACGGAGATACCTCAAAAAACTAGGATTAGAGGTCCCATGTGATCCAGCTAGTCCTCTGCTGGATATCTTCCCAAAAGAATTTTAAAAATCATACCACAGTGATATATGTGCACCCATTTTTAGAGCAGCATGGTGTATAATAGCTAAAGCTTGGAAACAGCCCTATTGCCATTAATTGTCGACTGGATAAAGATGATTTTTAAATTTAATTTTATAAAATGGAGTACTACTCAGCTATAAGGTACAAGAAATTAGAGACATTTATAGCTAAATGGATAACATTGAGGCCATACTCTTAAATGAAATAAATAGGACACATGTAAATACCAAACAGTTTCCCTTGTGTGAGAAACTAAAAGTATAAGCAAGGATCAAAATGTGTAATTGATAAGGTGAAATCGAGAAAAATGTGTAAATGGGGTAGGGGAAGTAGGAGGGTGTATAGGGGAAAGGAAAGAAGATAAAGGAAAAAATATGACTACAGGAAAAAACAGAAACAAAGTCTTTGTAAATAAGCAGGGGTAGCACGTTTGAAGGGAGGCCATGGGAATGCTGAAAAAATAAGAACCAAGATAAACCATGTAAAAGTATAAGTTCCTAATGTTGAATGTAACTATATGTTACATGTAAAAGGTACCAATAAACTTAATGAAAAAGAGAATATGTATTACATACAAACATTAAAATATTACTAATAGTATACATATAAATTAGGTAACATTAAATATATTGTGAACATAGAAAAACATTATACTAGCAAAAAATAAAAATTTTCACAACATACATGTCTAATATGTGTATACACAGAATTCAGTGATAAAATGCATTATTTCCATGAATTGGATATTTTATACGCAATAAATATACATAAATTGTAATGTTATACCTGCACCATCATTTGTAAAAGTAGATATTATATACCACAGAAACATAAAATAGAAGCATAAAGACAAAAGTTCAATCACCGGCACAATATATATACATATATATATATATATATTTTGGTAAACGTAAGTATGTGTTTGTAACTACATATTATATAAAATTCATCATGTAACTATAATTTACATTATATGTAATTTTAGATAACTTGTATTGATACATTAGATATATTAAATATCAACCACAAATTTTTGTCTAATTTATTTCATGTTATAAAATTTATAATTATATCATATATATATTAAATTACATATGTGACTGTTTTCATTACATATAATCACACATGAAATCCTGTCAGTATATTTCGTATATCACATAATGGAATTTCTGATATAGCTATGACAGAATAGCTATATGTTTATGTTCTTATATATCCATAGTGACATATTTAAACATATGAAAATCACAGATAAGTAAATATAATTTTAATATACAGTGATGCATTGCTTCACTAACTTAATTCATTCTACATTTCTGAAAAAGATGGCCACATTTGTCATTGTGCCAGAAAGATGGCCTCAAGTCATGTTCATCACACTATACAAAGTTTGCAAATAAAAACAAAATTTTGCTATATGGTTATATTTGTGAATTAAACTGTTCGCAAACAAAAGCATTTGTGAATTGAGGTACCACCATATATGGAAAGTGTATTAAATATGTCCTTATGTGCTGTATTATAAATGTAATACATAATATGGGTAAAGCATAATAGGCAATATAAATTTTGATTAGTTTATTATGGAATCATGGAATATTCATTTTTCTATGTAATGGTATATGGACTATGTAATTTTATGTGGTGTATAATTTATGGTAAAAGACATGATCATATTACATAATATATAAAGGTATACTATATGATACTATATATAGTGTATTTTTTTATATAGGAAGATTTATACTTTAAATATTAACATTGTATATAATACTTCAGTACATATGTTATAAACATTTCATAATATACTGTCAAACATTTTAGGTAATGTATATTAAATCTCATATATGTTAAATAACAAATTAGTGCAATAACTTATGATATATATTAAAATTAATTAAACTACAGTTTATACATTTAGTATAAACAATGAACAGTTACATGTGTTGAACAGTTACATGTGTTAAACATGTACAATTATATGAAGCAATGTATATATAATTGTTACATGTAGTATTATTTTATATAACCAGTGAAATATACACTATAAATTTTCTGTGATTTAATGATTCCATGTATTATATATTAAATACAAAGAATGGTTATGTTTAATTACATTTAATATATAATTAGACATGTAATTGAGAATCATGGAAAGCATTTAAAAATATTATGTTATATATGTCATTTTAGGCACTATTATATTAAATAATATATTACATATATTCTGATGTTATATCTCAAGAAATATATAATGTAAAATACACTGTCAGTTGTATAAGTTTACCATACAAGCAATAAACTATATATTCATTAAATGTTATACCATGGTAGTATATACAAGTAGAAATACAGCATCAAAGAACTTGGGTAAAGTTCAATTGATATCAAGCCATGATGGACAGTATATGATAGATTAACACAAAGAATGATTTGAATTTACTATTAGTAAATGTATTCACCTAATAATATTATGTATTTTATCATATATTATATGTAATTTTATCATATATAGGTTTTTTTTGTTCTGTATTGTTTTGAACCGGGTATGAAACTCGGGTCTTTGTGCTTGCAAGGCAGGCAGCGGCATCACTCAGCTAAATCTCTGGCCCAACATATATTGTTTATATGACATCATACATGCTAGTCATGTTATATAATATGATACATATGTAAGGCATGCGGAAATGATATATGTAGCATGTGAATGTTATATGGTATAGGTTCATACATGATTCATAGTATACATTATATACACAAGCAAAAGTAATAACTCAATATTACATGTATTTACATGTGATTATTTTAATTAAATAGCATTCTCTAAAAATTCATTTATATAATACAAATCTCACTTATATCTCTTTATATAATTATATAAGGACCTTTTGCTTGTGAAGCAAGCATGGTACCACTGAGCTAAATCCCCAGCCCCAAGCACACTTGTATTTAAATGAGTATGCATTAAAAAGTAAAATATAAATATGTTGTTATATGCAATACCTTGCATAGTATAAGACAAAAAATCAATTTCCTTACTATATTTAACAGTATATTAAATTATATACTTTGCATATTTTGTGATATAAATGATATACATAATTTATCTCATGATATACTACATCTTACACATAATATTATACAATGCTGTACATTTTATATATCTAATTGTATACTTATACAAAATGACATACTGATGCAATTATTTAACATATTCTTCATTTAATTATATGGAACATTATATGGAAAGCTAATGCCATGGTATAATGAATCTCATATATAATAAGTCAATAACTAACACTATACTGAATGAGAAAAAGCTGAACACTTTCAGAGTTTCATTACAAGACAAGGATAACCACTTACAGCAATTTTACTCAACCATAGTTCCGGCCATTTTAGACAAAAATAAAAAAAGATCATCCAAATTGAAATAGAATTTATTTTTTGAATAGAATTTTAATGATCCCTATTTGCAAAGGACATGATTGTATATATAGAAAATCACAGTGAACACACACAGAGACTTCATAAATGAATTTAACACTGGAATAGTGGTGTGCACCTGTAATCCCAGCACTCAGGTGCTGAGATAAGGGATTGCTGTGAGTTTGAGGCCACCCTGACCTACAGAGTGAGTTCAAGGTTAGCCTGAAGTACATAGTGAGAATCTGTCTCTAAATAAATAAATAAATTTAGCAAAGGTGTAGGATAGAAAACCAACATATGAAAATCAGTAGTGTTGCCATATGTTAATAACAGATGGTCCAAAATAGAAATTAAAAAAGCTATTTGCTTTTCAATAGCTATAAATAAAACCTGGAAAACATTTTAACAAAACACATGAAAGCTCTCTACAATCAGAACTGAAATACTGATGAAAGAAATTGAAGAGGAAACAAAGCAATTAAAAGATTCTCTATGTTCAAGGATTTGCAGAGTCAACGTTAAAATATCTATATTCCCAAAGTGTTATGGAATCAGTTCAAGCCCTATCAAAATACCAGTGACTTTCTTCACAGAACTAGAAAAAGAATCCTAAAATTATGATGCAATAACAACAAAAAACCCAAATGGCAAATGTCAACTTGGAACAAGAACACAGCAGGAATAACAGGACTACTTGACTTCAAAATATACTAGCAAACAATAGCAATGTTGGGGTTTGGCACAAAAATAGACAGAGAGCAACAAAACAAAATTGAGAACTTTAAAGAAAACCTATGCATTCACAGGAAACTGATTTTTAACATAGATGTTATAAACACAGATAAAGTACAATCTTTTCAATAAATGATGATGGAAAAATTGGATATCCACACACAGAAAAATAAAGTTTGGCCCTTACCTCTAGGCAATTGTTTTATCTCTACAGATATTGCACATATTCATTACAGATATTCTCATCCCATTTGTTGTTGGTGTACACAAATGCTAATGATTTTTATGTGTTGATCTAATATCATGTGACATTGCTGCAGTTAATTTTTAATGGCATACATCTGTAATCCCAGCAGTCAGAAGGCTGAGGCAGGAGCATCATCATGAATTCAAGGCGAACCCAAAGTACATAATAAAACTGTCACAAAAATCTCCAATCACCATACATTTTAGTGTGAGAAACAGGGTTTCCAATGTGTTTTTTTGTTGTTCTGGGGATAAAACTCAGGACGTTTTGCTTGAGAGGAAGGCAGTGTAACCACTGAGCCTAATCCCAGGCCCTGTGCTTTTGTTGTTTGAGATAGGATCTCACTATTTAATTCAGGCTGGCCAAGAAATTGCAGCGATCTTCCTATCTCAGCCTCTCAAATGCTGGGATTACAGGTGTGTGCCATGTTGCCTGGCTTCCATGTGGCTTTTATAAATAATTTTAGTTTAGGTACAATTATAATGCACATTAAATTTGTATGAAATTTTCAAAAAACTACTTCTGCTAATCCTTAAAAGATATTTGTTACATGTCAAAATTTCTGTTACTGGCATTTACAATCACCAGTCATTAAGGAATTTAACCGTGTCTCTTTTTCCACTTCTACTTTTGACCATTTGAACAATTCACTTGTAGTAATTGTGCTACTATACAACATTAGAAGTTAAAATGTATTGGAAGTTCTTTAATACACAACAACCAAATGACATGGAAATGAATGAGCCCATCCGTTAGCCAAATGAAGTTAGTCCTGAATCAAAGAAAAGTCACCTCCAAAAGATGAAAGTCTACTGAAGGTAAACATAAAGCACCCCATGCCTCAGAACGATTCCTATAAGACCTCTTTAATTCCTAAATTCTTCAAATAGGTTATCAAGGAATGACAATGGATCATGTTGCATGAAAAAATTCCTTGAAATCGCTGAGGTTACACAATGAGAAACTAAAGTAAATCTGTTTAAATAATTTCCAACTCTTCTTCCACCATTGAAGATTTGTAATATAGATGCATAGACATCACATATTTAAAAAATCTGCAATTCCCTAACCCTAAGTGTTAAAGCTACTGTGAATCACAGATGCAGGGATCCAAAGGTCCCTCGAAGAGATGAAAAAAAATTGAGTTTTTATTAGGCCAGCCAATTCAGAAGTCTAGGTACTCTAAATTTCTGATCCCAGAGTTGTAGTGGGAGTCAGTGTATATAGCTAGAGAATGGAAGTTGAGAGGAACCTTTTAGTGTGAAGATATAGTCGAAAGCAGGAACTTTGCAGGACTGGGATTTAGCTAGAAGCGCAAAATTTTTGCCGGGGACTCAGCCAGAAAAATCACAAGCTTAGCAGGCTTTGTTATATTCTGTGGTCAAGTAGGGGTTTCCAATAAGAGCAGAAATATATAAATAAGAAGTTAACAGAAACATCCTGTGATTACATACATTGTGATTAACAGAAACACCCTGGGGTTACAAACAAATAGAGAACACTACTTATTGGGAGGAGTCACGGGCCCTTTGTCTTGAGAGTTTAATATTCTGATTCACTTATTGCCTCAGCCAGTTATGTGAATTTTCTAAATGATACCATGATCTAAGAATTTTTTTCTAAGTGTCACTTTATGGTATGCCTTTCAGTTTTCACCTGGCCTAAGAATATTTTCTACCATTGAGCTAAAACTCCAGCTCCTAGAGTATCTCTCAACATATTCTCACAAGGCTTACCTCTATACCCAGAACATCGAAGTAATCCAACATTTATTTTTTTGTACTAGGGATTGAACTCACGACCTTGTGCTTTCGAGGAAGGTGGCGGCACCACTGAAAATCCCTGGCTCCAATCCAATGTTTTAAGAGACCAGAAGAACACTCGGTGGATGTTTGGCAACTGGCCCTGTAAACCAGTAGAAATGAGGTAGCAGCTTATCTTTTTCACTTTAGTAAAATTGCAACTGCATTGGCCGTGGCTCCTTGTATTTCCATCTTTTCCTTTCTCTAAGAATTGTGCTTTTTGAGGAACCTCCCCCAATTTTCATCTGTCCTGTCACAACAAAGAGCTCCATTTAGTACATATCTCCAACAAAACTAATGTTTTGACTTTCATTTTTTTTCCTTTTTGATATGTAAATTACGTGCTTGGTTTTGTATGAAACGTTTAAATTTTTTCGAGAGCTGCTAGACGAATTTATATTTTAAGGTTTATTTATCTTTTGGTAGTGAGGATAGAACTCGGGACCTTGTGCTTGTGAGGCAGGCGTGTTGGCACCGAGTTAAATCCCTGGGTATATTTGTTTTTTGAGACAATGTCTTACTATTAGTTCAACCTACGTTGAACTCACTATGTAGCCCAGGCTGCACTTGAACTAATGGCAAACATCCTATCTCAGCTTCCCAAGTGCCAGGATTAGAGGTGTGCATCACCCAACATGGCTCATATTTTAAAAGAGAAGTGACAATTTATTCGAAAAGTACATCAAAGGTATTGACAGAACTACAAATTATTCAGATTTTCCTAATTTTACTTGTAGACATATACATGCAGTCTAAAATTTTGTTATATAGGGAGGCTCATGTATGAGCCATGCCATTTCTCCACATCCATGCCAGTATTTTGTTATCTTTTTTTATATTGCAGACATCCTTCTTGGTCAATGTGATGTTTCAATGAAAATTCATATTTTCCTACACATTAATACTGAATATATTTGTATGTGCTTAGTGGTGAAGGAATTATTACAGTTCATTAGTAAACTATATCTTTAGGTATCCTATTTTAAAATTGGCTTACAAAAAAATTAGTTTCCAATGTTGAATTCTGAGTTATTTTGCATAACAGTCCTATGAAAGACTTCTGATTTGCAATTTTTTTTTCAGCTTCAATTTATTGGTACATTCTAGGTAGGCAGTACAGTTACATTCATTACTGACATCTTGTACCTTTACATGCCAGGTCTTGGATGTTTTGCAAATATTTGCACGAGGGTATCACTTGTTTTTTTCTTTTAAAAATCATCTTCAAAGGGTTGTGTGTAGAATTTTAAATTTTTAAATTTAAATTTGTTTTTAATTTTGTGATGTTAAATTTCTCAATTTTTCCTTTTCTAGATAATGCTTCATGTCAACTATTAACATATGTCCATTTTTGGATCCGAAAAACTTTCATACATGTAATCCACTGGGGTTTTCTATCCCATGGCACTTGTCTTTTATTGTATAGATTTTAGTATTATGTGATTTTATTTGTACATTGTGTGTATTGTGACCGATCCAAAAAACAGAGCCAGGACCACAGTCATGCAGCTTTTCTAGTATTATCTAGTATTTAACGTGTCAAGTAAAATATTAAAGACATTGAACCACTTTAGAATTTTTATATCTAAAGATATAGTTTCATTTTTATGCATGTTAATTCTTTTTTTTTTACTTGTTTCTGGGAAGAGAACTTGGCTCCTTCTGCTTGTAAGGCAGGCACCATATCGACTGAGCTAAATACCCAGCCCAACATTTATTTTTAATAAGTGTTGTCTTTAACAATGCTATGTTCTGAAAACTTTGATTAAAAAATCAATTGCCTGTATATCATTTCAAGGCAATCTATACATGTTTCTTTTTTTTGCCAATAAATATTTTAGAATAATGTAGTATATTCTGAAATCAGATAGTATGAATCCATCTTATTTTTCATCATTTTTTTTTCATTATTTGGTGTCTTGCATACTCAAAAGACATTTTATATTACTTTCCAGAAAAATGTCACTTGGAATTCGTAGCAATTGTGGTATAAGCACCAGGTGCTAACTGATTGTGCCACTGGAGCTCCTCATAGATAGCAATGTGAAAACTGGTTTGCAAAAGCATGCACATTTAAAAAATATTAATGTTTCCAGCACATGAACACAAAATATCTTCCTAGGTATTGTCTTATTAAATTTTTCATTAATACTTTATATTTTTAATAGAAGATACCCAGTGTGGGAATACTGTAAATTAATATGACCTTTAAATGATACAGTCCAGGAGAAAAAGACAAAATTGGGTTGTTGCCCTAAGAAAGCATTGATCCAACTGTAAAATGATCAGTTCAAATTAGGTTATTTGCACTCCCTCTGTATTCCGAGTGTGGGCACTCACAGTAATGAATTTCTGGCATAGAAGTGCTTTGCAATGTGTTCCATAGATTCTTCTATGTGATATAGGCATTATCATTTTATTTGTAAAAACTGTTTAATTTATTCTATAATGTTCTGTGTGATCCACTGGCATGTAAGGAGAATGTTATTCAACTGGAAGGCTTTATCATTGATGGTTTAACATCATCATGGAATTTTTCTGTTCCAGGCAGTTTTGAACTTTTTGTATATCTCCCTTTTATTTTTTGGCTTGCCAAATGGATTTGCTGTTGGGCCTGAAGGAGTTGTGACCTTCATTGTCTTTTTCTAGGATATTGTTTACAACTTTTTGGCGTTTGGTATTCGTGAAATTTCTCAGATGTTGTCATAAAAGTATTTCTACGTCAATTTTTAATGATAGTTTTGCAGGATACATCAGTCTAGGTTAGAGAATATTGTTTTGGAGTCTCTCAACTTGAATCTTTGTGTTGAAAAGTATGCTATCATTCTGATAAGCTTTCTTTACCATGTGATTTCTTTGTCTCTAATTGCTTGTAGCATTTTCTTCTCCTGCTGAATTTCTGATATTGTGGGTATTATACATCTGGCTATAGATTTTTTGTGATCATGATTACTCTGAGTCCTATATATCTCACTAATCTCTATGTCCAATACTCTTGCTCTCTTTGGAAAGTTTTGTCATTAATTTTGTGAAGTTTTTAAAATATCATTTTTACTTTCTCATATTATTTCATGGACTCTTATTAGTCTTATTCTTTTGTAATAAACATTCAGGTGGGGAATTGTGATACCCCCTGCCATATCTCTGTTTCATAGAATGTTTTTTACTATTGTAGATATCTTCTGATTCCAAATGAATGTTGGGATTTTTTTCTCAAGTTCTGTAAATTACACTGTTGGAATTTCAATAGAGATTTCACTGTATCTCTATCAAAGTTTTCGAACTATGCCAACTGTCACTATGTTGATTCTTTCTACCCAGGAACAAAGGATGTATTTCGATATTCTTATATCCTCTTCTCTTTTTTCAGAGCAATGTAATAATCAGTGTACAGGGCTTTTGTCTCCTTCATTTGATTGATTCCTAGATTTTTTTTTTATGTTATTGTGAAAAGAGTAATTTCCCTAATTTCTCCATCAGTGAGTCTGTTATTTTTGGCTAATTTTTGAGTGTTGACTTTGTATCCAACTTCTCTACTAAATCTGTAAATTACTCTAGCAGTCTTTTGGCAGTTTTATGGATTTTGTATGTAGAATATAGTATCAGCAAATAGTGAGTTTCCCTTATTCCCATCTTTCTTCCTTTCTTTTCTAATTGTTGTGGCTAATGGCTATACAATTATATTGAACAGGAGTGGTGACACTGGACATCTTTGTCTTGTTCCTAATTTTGGCAGTTTTCAGTTTTTGGCTATTTGATATGTTGGCAGTAGGTTTTTAATATAGTCTTTATCAAATTGAGATAAAAAATCCATCTATTCCACTTTTCCATAGTTTATCATGAATGTGTTGAACTCTCATATGCTTTTTCTGCATCTGTTGAGATAATCATATGGTTTTTGTCCTTCACTGTTAATATAGTATATCACATGTACTGATTTACATGTATTGAAACATCTCTGCCTCCCTGGAATAAATCTGACTTGGTCAGGGTGCATGATCTTCATTACCATCTATTCTCTTTGCCAGTATATTACTGAGGATTTTTGTGTCTATGTTCATTAGGAAGATATGTCTGTAGTTGTCCTTTTTGGTTGGGTCATTCTCCAGCTTTACAGTAAATCTAACACTTGTTTTCAGCAATGAATTTGGAAGAATTGCTTTTCCTTTGATTTGGTTGAAAAGTTTAAAGAGTAGCAGCAATAATTCTTCTCTAGATGTCTTATAGAATTCAGCAGGGAAACCCTCAGGACTTCTGCTTTGCAGGTAAATTTTTCATCATGTTTTCAATTTGAGTGACTGTAATTGGTAATACCTTCATTTAATCGTGGAAATTCATATGTATCTAGGAATCTACCCATTTTTCCTGTCTTTTGTACTTTATTAGAGGACAGGTTCAATTATGTATTTATGATCCTATGGGTTTAGGCTCAATCTGTACCAACTTCACCTTTTGTTTGCCTAATTGCATGGATGGGAGCCTTCTATTTCATGTTTTAGACATTGGCAAAAATGTTATTCGATTTTATTTATGTATTCAAAAAAACAACTTCAATTTGATATTGTGTCTTTCTCAGTCTCCATCGCATTGATTTCAACTCTAATTTTGTAATTTCCTCCCTTGTACAAACTTTGCAATTTTCTTGCCCTTCTTTTTCTAGATTCCCAGGGCCCAGAGATGAAGCTCTTCAGTAAGGTCAGGTGGAATCAATCAGACAAAGTACGTCAGTGGCAGCACTGAGATGTCACCGAGGGGGAGCTCAGCCACTCTCCAAGACAAGGGTTCCACAGGAGCTCAGCCCATTCAAGGCAGATGACTGCTGAGAGCCATACAGAAGGGTGCCTTACGTGCATCCCCAAGTCATCCTGTCTGGGGCAACGGAAGGCAGAGGGATTGGTAGCTTCCTGTGGGGTGCAGTTCAGCGTTGAGATAGACCAGGGGGCCCTGGGAATTGGCTGATGCCAAGGATGATTTAGGTCTCTGGGATTGTAAGATTCATCATTAGGATGTTTATTTGGGCTCATTTTCTTTTCTGAGTGTGGGCATCTGCTGCTATGAATTTTCCACGTGTACCTGCTTTCATTTTGACCCAAATGTTGTACTGTGTCTCTGTATGTATGCATTTATTTGCAAAAACTCACTACTTTCTTAATAACCTATGATACATTGAGAGTTCAAAATACTACCGTATAATTTCCATGTTTTTGCAAAGCTATTGATCTCCCCCTTAATTGCAATATGGCCTGATAATTTACATGGATTAACTTAAATTTCATTGCATTTCTTTAAACATTTTCTGTGAGTTATTATGTCATCTATTTTAGAGAATGACTCATGTGCAGGCTAAAACAATGTATATTATGATTTTGTGGGGTGACACACTCTGTAGACATCCATTTGTTCAAAACCTTAGTTGATTTGTAGTATTATGTTCTTGATTTTTTGCCTATATGATCTGTTTGTGACAGTGGATAATTTAGACCCCCCCACACAACAAAAGGATTAGTGCTTATGTGGTTTTTCATGTCTGTTAATATTTTATATAGTGTGGAGCAATAAAATTTCATGCACATATAGTTATGATTGTCATCCCTTCCTCTTGGATTGTCCCCTTTACAAGGATGTAGTGGCCTTCTTTGTCTCTCTTAATCAGTTTTGGTTTCAAATTTACTTTGTTTGTGAAAAAGTTACCTATCCCTGCTTTTTCTGGGCTCCTTTAGCATTGAGAACTGTTTTACATTCTTTTACTTTCAGTCTATTTGTTTGAACTAAGTGTTTCTTGTTATATAACATATGGCTCGATTTTGCTTATTCATCCATTGACAGGATCTCTTTTAATTTAGATCATATACGTTGACAGTTGTAACTGACATATATTGACTTATCATTCTCCTGTTTTGTCCTGTTGTTTTTTAATTCTTGCCCCTCTCCCTTTACTTCCCTTGCCTAATTGATTTGCTATTGCACCTCATGGTATTGTTACCTCCATTGTATTTTTCTAGAATATTGTTTAGAATTGCTTGTAGTGCTGGTTTGGTTTTCATGAAGTTTCTCATGGAAATATTTTAAATCCCTATCATTTTAAAAGAGTTTTATAAGATACTTCAGTATAGTTGGACATGGTTTGCTCTAAGGACTTGAAATACCTCACTCCAGACTCTCCTTGACCTGAGGGTTTGTTTTGAAAAGTCTGATGTGATTCTGATGGGTTTCCTTTTCATGTGATTTGTTTCCTTTCTCTAAGTGCTTGTAGTATTTTCTTTTTCTGTTTGGTTTCTGGGATCTTCACTATTATACCTCACTTATCTGTATATCAAATTCTAACGGTCTGGGAAGTTTTCTGTCATGTGCCACCATCTCTGTCTTTTCTGTGACGTTTTAAAAAGACATTTGTATTTTATCTTGCTACTTCATGGATTTCTATGTCTTGTTATTCTTTGCATCATCTAGGAGATGTTGGATCAATTTCTCATGATCCCTTACTGTTTTTAAGAGATTTCTTTTTTTTTGGAACCAGGGATCAAACTCGGGTCCTTGCACTTGGCAAGTTAGGCCACCGAACTACGCTGAGCTAAATCCCCAGCCCCAAGAGATTTCTCTTTTCATAGCCACTGACTGTGGTCTGGTCTTCCATGACGGAAATTCTATTTTAATATTCTTTTATCCTGCTGTGAATGCTTTCAGTAGAATTTTAATCTCCTAGATATGTTTGAATCTGTCTCATGGATTCTATTTCTTTCCTATGTTGGACATTCATGCTTTTCATTTTTTTCCTAAGGTGAGCATTCATAGCTTCTCTCATCGTCCTGAACTCTTTTCTTAAAAATCTGTTTCTGTTCTAGAGTCTTTAATCATGTCTTTCATTGTGCTCACCATTTCTATAGTTCTCTGGGAAATTGTTTTGAATTTTTCTAGAGCCTGATAGATCTGTTTTGTAAAGTTCAGCTTGTCCTGATGTTTGATTATCAGACTTTGCCAACTCATTTGCCATAGGTGAACTAGATGTCTCTACTTCTGCCTTGTTTAAGTGTTTTCCCATTTTTACTTTTCTTGTTGGTGTTGTCCTTGGTTTAATTCCTGTGTTAGTCTTTTGATCTTCCTGATATAGCTGCTATTCAGGTTTTGAGTCACTAATGACTCAGAGACACTTTCATTTTCACAATATTGGTAAGAATCCTTTAGTTGATAAAATCAGCAACACAACAGAATCAACTACAGCTTAGAAATTGACAAATTTGTGGTAGTTATTAATCTATCAACTTTTACCATATGAATTAAATCAAAATCGAGGACCAGCCCAAAAAGCGTTTATAGTGAATAACCTCTTCAATATAACATCTTTGTTCTTTAGGATGGGATTTAGAAATGGATAGGTAAAAGAATAAGAGAAGTTTTTAAGTGAAGCCAGAGGACACAGGACGATCACACCAACTCTAAGAAACTGTTGGAAGACAAGAAGGAGGACAGAGTGCAATAACAAAGACAAGAATAGAACAACTTAATAGGGAAGCTTTAAGCTGTACTCTCTTTTGAAACTAGTGACAATCAAGTGAAAGAAAAAGAAGAAACCCAAATTAGGGCAGGAAAAGGAACTAAAAAGATGAAGAATAGCATGGGTGTGCAAGAGAGAGTGGAAAAAGAAGAAAAAAATGAGGAATTTCCAGAATAGGGAAAATAAAATTTTAAAAAATTAAAAATAAGAGGAAAACAAAATAAAAAATTTTTGAGGAGCCTCTTTCAGGGTATATCTCTGCTGTCACAATAGACAATGTGGGCAGCAATGTGCAAAACTAAATCAATTAGTCTCAGCTAGGCAATAGCTGATCTCTGACATTTAGGTTGAATTCTGGTTACAATGCTCAAGTTAAGCTTCCAGACCTCCTGCAGCACTGAACTCTGCAAGGTTCTACTGCAGGCTTCCAGCTTCCCTTCTCCTGAAGTTAGTCCAAGTTCTAATGGAAGGTGGCAATCCCACCAACTTACCAACTATGGAGGTCTGATGTGCCTTTATTGCAGTTGTTCTCTTTCATTCTACATTCTGGAGCTCAGTACAATGGCCTTTATATCCACCTCTGCCTCTGCAGTGTGGATCCAGGTACAGGAAGAACCAGGAGGCCTAAAAGCATGGGGGAATGCTACAGAGATGTCCACGCAGCTGGGCAGTCCTCACCGGTATGCTCCGATACAAGGCCAGAGTACTGGAGGTGGGGGAACAGTGAGCTGCCCCCAAGGCTGGGCTGTCCTCGCCAGTTTGTTCTGATGAAGGCCTGGGGCGCTTATTAATATTTATTTTTATGCAATAGTTTTATACTAGGCAACTTTTCTATGACTAAGGCACATCCCCAACCATTACCAAAATTTTAACACAAGTTAATCCTAAGTTGCCTAAACAACTTAATGTTCCAGCCTCAGCTTGACAAAAACTATAATTGCTGGTTGGAAACACTGCACAGAAAACATCAACAAATATACTTTTGATATACTTTTGTGTGACCTGCAAGCCTTATGACCTAAACATGTTAAAGGGGGGATGAGGTGGTACATGCCTGTTACACTAGCATTTAAGAGGCTGAGGCACTAATGATGTGACATTGAGCTACATAGCCAGCCCTTACTTCAATAAACCAAATCAACCACCACTATGGCTTTTGTACATATATTCCATTTTTTAAAGAAGCCATTAAGATTAGTATTTGGTAGTTTCTCAATTAAAATAGATTTCAATATTAACTTTTGGGTGTCACTGTATTGCAAATATAACTCCATTTGGTACTAGACTTCTCAACATGTATCTTACGAATTTCTTCCTTTTTATTTTATTTTATATTTTTGTACCAGGGATCAAACTCAGGACCTTTTGAATGGCATGCAGGGGGTAGAACCACTGAGCTAAATTCCCAGCATTATCTTACAAATTTAAGAAGGTAACCAATTATTGTCTAACATGAGCAATACATACATACTATGTGACTACTTGCCCCTTTAATGTCTCCTTATAGATAAGTCCTATTTTATTAGCAACATAGATTTTTGGCTTTATTAAAACATATTTGTCAATTTTATTCATTTCGTAAGTCATTTTCTGGGTCAGGCACACCCTATACTTTTAAATTTCCTTTATGTGATTAAACTTATTTTTATTAATTCTTTGCTTACTACTTTGGTTTGGGGTTTTTCTTTCAGTTTCGTGATGTGATAGCTGCATACTTCCTTGACACTTTACCTGTTTTATGATGTATTGCTTTAAGGTCTCAATAAAATTGCATTTTTCTATAATTATAATGCATCTTTTCCTTTAGACGACTTCATTGACATCTTTATAAAAGTAAATTTTTTCCGAATGTTTGTAAATATTCCACTGCTCACACATTTTAACCTGAGAATGTCATAGAATTGAATGGAATTTTTTAAAAATATGAAATCTGATTTATGCCACAGAATATATGTTCACTGATTATACAGGTAGGCATGTCCAAATGAAAGTTCTATTGCTAAGAGAAGGAGTACTCCATAAAACTGTTAGGTATTCTTCTTGGAATTTTTTGAAATTTTAAAATTTTCACCTTGTTATGAATATGCCATAGGGTCAAATTATTCTGCATTAGTATTTCAAAATTTTTCTTCTTTCAATGTGTTCATTTACAATGTACCTAGAGTATGCGAGAAATTTGTTGGTATGCAAAGAAACTGGTTAATTTGCGAATTCTTTTACAGTTGCACTTTGTATTCATTTAATTTGTTGGCAATTGGAAAGTTTAGTATTCGATTTCAATGTATGCATTTTTCAGTCTATCCCTTCAGGTACTTCTCAGTAATTAAAGGTATACCATCAATTCCTATATTCTACTGCTGTTAAAATTTCACCAACTTGAGTGCACATTAAGACTTCTCATCTGCTTATAATTTTAAGTACTTAAGTTTCTCTGCTTAAATCTTAAAAAATATAGTTCTTTCACTTTTAAATTTTTCAACTCCTATTTTTTTTAGCATTACTGATATTTTCAAAATATTTTATAACCTTGCACTTAAAATTTAGAATATCTGTTCCTATGGATCTCGGGGCATCAAATATTCCTGAGTGGATTCAGTGTGAAAATATGGTTTAGTATTTATTCCTTAATAAAACAAAGTCTGCTTTGATTAAAAAACATTTCTGTGGGGACAGGGATTTAGTTGAGTGGTGCTACCACCTACCACACAAGTGTAGTCCTGAGTTTGATCAGTAGTCCGCCCCCAATAAAAAATCTGCTTGGTGGAGGGGGGTGAAGGGAATATTCCATCTGGATTTGCATGTTTACCTGAAAAACATAGCGGGCACAGATCACTCTTATATTTTATCATGATGGAATGTGTCTACTGGGAAAGAAACAATACCATCTGTGCATTCACCCACTTAGCACACAGAAATAAAGATCTGTACAGCAGCAACAGGTGAATTAAACCCATGAAATGTTCACTGCAAAATTTCTGTATATTTAGGATTTTTAAGATGTCTTTTGTTTTTCTGACAGTATTCCAATTTAGTACAATCGCATGTAGAAAATGAGGTAAAACATAAATCATTACATGACACATGAATGCCTACTATGACAAGAGGAAAAAAAAATTGAATCATGCCCTCTAAAAAGTGACAGGAAAACAATATGCAGTCAGTATGTATGAAATATGCAGATCTCTTGTGTGCAAACTGCTTTCCTTGTGAGAGTTAGATTATTTCTGTTTGACTTTTTTTTTCAGCTTTATTTTTGACTTTTATTTATATTTACATTGTAGTTCACATAGGAATGTTTCTAATGTTTTAATTATGTAATCAAATACAGTCTCGAACTCATAGTGATCCTCCTGCATCAACTTCTGGAGTGCTGGGATTACAGGCACGGGTCACCACATACAATTTACTATACATTTTTGACACCTTCTTCAAAGATGAGATCATTGCATGTGCAGGGACTTTTTTCTGAATTCTCTATTCTATAGATCCATTTTTTACCCACAACTGAGATTGTGATGCCTCCTCCTTTGCTTTTGCTAGTATGGGCTTTTCTGCTTCCTTTTAAACATCAGGATTATTCTTCTATTTGAGAGATGCTATTGGTATTTTGATGCGAACTGGATGAAAACTGTATGTAAGTTCTAGAAGCTCGGCTATGAAGACATAGGATGGCTTTTAACTTTCCTATGACTTCTTCAATCATTTTTATAAGCCTTACAATTTTTATTGTAGACATTTTACATTTCCTTGATTGGGTTGACTCCAAAGTCTTAACATTTTCTTGAAACGTCTGTGAATGTTATCATAATTTCTCGGTAAATTCAAGTGTACAGTAACACTATTAATTCGTGTATTGACTTTTTCTTTTTGGAACCAGGGACTGAACTCAAGATCTTGTGCTTGCGAAGCAGGCAGCAGAAACACTAAGCTAAATCCCCTGCCCTGGGTAATGACTTTTTATCCTGCTAAATTTGGTTAATAATTCTAATCAATTTGGGGGAATTTTATTGTAGCTTTATGAAAATCATGTTGTGTGCAAATAATTTATGTTCTTTACTGATATACTTTCATTTCTTTCTTTTGCCTTGCTTTGGTTAAAATTCTCAGTATAATGAACAGATGTGTTGATAGAAAACATCTTCATCCCCATTTATGATGTGGGCAGGTTTGTCATTAATGGCTTTGATCAGACTAACATACCTATTCAGTTTTTGTAATCATGAATTTGGTTTACCAAAAGTTTTACTTTTTCAACTATTGAGACAATCATGTAATTTTAGTCTTTGCTTCAGGACATGTGATGTGTAGCACTCGCTGTTTGGTGCAAGTTCAACCATCTTTGCCTTGCTGAGGTGATGCCTACTTCTTCACAATGCACGTTCTTTTTGATGAACTGTTGCATTTAGTTTGACATTATATTGTTAAGGATTTTTGTGTCAATGTTCTTTAGATGGACCCCTGGCTCTCATTTTTTATTGTGTTCTTGTATGTTTTTGAAATCAGAGTAATGCTACCTTCCAGGAAAGACAGTATTCCTTCCTTCTCAATGTGATTAAAGTTTGAAGAGTAGTGGTGTGAGATTTTTCAAAATGTTTCTGTACAATTCAGCATTGAGTCCATTGAGTACTATTTTCTTAATTGGTTTTCTTTTTGCCTCAGTTTCATGTACTATTATTGGATTATTCAGGGGTTTTATATATTCTTGCATCAGTGTTGTTAAATCAGATTCTCCAACTTATTGGCATACTAATTTTCAAAGTTAGTAATAGTTGTTCCTGTTGCTTTGATTTCAGTCTTGCATTGCTTTTTAGTAATAGATCAACTATGGGTCTTTTTTTTTTTTTTTTTTTTTTTTTTGCTCCAAGAACCAGCTCTATAATACACTGATTCTATTTCTCAACTTCATTAATTTCTTATTAGTATAGATATCATCCTTCTACGAGGTTTAGATTTAGACTGTTTTGATAGAAACTGGAGGTGTATCATTAGATTCTTTGGACATTCTGTTTAAAGTGGGTATTTATGGCTATGAACTTTGTTCTTCAGACTTCTTTATGTCCCCTGTATTCTACTCTGTAGCACCAGCATTGTCATTTTATTCAAAGCATTTTCTACTTTGTACCTCGATTTCCTAAATAACTAATTATGCAAGCGCTATTTACCAAAATTTTATTGGTTCCTTTTATCATTATTTTTAATTCCATTGCATTATGATTTAGTGTGGAAAATTTTTTATTCTTTGCCATTATGAGACACTTTTTTATTTTGAAAAAGTTTCAAGTGCAGCACATAAAGTGAATTCTAAGTTCGTTGGGAGGAATACTGTGTAGAAATGAATTCCCTACTTGATGGTGTGGTTCAACTAATATTTTGTTATTTTGTCTAGTTAATATATTTCTGACTGAAATATTGAGGTTACTCATGATAATTTTACAGATCTTGCATGTCAATTAATGTTTTATATTACATGTACCTGTATTTGCTTCATGTATATTAACAATATATTTATGTTGAACTGTCCTGTTGCACTGCTCCCTTAATATGCAGTGACCTTAATTGAGGTATGTTTTGCCTTTAAATTGATTTTTTTTTTTTTTTTTTTGAATGGGGGACCTAACTTGTGTCCTGGCACTTCTGATACAGGCAGTAGAAAGAATTAACTAAATCTCCTGCCCGCCTTTAACGTGACTTTCACAATAAGACTTTATTTTCAATGCAGTATTATTTTACATTTTTTCATGAGTATTTCCAAATTAAATGCTTCTTGTTTATAGCATTGTTTTGTCCAGTGCTGCAATATTTGCTTTTTGCATTGGATTTTGAATTGATTCACTTTGGAGGTTAACAGTGAAAGGTATTAACTTTTCTCATTGCATTATTTCCCTGTTGGTGATTACGTTTTTCTTTTCCCCTTCTGCTTACCTGTTCACTCTACCCATTGTATTTTTTTGCCATTTATGTAAAAGATGTTAATGGGAATAATGAGTTCTTCCTTTCCTGTGCATATCCCTTTTCTTTTTTTACTGCTTTGGATAATTTTTCAAATATTTTGCCAAAGGTTTCAAATGTTATATTAAGCAAAATTGATGACATTAGAGAAACCTTTAAATTTTTCCAAATTTAGTATGTTGGCAGTAAGTTTCTCTTAAATGGCTTTTATCTGATTGAATTCATGAAATACATTTTATTCAAGTTTTGTTGTTAAAAATGCATGTTCAATTTATCTCAAAGGCGTTTTCTGTGAAGAGACACTCTTGTGTTTTTGTTCCTGCTTCTGTTTATGTACACTGTTAAGAGTGATGAATTTCAAATATGATGAGCCATTCTTCATATATATAGAGGATAAGTATTTGATGACGTATATACTTCTTGATGACTTCTTGCATTCTATTTGCCAACATTTTGGACAAGGATGTTTGCATCTTTCTTGAGTTGATCCATCTGTAGTTTTTTAAAATTTGGTCCTTCTATATACTTTTGGAATCAGGGTAAAGGTAGCTTCAAAGAATGACTTCGGGAATTTCCATTGTATTAGTTTTAGAAATATTGACATTAGATCTTTTCTCAAGTGGCTGTGAAGTTCTCCATTGAATCCATTGGGTCCTGGGCTTTCCATAGTTGCTATATTTTTATTAATACTTGTCTTTCATATACTATTATAGGAATATGCATGACTTTAATCTTCTTGGTCCACTTTTGGTAATTTTTATTTATCCAAGGATCTGACAATTTATTCTCAATCATGCAACTTATTCTAAGTTTTTTAAAGTGGATATAATTGATTTTCTGTTGTTAGTGTTGATTACAATGTCAGTTTTTTAATTTCAATTTTATTGATTTGGGTGTTTACTTTCCTTTGTTTAGTATGATTGACTAAGGTTTGACTTTTTAGTTTCATCTTTCAAAGAAACCAGATGTTTTCTTTTTTGGTTTCGACTTTATTAATTTTATGTTCTTTATAATTTACTTTGCATGAGCTATACATCATTACAAATTTTATAAAGCTTTAGGGTGCATTACTACATTATTTATATGGGTTTGCTCTGTTTTTGTGTTTTTTTGTATCAGAGATCGAACTCGGGTCCTTGTACTTGCAAGGCAGGCAGCAGAACCACTGAGCTAAATCCCCGGCCCCGTTCTGTATTTCTGATGTATTTACAGCCATAAATTTCTATCTTAGGACTACATTCATTGTGTCTCACAAGTTCCAGGGTGTGCTACTATTACTGGTTGAGTCTAGGAACTATAATTTATTCCATTTCTTGTAACCCAGTGATTATTCAAGAATGTGTTATTTTGAATGCACTTCAGTACCCTAGGTGTACTTGCGTAATTTATGTGGTTTCTTTTGGCATTAATTTCTACGTTCAATGCACTATGCTCTGAACATATGTATAGGATAATTTGGATTTTTGTGTATTTGTTTAAATTATGCTTTCTGGGCTAGTTCCATGGACCACTAAATTGTATTCTATTGTGTGACACAATGTGGAGATGTCTATATGGTCCATTTGTAGGAACAATGTTTGAACTCTGATATTTCATTGATCTTTGTATAGTTGTCGGATTTCTGAGATTACAGTATTGAACTCTCCACTATAATTCTGTGATGATGTTTCACTGATCATTTATAAGTTTTTTTAATGAAGTTGGATGCATGTTTAAATTTTGTCTCAACCTGCTGAATTGCTCCTTTGACCATTACGTAGTGACCTTCTTTTGCTTTTTTGATCTGTTTTGAAGCCCACTTTCAAAAGAGAATTCTGCTTTTTTCAGATTCCCTTTCCATGGAAAATCTTTTTCCATCCTTTGATATTTAGTCTACAATTTTTTTTGAATTCTTTCTTGTACTCACCATTTTGTTGTTTGGTTTTTGTAATTAAATCAAATCTGCCACATTTGTATCTTTTGATTGGTGACTTGAGACCATTCATATTTAGAGTTATTTCTAAAAGTATAGAATTACTATCATGGAATTATTTTTCTGTTGCTAATTACTTTTTATTCCCTTCTGCCTACCTGCTCACCTGCCTGATGTTTTCACTTCAGTAGACTTTTCTGTACTATTGGCATCATATTCTAGTATATCCTTGAACATTTTTTCAGAGTGCTGATTTCATGGTCATGAATTTCTCAAGGAGCTCTTTGTCATTGAAAGACTTTATTTCTCCAGGATACATTAGTATGGGTTCAAAATATTGTGGGGTTTTTTTTTTTTTTTTGGTATGGGTATTGAACTCAGGACCTTCGCTTGGGAGGCAGGCAGCAGCACCACTGAGCTAAATCCCCAACCCAAATTTTTTTTTTTTTTAGTTCTGGTACCAGGGATAGAACTCAGGACCTTGTGCTTGCCAGGCAGGTGTGGTGCCACTGAGCTACATCCCCAACTCCAAAGTTTTCTTTTAAGGCTAGGTAAACTTTACATCAGACTCTTCAGGCTATTGAAGTTTGTACTGAGAAATCTGCTATAATTCCAATGGGTCTGTATTTACAAGTGGCTAGCAGTTATCAAGTTTTTCTTTGTGTTGTGTTATATATCTGAGATTTTAAAGTTTCTTTGAGAACTTTCTAATCTTGGCTGTTTGGGGTTCTACATAACTCAGTCATCTATATTTTAAATTCTATCCCATTACTTTGAAACATTGCTGTTACTATGAAAGTATTTTAAGCTTTTAATTGTAATTTTAGTTAATCTTAGTCTTCTGTGCAATATCCAGAAGCTCTCCAATCCATTATTTATAGTCTCTTATTGTTTTCAAGGGATTTTGAATATACAGTCACTTATAGTCACATGTGTTGCCCATATGCTTAACAGAATTTCTATTCCCCTGGATTATAGTTCGTTTTTATAGATTAAATTCTTGCTAAACTGCTCATTTATATGTTGTGTCACTATGTTTAGCTCAGGTAGCTTTTTATTAGTGTCTTCTCTAATGTCATTGTTTCATGAAGTCATTATCTCTTCACTGATAACTGGAGTTTGCTTAGCATGTACTGTTGCATTTTGTCTCCTCATATAATTCACTTATCTAACTTTTGATTTTGTTATTAATTCTCCATGGATTAGCTCTGGGGTAGCTGGGAATTTTTGCAGTATTCTGTTGCCTTGTTTTATCCTACTTCTATGTGAGTACATTTGCATGTGCTGAGGGTTGTATGTTGATTGTAGTGGAATGACTTTGTTGCTAGAATGGAGATCTCTTTAATTAGTTCCAGTGAGGTGCTATGGCCATAGCTTACTAGCACTTTTCTTGTCTTTCACAATTCATCCACCACTGAAAATTTGCAGGGAAGAGGATGCAGTGTAATGGGCCCACAAAACAGACCTATAGAAATGAACAGTATTGCTAACAACATGAAGATAAACAAGATAACATACAGTATAAATAGTAACAACTATGAAAAAATTGGTTATTATCATACCAAAAACCAGTGCACCACCCTTTGCACAAGAAAAGAGGAGCCGGGGATTTAGCTCAGTGGTACCTTGACTGCCTTGCAAGCACAATGTCCTGAGTTTGGTTCCCCATAGTAAAAAGCAAACAAATGAACAATAGAAAAAGAGATCTGTGTGGTAAAAATAAAGACAAACAATATTTCAGCATTCAGAAAGTATCTACTAGATTCACCAGCTATATCGTCACAAAAGAAAATACAATACACTAGTTAACTAAACACCCAGGCATTAATAAAGCTTAATAGTAATACTCCTAAAGATGGAAGGGTAGTGAATAAGAAAGTAAGCGAACAAATTTGAAAAAAGAAAAGTGAGTAGTAGAGGTAAATGAGATAAAGGAGCATATAAAAGAAAATTGAAAGAATTAGCTGAGGGCTGAAGATTTAGCTCAGTTTTCTGATGACTGCCTCACAAGCACAAGGACCTGAGTTCGATTCCCAGTACAAAAAAAAAAAAAGAGAGAGAGAGAGAAAGAATTAGATGATAATATGCAAAGAACAAAGAAGAAAAACAAACAGTAAAGTTGAAAAAATTTTAAACTGAAAATTTAAAAACACATGACATGAACAGCCTGGTTTCTCATAATAAAGTCCTGAACCCCTTGTGCTTCCCAGCCTGAGGTTGAACTTCTCAGGTGGTCCATGTCTACCATACATTCTCTCTGCAACTGTCACTTGTGGACATTTCCCACCCAGTCACTGTGATGGAGTGACTCCAGACACCCTGAAGTATAGATGATCTATAATCGTTTTGTTTCTAAGTCTTAACAAATTATCCCCTTTGCAAAATGACTCCTCATGAAACACTCAAACATAGTGGGCTCTTTTACAGGATTTCTTTTCTAACTTTTATATGGAAGTAATTATTTACAAAGTAAAACCCCTTGTAGTTTTAGCAGTTACAATTAACAGGGTTTTCTAGGAGCCAGCCTACAAGCTCAGCATGTTATTTCACTATGCACCTGTTGTCTGTAGGCTTAAATTATATTAGCAAAGGCATGTCTCTTTCCCCAGGAGCTACACTCAATTTTCCAGTGATGTTTTTCTTTGAATTTTGTTCCATTTCTCCAACTTTTTGGATATTTTTAGTTTTTTTTCCTCTTCTCACCCCTGTTTCCCTGGAGACATATCCCCCCCTCCCAGTTTTGCTTTGTTGGTATCTCCATTCAAGGTCCCAGAGAGGCTGTATTTTACTGCCAATGTTTGCTGCCATATTAAGCCACGTTAGGCCCTTGTAACATGCTCATAACTTTTGACTAAGGCCTGTTGAAACTGTGATCTAAATAAACCTGTCCTCTGTTAAATTGCAGGTTTCAGGCATTTTGTCTGAGTTGTAAAAAAGCTGATCATAATAAAGTCTGCTTGCATGTGTGTATTCTTCCTAATGTTATTGTTGTGGTACTGGAAATACTCCTGGGCGTTAGTACTAAGCTATACTCTCAGCTTTTTATTTTTTACTTTTTAATTTGCACGTAGGGTTTTACTGCCCATACTGGGCCCAATCTTTTTATCTGTCCATTTTAGTTATTTGAGGCATTGAAACTTACAGGTATGTGGAATTGCATCTGACCCCCCCCTTTTTTTTTTCTAAAACCACTTCTCCCTTACTTTAGTCTTTGAAAATGTTTGGAGTTTTAAAATAAATTCTAATGTTATTAATAATATTTTTACTCTTACCTCTTTTATAAAACTTTAAGGGATTTTTTTGCGGTATTATAACATACATATCTGACATTTTCCTATCCATCATATTACTCTAACTTCTATAGAGTAGAATAGAATACCTGAATACCACCTCAAGTGTAATAGGGTGTAAAATGTCTATTTCTGTTATAATTCCAAGGCAACACAGCGGAGTTTCAGGTATTTTTGTGAAACATGTATGACTGCTTAGTTCATAATTTATAGAATAACAAGTAGCATGGTCACCTTGACAATAAGTTCATAAAGCTTGTTTTGGCTATGAAAACATGTGACATCTCAATGAAGAAATGAGAAATGACACGGCTACTATATGTTGTATGTTAACTGATTTTGCACACAAGTAACAGGCTCTAAGCATAGAGAGCCAGGATCTTTCATATTATGCTATGAAAAATCTGACAGAATTTTCCTTCAAATAGAAACATTATTTTATATAACAGTAAACAAATTCGCCCTCTTTTTCAGAGGGAAATACTACGTTCCAAAGCTATTGACTATAGAAATTTTATCAAAAGATAGTTGTTCCTACCATAAGACATGGATGAACATGAGTTTCATAGAAAAACTTTCTATTAATAATATTTACCCATTTACACTATCTCAGCTGCTGGAAAACAACTATGAACCTGCTCATCTTTTGGCCATTCTAATTATCTGGCAAACAAAAGAGTTTAATAACTGATGTAACAATCAGTAAGACTCAAGTAGCAGAATTAGGCCACTTAAGTTATTGACCTCAACCCTGTGTCATAATTTGAGACAGCTACATAAGCAAATCAGATGGCTCCTCTTTAAGATTCAATACTGACTTTTCTACTAGTCCCGTTTTATCAGTGATTTTAAAGGTTCTGATGCTGCTCAAAAGTTGGAGTTCTGCGAAAATGGTATCATTAAGAACACACACTGTTGACTTGCTGGTGACCTGAATACTTTGTAAGGACAAAGTGGTATCACGAATTGGGTCACCTAATGTTAAGGTCAAATTTCATGTATTTTTTTGTTAAAGATAATACCTTGCTATTTATATTTAGTTCCAGCTGGCCTTGAACTCACTATGTAGACCAGACTGGCCTCAAATTTGAATCAATCCTCCAGCACCAGCTTCCGAAACGCTGGGATTATAAGCATGTGCCCCCACACAGGGTTTCAAATCTCACATTTCATATTTCTCACACTGCAGGAAAACTGCTCAAGTGTCACAGAAACAAACTGACTACATCAATACAAGTAACCTAATTTTGGACAACCAAGGAATTACATAACGTGTAATGGTATTGCTATGCAAAAGTTTTTGTGTCATGAGACACAAATTTCGATGGTGCACATAGTACTATTAGAATGTATTTTTCATTACTATATGACACAATTCCTATGGGACATATATAAAAAGCAATTTAATGTAGTGCTAAATACAGTGTTCGAACATTCTGTGAAGTCATACTTCACAGTTCTGTTCAAATGAGTCAGTGTAGTAGGTGGTATCTGTAGCAAATATCAGAGGAAAATCAATACAGCCTCTCTAGTTTGTGCAAGACTTCAAACAGGCATCTGACCTGCATATATTTTATGCACCTATATGAATTAATCATTCTGAAAACCTTCTAAACAAAACATTTATATTTGCAAGTTAGTTTCTCAGTAATATGTTCCTTTCAGATTTTAGATACTAAATAATTGAGGGAAGTACAATTCGTTAATGTTTTCTTCTCTTTTGTAAGTAATCTCTTCACTGTTTTGCTTTGTTATTCACGAACTTTTTATTTTTATGTAATCATATTTTGTGCAGGTTTGTTTCCTGTGCTTTCAAATTAATTAAAAACTCCTTGCACATCCTAAAATCCTGAAGCCTTTTCTTGCCATTTTCTTCCAGAAATTTCAGTTACAGGCCTTCCATTAAAGTCTTTAATTTTGATTTCAGCTTTGTAATAGGTGAATGGTAATGGTTATATTTTTTGTCTGCATATAGATGTCCAATTTCCACAGAACCACTTATTGAAAACTTATCCAATGCATACTAACACATTGCTGCAATGTTAAAGATGTGTTTGGAGTTGGTTCTGTATCTTCTATTTGTTTTCCCTGTTCCTTGTGTGTTTTTTTACCAGTACCATGCTGGTTTTATCCCAGTAGATTTGCATTTTAACTTCAAACCCAAAATGTGATACCTCTCCTTTTGTTCTTTTAACCCACATTGCTTTTCTATTCTCCATTTCTTTGGGTTCCATTGAATTTTACGATCATTTTCCCAGTTCTATTAAGAATGTTGGAATTTTGATTGGGATACCATAAAATCTATATCATTTTTTGGAAATATGTTCATGTTGACTACATTGATTTTGGCAATCCAGGAATTGCAGATATCTACTTTCTGAGATCCTCTTTGATTTCTTCTTTTAGGGTTGTAGCTTTTCTTGTACATCAATTTCACTTCTGGAGATTAATTTCTAAGTTTCTTTTTTTTTTTCTCCTATTGTGAATGGTATATTTTCCTAATTTATGTTTCATTGGGTTCATTATTACTGTATGGGAATGGTATTGATTTATGCATTGATTTTGTATCTTGCTACATTACTGAATTTGATTGATTCCAGCATTTAATTTGGGTCACCTACATAGAGGATTGTTTCATCTAAAAACAATAACTTGAGTTCTTCCTTTTCTATATTTATCTATTTTCATTTTCTTGCCAAATTGTTCATGGTAATGTTTGAAGTACTATGCGGGAGGGGGACTTAGCTCAGTGGTTCTGCCACCTGCCTCAGAAGCTGAAGGACCTGAGTTTGATCCCTGGTAGAG